>NC_090328.1:138331267-138631892 GCF_035084215.1 Heptranchias perlo
ACTGCACTATTCATTGGCTGCTCACCTGTTTGGGAGGTGAAAATAAGGCAACTCTGAAGCCACTTGAAGTCAATCAGCACCTCTTAAAGGGGAGGTGCACTCTGACTGCAGACATCAGAGAAACACTTGTAAGGAGAGACCTTCAGAGCAGGCTAGACCTGCAGATCTTGCCCTTAGGTTCTCCGACGCTGCTTTGAAGACCCTGGTCCAGGCACTGGACAGGATAATGGAGATTCTCTGCCCCCCCAGGGGACAGGCAACAGGCAACAACTGGGCCGCCAGTGGGAAGACAGCACAGAGGAGGACAGAGTTGAAGGAAGTTTAATGACCTCACCAGTGTCGTTAAGGTAAAAATACTCCTCCTACTCTCTGCTCATACCTCTACCACCTCCAACCTCACGACTGACAGCACTCCCCTCCCACACTTCCATTCACTCTCCTACAATCAGTTCACCATTCTTCACTACACCCACTTCTCCTCAGACTGACACACTCACTACTTTTGCAACCCTCACTTCCCTACACCTCACATCTGACATACAAGTTATTCCACTATGATATGCACATTCTCTAAACACCTTTCAAGACTGTCACTGACACAGTCCTTTCTTGCAGGAGAAGGTTGCCCACAACTCCAGACAGCAGGCTGCCAGCGGAGGAGGCTGAGCCCACCTGCACACCCTCTTCCCCCCTCGAAGAAAGCATGCTGGCCATCACAGGCAGGGGCAGATTCATGGCTGCGGTGACTGGAAATGCTGGAGGAGACGTCACGCAGGGTTTCTTCACAGCTTATCCTCTTTTTCCCTTTTTACTTCTATCTTATCCTACACACTCTGCATGACAGACTGCAGATGCGTTCACCAGCCACTTCTCTCTGCTCTCCCTTCACACTAAATGGTAACCCTTGTACCTCTTTCATTTGAGGTGCTGAACATGTGGACATACTTCAGGAAGAGGCCAACCTTCCTGATGATGCAGTGTCACTCGATCTCACCCTCGCAAACACCAGCCCAGATACTGACACTGCGCATACTTCAGTGGCTAGGCTAGAGGAGGGGTCTTTATGTGAGGAATCACCAGCTACAAGTGTAGATGAGCTAGGGTAGAGGGATAGGATGCCACAGGTGCCAGCTCGCACAGAACGGCAGAAGTGCAAATGTGCAGTCGCAGGAGAGTGGCTTTGTGAGAGGCACCTACTGTCATCTCTCAGGATGACACCATGTCTGTTTGCCCGCCACCCACTCCCCAGTGCCCTTGTTAGTGCCACACAGCCAGCTGAGCCATGCCACAGCCATCTGAAGTGTCCTCAATGGAAGCTTAGCAGCCTTCCACATCCCAAGCTGTAGCCACTGGGGAAACACTTCATAGCAGCACAATGATAGGTAAGCAAGCATGCAAGACCAGCACTAAGGGCTTGCGCAAGGATGATTAATTATTTCTGTTAACTTAGATACAGATGGAATTGAGTCGTTTGATAAATTTGGTGCAGGTGTTTATATTTGTAGTGAAGAAAGGGCAAGACTTGCAATGCTGGACTAAAGGAAGGTGATCGAATGGTTGTAATAAGGATGGTGGTAAGGATAGTGGGACTGTTGGTGTAGAGGGGATTGTTTAGGTGAAGTGCTCTTCGATAAGCTGCTCTCTGAGAGCTCTGGCAACTTGGGGCACTGGTGGTCAATGTCTCTCCTGCACTTCATCCTCCTCCTCCCGCTCCTGTTGCACCTCTTGCTGCCCAGGTCTGGGCTGGTCCCTCACGATGGCAAAGTTATGGAGCATGTAGCACACAACCATAAATCTGGATACCTGGTCAGAGGTATACTGGAAAGCTTCTCCGGAAAGGTCCAAACATTTCTGGTGACGATATGGCTCTCATTGTAGGCCTGCTCTGCACCTGTGCAAGAGTCATGAGCCATTTATCATAGTATCACAGTGGATACAGCACAGGAGGAGGCCATTCAGCCCATCGTGCCTCCACAGGCTCTTTGAAAGAGCTATCCAATTATTCCCATAGCCCTGTAAATTTCTTCCCTTCAAGTATTTATCCAACTCCCTTTTGAAAGTTACTATTGAATCTGTTTCCACCACCCTTTCAGGCAGTGCATTCCAGATCATTACAATGCGCTGCATAAAAAAATGTTTCTTCATGTCGCCTCTGGCTCTTTTTGCCGATCACCTTAAATCTGTGTCCTCTGGTTACCGACCCATCTGCCACTGGAAACAGTTTCTTTTTATTTACTCTGTCAAAACAGTTCATGATTTTCAAAGCCTCTTTCAAATCTTCCCTTAACCTTCTCTGTTGTAAGAAGACCAACTCCAGCTTCTCCAGTCTCTTCATATAACTGAAGTCCCTCATCCTTGGTACCATTCATAGAGGTGCCATTACACTACTGGGTGTATTCTATAGACCACCAACTAGTGGGAAGGATGTAGAGGAGCAAATTTGCAGGGAAATTACAGAGAGATGGGGGACTTCAACTATCCTAATATAGACTGGGATAGTAATAGTGTAAAGGGGCAAAGGGGGGGAGAAATTTCTGAAGTGTGTTCAGAAGAACTTTCTTGATCAGTGTGTTTCCGCTCAACAAGAAAGGAGGCATTGTTTTTTTATTATTCGTTCATGGGTTGTGGGTGTCGCTGGTGAGGCCAGCATTTATCGCCCATCCCTAATTGCCCTTGAATTTGTGGATCTGGTTCTGGGGAATGAGATGGATCAAGTGGAGCAAGTGTCAGTGGGGGAACATTTAGGGAACAGTGATCATAGTATCATAAGGTTTAGAATAGTTATGGGAAAGGACAAAGAGCAATCTAGAGTAAAAATACTTAATTGGAGGAGGGCCATTTTCAGTGGGTTGAGACTGGATCTGGCCCGGGTAAATTGGAATCAAAAATTGGCAGGCAAAACTGTAATCGAACAATGGGCGGCCTTTAAAGAGGAGATGGTTCGGATATAGTCTAGGTACATTCCCATGAGGGGAAAGGTAGGGCAACCAAAGCCAGAGCTCTCTGGATGACGAAAGAGATAAAGAGTAAGATGAAGTAGAAAAAAAGGACCTATGACAGATGTCAGGTTGATAATACAAGTGAGAAGCATGCTGAATATAGAAAGTACAGAAGAGAAGTGAAAAAGGAAATAAGAGGAAAAAAGAGAGTGTATGAGAATAGACTAGCAGCTAACATAAAAGGGAATCCAAAAGTCTTCTTTATGCATGTAAATCATAAATGGGTAGTAAGAGGAGGGGTGGGGCCAATTAGGGACCTAAAAGGAGATCTATGCATGGAAGCAGAGGGCATGGCTGAGGTACTAAATGAGTACTTTGCATCTGTCTTTACCAAGAAAGAAGATGCTGCCAAAGTCACAGTAAAAGAGGAGGGAGTTGAGATACTGGATGGACTGAAAATTGATAAAGAGGAGGCACTAGAAAGGCTGGCTATGCTTAAGGTAGATAAGTCACCCGGTCCGGATGGGATGCATCCTAGGTTGCTGAGGGAAGTAAGGGTGGAAATTGCAGAGGTGCTGGCCATAATCTTCCAATCCTCCTTAGATATAGGAGTGGTGCCAGAGGACTGGAGAATTGCAAATGTTACACGTGTTCAAAAAAGGGTGTAAGGATAAACCCAGCAACTACAGGCCAGTCAGTTTAACCTCAGTGGTGGGGAAGCTTTTAGAAACAATAATCTGGGACAAAATTAATAGTCACTTGGACAAGTGTGGATTAATAAAGGAAAGCCAGCACAGATTTGTTAAAGGCAAATCTTGCTTAACTAACTTGATGGAGTTTTTTTTATGAGGTAACAGAGAGGGTTGATGAGGGTGTTGCAGTTGATGTGGTGTATATGGACTTTCAAAATGCCTTTGATAAAGTGCCACATAATAGGCTTGTCAACAAAACTCAAGCCCATGGAATAAAAGGGGCAGTGGCAGCACAGATACAAAATTGGTTAAGTGACAAGAAACAGAGTGTAGTGGTGAACGATTGTATCCTCCAGGAAGGTGTACAGTGGTGTTCCCCAGGGGTCAGTACTAGGACCACTGCTTTTTTTGATATATATTAATGACTTGGACTTGGGTGTACAGGGCACAATTTCAAACATTGCGGATGGCACAAAACTTAGGAGTGTAGTAAACAGTGAGGAGGATAGTGATAGATTTCAGGAGGACATAGACAGGCTGGAGGAATGGGCGGACACGTGGCAGATGAAATTTAACGCAGAGAAGTGCGAAGTGATACATTTTGGCAGGAATATCGAGCAGAGGCATTATAAACTAAATGGTACAATTCTAACGGGGGTGCAGGAACAGAGAGACCTGGGGGTATATGTGCACAAATCTTTGAAGGTGGCAGGACAGGTTGAAAAAGCGGTTAAAAAAGCATACAGGATCCTGGGCATATAAATAGAGGCATAGAGTACAAATGCAAGGAAGTTATGTTGAACCTTTATAAAACATTGGTTAGGCTTCAGCTGGAGTATTGTGTCCAATTCTGGGCACCACACTTTAGGAAGGATATCAAGGCCTCAGAGAGGGTGCAGAAGAGATTTAGAATAATAGAATCACAGAATCGTTACAGCACAGAAGGAGGCCATTTGACCCATTTGACTCTTTATAAGAGCAATCCAGTTAAGGTTTCAGCGTAACTTCCTTGCTTTTGTACTCTATGCCTCTATTAATAAAGCCCAGGATCCCTTATGCTTTTTTAACAGTGTTCTCAACTTGTCCTGCCACCTTCAAAGATTTGGGTATGTGCACCCCCAGGTCTCTCTGTTCCTGCACCCCCTTTAAAATTGTACCATTTAGTTTATATTGCCACCCCTCATTCTTCCTACCAAAATGTTTCACTTTGCACTTCTCTGCATTAAATTGCATCTGCCATGTGTCTGCCCATTTCACCAGTCTGTCTGTGTCCTCCTGAAGTCTGTTACTATCCTTCACATTTCTGAATTTCGTGTCATCCACAAACTTTGAAATCATACCCTCTACACCCAAGACCAGGTCATTAATATATATCAGAAAGTGCAGCGGTCCTAATACTGACCCCTGGGGAACACCACTGTATATTTCCCTCCAGTCTGAGAAACAGCCGTTCACCCACCACTACCCTTTGCTTTCCCTTAGCTAATTTTGTATCCACGCTGCCACTGTCCCTTTAATTCCATGGGCATAAATTTTGCTAACAAGTCTATTATATGTCTCTTTATCAAATGCCTTTTGAAAGTCCATATATACATCAACCGCACTACTCTCATCAACCCTCACTGTTACTTCATCAAAGAACCCAATCAACTTAGTCAAACGCAATTTTCCTTTAACAAATCTGTGCTGACTTTCATTTATTTTAGCCCATACTTTTCCAAGTGCCAATTAATTTTGTCCCGGATTATTGTTTCTAAAAGTTTCCCCACCACTGACGTTAGGCTGACTGGCCTGTAATTGCCAGGTTTATCCCTCTCCCCTTTTTGAACAGGGGTGTGACATTTGCAATTCTCCAGTCCTCCTGCACCGTTCCCATATCAAAGAAGGATTGGAAGATTGTGGCCAGAGCTTCCGCAATTTCCACCTGTCTGGGGGAATAGGCCTTGTTGCCCAGTAGCCCGCCTGTGACCTGATGGCCCGGTTGGAATAGAGATGGCACCGAAGACTGGCGCAGGATGAAAGTCGTGACTGCTGCCAGGGTACCGGGCACAGACCTGCATGGTGCCGCCTGTGGTTGCCAACCAGCTGTACGTTGAGGGAGTTGAATCCCTTTTGATTGATAAGGATGACAGGCTGGTTATTGGGAGCACGTAAGGCAATGTGGGTGCAGTTTATGGTACTGTGCACCCTGGGGAAGACTAGTGCTCTCTCATCCTGCCTTGAACTGTCCATGGGGGAACGAGATGTAAATGTTCCTCCTGGTGTAGAGAGCCTTGGTGTCGTCCTTGATACAATGGTGGACTGCAAACTGGGAGATGTCGCTGATGTCACCTGCTGTAGCCTGAAAGGAGCCAGTGATATAAAAATTATCAACCATGGTGACCTTGACAGCCACAGGCAGTGCTGTCCGTGACAAGGTGCAAGGCTTGAGTTGTTGGTGTAGCAGGTGACATAGCTCGTTAACAGCCTCCTTTGTGAAGTGAAGGCGCCTCATACATTGCTCCTCAAAAAAGTTTGTATTGGAGAGGTGCTGCCTGAATACCCGTAATGGGTACGGCCTCCTGTGCAGTGCCCTCCTCCTCCTCCTCCATCTTGTCACAGCAACTCCTGCTCTCTGCTGTCTTCCTTGCTGCTCCCCCTCCTCTCCAGACCCAAAGGTGGCCCTACCAGATCGCCCATGACTGCAGTCAAACATAAAGAAAGGGAAAATAGAATACGAGAGTAAATCAGCGAGAAATATAAAAACGAACTGTAAAAGCTTCGACAGGTATGTAAAAAGGAAAAGACTGGCGAAGGCAAGTATGGGTCCCTTACAGGCAGAGACGGGAGAATTTATAATGGGGAATAAGGAAATGGCAGAGAAATTAAACAAATACTTTGTGTCTGTCTTCACAGTAGAAGACACAAAAAACCTCCCAGAAATACTAGAGAGCCAAGGGTCTGGTGAGAATGAGGAGCTGAAAGAAATTAGTATTAGTAAAAAAAATAGTACTAGAGAAATTAATGGGACTGAAAGTCGCCAAATCTCAAGGACCTGATGATCCACATCCCAGGGTTTTGAAAGAGGTGGCTATAGAGATAGTGGATGCATTGGTTGTCATCTTCCAAAATTCTATAGATTCTGGAATGGTTCTTGCAGATTGGAAGGTTTCAAATATAACCCCAAAAAGGGAGAGGGGCCTAGATAGAGTGGATAGGAAGGAGCTATTTCCCTTAGCAGAGAGGTCAATAACCAGGGGGCATAGATTTAAAGTGATTGGTAGAAGGATTAGAGGGGAGCTGAGGAAACATTTTTTCACCCAGAGGGTGGTGGGGGTCTGGAACTCACTGCCTGAAAGGGTGGTGGAGGCAGAAACCCTCAACTCATTTAAAAAGTACTTGGATGTGCACCTGAAGTGCCGTGACCTACAGGGCTACGGACCAAGTGCTGGAAAGTGGGATTAGACTGGGTGGCTCATTTTTGGCCGGCACGGACATGATAGGCCGAATGGCCTCCTTCTGTGCCATAAATTTTCCATGATTTTATGATTCTGTGATTCAAAACAATTCCCACCATTTCTTGGAGCCACAATGCACCTCCCCTTTAAGAGGTGCAGGCTGCCTTTAAGAAGCCTGAGCCACTCACGATATCGAGGCCCCCTGCTGATGCATGCAGCCAATCAACAGCGCAAGTAGCTCTGGCTGCATGCAGCAATCATTTAAAGTAGCAGGCAGCACGAATGTAATGTTCTGCCTGCATTGCTATGAACGGGCATGGGTTAATCATCGTGCCCATTTTCAGGGGTTATCCAATTTAACCGCTATTATATTTAAAACAAAGGTTATCACAGCAAAAAGTTTTAGCATTGACTGATTTAGGTTTTCTGTATCCAAGGGCGGACTGGCCTTATTGGGAATCGGCAGATTTCCTAAGTGCTCCTATGAATGTTTCTATAGTCGCTGTATTATCTGCGCCTCCCCCCATTTTCCATGAGAATCCCAAAGAATCCCTCTCCCTTTCAGGGAACCCATTCCCCCCCTGCCTATATCATACATTCAATAACCAGATTAAATGGGAATTCCTGAGAATTCCAAAGGTTCACAAGGCCAGATTAAATGGGAATTCCTGAGAATTCCCTATAATGTTTAAAGTTATTGGTTTTCAATGGGCCTTGCTAGTAACTAGCCCCAGATCTATTCACCTTACCTAAACAAACTTTAAATCTATTAAATACTGCTTCTTTTCTCAGTTTTCTTGTAAATGACAATACTTTGGATAGTTTTCATTCATTTTCTTTCTGCATCTTATTATGCTAATTTTGAAACTTTAAATAACGTCAATGTAGGATGCATCAAAGGGTTTCTATTGCTATAGCTTTAAGAAAGAAATAACCTACTTTTATAGTACCTTTCACATCCTTAGGGTATCCCAAAGGACCTCACAGCCATTAAGGGAAGAATTGGCCAGGACACCAGGAGAACTCCCTGCTCTTGTTCAAATAATGCCATGGGATCTTTTACACCCACCTGAACAGGCAGACAGGGCCTTGGTTTAATGTCACATCCAAAAGACAAAACCTCCGATGATGCACTGCTCCTTCAGTACCACATTATAATTTTAGCTTAGTTTATATGTTTAAGTTCTGGAGTGGGGCTTGACTCCCTGACTTCAACACTGACAATGACACTGACCTTCTTAGTGACCATTTATTTGTTTTCCTGCCTACACAAGCTCTGTAGCTGTGTAGCCCTGCTACTGCTCTCCTTTATTCTTTTAGAAGTTTAGAAGAATGAGAGGCGATCTCATTGAAACGTATAAAATTCTTAGAGGGCTTGACAGGGTAGATGCTGAGAGGCTGTTTCCCCTGGCTGAAGAATCTAGAACCACGGGTCATAGTCTCAGGATAAGGTGTCGACCATTTAGGACTGAGAGGAGGAAAAATGTCTTCAAATGCCTTGTGAACCTTTGGAATTCTCTACCCCAGAGGGCTGTGGATGCTCAGTCATTGAGTATATTCAAAACTGAGATTGATAGATTTTTGAACACTAAGGGAATCAAGGGATCGGGTGAAAAGTTGAGGTAAAAGATCAGCCATGATCTTATTGAATGGCAGAGCAGGCTTGAGGGGCCTTATGGCCTACTCCTGCTCCTATTTCTTATGTTCTCATTTTGCTTGTTAAATATGTACGGTTGTTCTTCAAAGTATATGAACCATTTAATGTGCAAATAGAGTTCTTGGGAGAGCAACAAGACACAATCTAAGAAAAGTAAATAAAAATACACAATGAAAGACAGAAAAAAAATATCAGAGTGAGAGGGAAATAAAAAGAGTGAAGAACCAAATCAGAATGATCAGGAGACCAAATAGCAAACATGACAGATGCTTTGAATGGAGACTGAGGAGGAGTAAAACAAAAGTAAATAAAAAGCAATTGGGACACACTTCTAGCTTGCAGTACTGTTGCCAGCAGCAGCCCAGATTCCCGCAAGACCTTAAGGTAAAGGAGGCGGCATCGCTCCTTCTGGAGGAGCCAAAACGCACTAATGAGGTGTTTTCCAAGGCGTTTCAGAGGAAAGAATGGTGGAAAAACAATGTAAATAGTTCCTTCTGGCAATGTCGGCTACCTACAGACCAACAAAGCTGAGGTCTTCATCAGTCTGTAACAAATTTTCACCAGCAGCTGGAAAATAAAGTTGCAAATATGTGTCTTTCAAAAAATCTGTTGCTACAACATAAATGAGCCTAAATGAACTGATCTCAACCAGGTAGGCGGCAGGAAGCTACAATAGGCCTCGTGGTCCCTGAGTTAGGGAGGGTAAAAATCAGCCATGGTTCTGCTCCTGATCCCTCTCCTGTGTTTTCTGCTGCAAAGTGTACACAGATGTGTACAAGATTGGCTGTGATATTCCCTCACAATCTAATGCATTACTGACACACGGGCTAACACATGAAACATGGTCACATGGACAAGATATTTGAGGGTATCTGGCATCTGTGGAACTGTGCTCCAGTGGAGCTTCGGAAGAGGTCGGCAGAGAAGGCTACTGATATTTTTCAATATTTTTGTTTAAATAGTGAATGTTGATGACTTGATCAGGGGAACTGGAGAAGTTACAGAGCGTGAGTGTGTGAGGAACATGTATATGTTCAATAACCTGGAGTATTTCAGCTTCAACAGCAGCTGTTTTATGTCAGACTGATGGAAGGACTATCTTATGATGACTAGATGTGAAAGAATATACTGTGCATTTCATCTGTTTTCTAACACTTTTATCTAAATCTGGATGCTTTTTAAGGGATGAGGATCGGGGAGAGAGCGTGGGTTAGGAGGGGGAATGATCGCTCCTCCTCCAACTTCTGTACATTTTGTACAAGGGGGCTATTGTCACCTCAATGAGTGTTTTCACACGGCTCCATGTCTGAAATAGCCAAATTAAAAGATTTTGCTGTGTGCTGTCTATTAGCTACTGAGGAAATGTATCAGACTTCTGCAGTGTGATGTTTCCCAGTGAGCTTTTCTCCATTTGCAAAGTGCTCTTCCTTTTCTAGTTTTCTCTCCACCTCTTTCTCCGAAGACATTGAATTGACACTGGGGTGACGTTCCATCAGTAGCTCGCCCAGGTGACCATTCTTTCTGTGTGAACCTAGACAATGAGTGTTGTCTGGCTATTTCTCATGGGAACATTACAGCTGTGCCCATCACCAATTGCCCACACACATGCACTTTCCAGCAGGTATCGTTGGACAGCAATCATGAGTGGAAAACCTGGCTAATTTTACCTTTCCCTTATCCAGAGATGCTGAGGCCAATTATGGCTACCCATTGCCACCATGGGTGAGATCAGCTACCTTAGTAAAGACATGCAATTGAACTTAGGACCTTCTGATGTGGATGATTCTGCAACATGTTACCTTTACCAACAGAACCATTGGGGGAGTCTTTCTAGAGTACTAAGATAAAACTTATCCATTAAACTATAGTTTCTATGTTGATATAATGTGCTTTCCACATGGCATCAATGTGGAAGCTACAGTTTAACGGGTTTCAAGTGGTAACCTGTGTGTGGAGGCGGAAGATGTGGGTATGGTTTTTAATGAATTCTTTGCGTCTCTCTTCACAAAAGAGGGGGACGATGCAGATATTGTATTAAAGGTGGAGGAGTGTGAATTATTGGATGGGATAAACTTAGTGAGAGAGGAAGTGTTAAGGAGATTAGCATCTTTGAAAGTAGATAAATCACCTGGGTTGGATGAAATGTACCCCAGGCTGTTAAAGGAAGCAAGGGAGGAAATAACGGAGGCTCTGACCATCATTTTCCAATCCTCATTGGATACAGCTGTGGTGCCGGAGGATTGGAGGACTGCTAACGTTGTACCATTGTTTAAAAAGGGATCGAGGGATAGACCGAGTAATTACAGGCCAGTCAGTCTAACCTCGGTGGTGGGCAAATTATTGGAATCAATTTGGAGGGACAGGATAAACCGTCACTTAGAAAGGCACGGAGTAATCAAGGACAGTCAGCATGGATTTGTTAAGGGAAGGTCATGTCTGACTAACTTGATTGAATTTTTTGAGGAGGTAACAAGGAGGGTCGATGAGGGTAATGCATTTGATGTAGTCTACATGGATTTTAGCAAGGCTTTTGACAAGCAGACTGGTCAAAAAAGTAAAAGCCCATGGGATCCAAGGGAGAGTGGCAAATTGGATCCAAAATTGGCTCAGTGGCAGGAAGCAAAGGGTAATGGTCGACGGGTGTTTTTGTGACTGGAAGGCTGTTTCCAGTGGGGTTCCGCAAGGCTCAGTACTAGGTCTCTTGCTTTTTGTCGTATATATTAATGGTTTGGACTTAAATGTAAGGGGCATGATTAAGAAGTTTGCAGATGATACAAAAATTGGCCGTGTGGTTGACAGTGAGGAGGAAAGCTGTAGACTGCAGGAAGATATCAATGGACTGGTCAATTGGCAAATGGAATTCAATCCAGAGAAGTGTGAGGTAATGCATTTGGGGCGGGCAAACTAGGCAAGGGAGTACACAATAAATGGGAGGATACTGAGAGGTGTAGAGGAAGAGAGGGACCTTGCAGCGCATGTCCACAGATCCCTGAAGGTAGCAGGACAGGTAGATAAGGTGGTTAAGAAGGCATACGGGATACTTTCCTTTATTAGCCAAGGCATAGAATGTAAGAGCAGGGAGGTTATGCTGGAACTGTATAAAACACTGGTTTGGCCACAGCTTGAGTACTGTGTAAAGTTCTGGTCACCACATTACAGGAAGGATGTAATTGCCCTAGAGTGGGTACAGAGGAGATTTATAAGGATGTTGCCAGGACTGGAGAATTTTAACTATGAGGAAAGTTTGGATAGGCCTGGGTTGTTCGCTTTGGAACAGAGGAGGCTGAGGGGTGATTTAATTGAGATGTAAAAAATTATGAGGGGCCTGGATAGAGTGGATATGAAGGACCTATTTCCTTTAGTAGAGAGGTCAATAACCAGGGGGCATAGATTTAAAGTGATTGGTAGAAGGATTAGAGGGGAGTTGAGGAAACATTTTTTCACCCAGAGGGTGGTGGGGGTCTGGAACTCACTGCCTGAGAGGGTGGTAGAGGCAGAAACCCTCAACTCATTTAAAAAGTACCTGGATGTGCACCTGAATTGCTGTGACCTACAAGGCTACGGACCAAATGCTGGAAAGTGGGATTAGGCTTGGTGGCTCAATTTTGGCCAGCGTAGACAGGATGGGCCGAATGGCCTCCTTCTGTGCCGTAAATTTTCTATGATTCTAATTAAACATTTTGAATTTTGTGGAGGCAATGTCACATAGTTTGGATCTCACTTTGGCCCCAGAATAACTGCAATCATGCCAAGTTTTCAAACTGATCATTCAGGTTAAAAAAGATCCCAGCCCGTTTTTACATTTTTAACCCCAGTAAAGAGCATAGAGTTACATAAAGTTACTCAGGGCTATAAGTTGGGCCATTTAGCGCCCATTTTGTAGGCTGTACGCGGTCTCCTAAGGACGTAAAATGGCATCCAGAATGCGCATGCACGTTTCTACCGTGACGTGCGCCGGACACCATCTTGGTAAAGGCATTTGCGCACGTGTAGATAACGAATGCCAGCAGTATGTAAAGTAAGGAGAATATGCATTAGGTCAGTGTGCAGAGCTGATTTAAAGGGACAGTTACGATTTTGGAACTCAACACACTGTCTTAACCTCGCACAGCTGAACAGGTCGTAAACAGCACGGAGGACCCCCACCAGCGTTATTTAAAGGGATCTTGCAGGTTAATTGCTAGATTATTGCTTCTGGTTGCTGATGCATTTGTAACTGTTTTTGGAGGCCTCCTATACTTGAATACCAGGTCTAGGGGACATAGCCTAAAAATTAGAGCCAGGACTTGCAGGAGTGAAGTTAGGAAATGCTTCTACACGCAAAGGGTGGTACAAGTTTAGAACGCTGTTCCGCAAATGGTAATTGATGCTAGCTCAATTGTTAATTTTAAACCTGAGAATGATAGATTTTTGTTAACGAAGGGTATTATGGGATATGGAGCTAAGGTGGGTATATAGAGTTAGTTCACAGATCAACTATGATCCTCATTGAATGATGGAACAGGCTCGAGGGGCTAAATGGCTTACTTCTGTTCCTATCTCCCTATGGTCCTATAATAAAGTTTCAATACTCTCTATAGAGTGGGCTGGCTAGCTGACAGGCAACAGCAAGGGCACTGGCAGAGTGGCGGAGTGGGACAGGAATGCTGTCATTCTGAAAGAGGACATGAGATTCATGTTCCATGGAGCCACTGCCACTTGCTGCCTCTTGTTATGCACCACCTTCTCCTGCAAGAAAGCGGAAAATGTGTCGGTGAGTGTCCTGCAGGATGTTTGGGTGATGTGCCTGTCATGGTCGAATAGCTGCCAGTGTGTGTGAGACCTATAAGTTGTGGGTGTGCAGCTTGCAACAGTGGTGATATGTGAGGGTGAGAGGAAGCATCTGATTGGAAGAGTTGAGCACTGATGGAAAGAGTTTGTTGGTATGTGGGTGATGGGGTGTAGTGTGTGGAGCAGTGGATGCAGCTAGTGGTGCAGTTGGTAGGAGACGCCACTTGACAGTTGACCTCACTCACCTTGACCATTTGTGTCAAAGCATTGAACTTCCTGCACTGCATCCATGTTCATGATGCTATGGCCTGGCGTTGACTTCATCCCATACTACCTCCCACCCCCTCTTCGACATATATCTGGAGGGCCTCTTGCCCCCCTGCGGATATAGGATGCCCCTCCTTCTGTCCACCTCTTGCACCAAGGCCTCTAGTGCATCATCAGAGAACCTTGGTGCACGCTCTCTCACAGGCCTGGTATAAACTCAGATTGGCAGATTGGTGGGTTCTGGTGTGCAGATTGGAGGATGTGGGATTTAGTAGTGCACAACCTTTATTCAATGTTTTAACATAACTCGTCAGTTTGTAAATACAGGGAGGGGACCTGCATCTGTGTTTTATGTGTGCAGTGTCTGATCTCCGTTCAGACTCATGTGGACCCGTATCTTATATTTTGCAAATAAGAGGTGTAGGCTGCCTTTACGTGCTGCTAGCTGCTCGTACAATATCAGGCTCCCTCCCCTGCTGGTGAGCAGCCACTCAACAGCGCAGCTGGACCTGGCTACTTGCCGGAATCAGATAAATCACCAGGCAGCACGAATCTCACATGCTGCGTGCATCTCAATGACCGGGAACGGGTTCATCGCGCGCCATGACCCCCGTGCCCAGATTCGGAGGTTATCGAATTTAACCCCCCAGAGAGTCTACTGCAGAGAAACAGGGTATTCGGCCTAATTTATCAATGCCGGCATTTATGCTCCAACGAGCCTCCTCCCACCCCTCTTCAAATAATCCTATTTGCATTTCCTTCTGTTCCTTTCTCCCTCATGTATTTATCTAGCTTCCCCTTAAATGCACCTATTTGCCTCAATTATTCCTTGTGGTAGCATGTTCCACTTTCTCACCTCTCCTTGGGTAAAGAAGTTTCTCCTGAATTCCCTATTGGATTTATTAGTGACTATCTTATATTTATGATCTCTAGTTTTGGACACCCCCACAAGTGGAAACATTTTCTCTATGTCTACCCTATCAAACCATTTCATCATCTTAAAGACCTTTATCAGGTCACCCCTCAGGCTTCTCTTTTCTAGAGAAAAGGTTAGATAGAGATGGCAATGCAGGTGGTGTGCTGTAACTGCAGCATGTGGGATTTTATGGAGAGCATAGAATCATAGAAAGGTTACAGCATGGAAGGAGGCCATTTGGCCCATCAGGTCCGCGCCGGCTCTCTGCAAGAGCAATCCAGCTAGTCCCACTCCCCCGCCCTTTCCCCTTAGCCCTGCAAATTTTTTTCCCTTCAAGTACTTATCCAATCCCCTTTTGAAAGCCATGATTGAATCTGCCTCCACCACCCCCTCGGGCAGTACATTCCAGATCCTAACCACTCGCTGTGTAAAAAAGTTTTTCCTCATGTCGCCTTTGGTTCTTTTGCCAATCACCTTAAATCTATGCCCTCTGGTTCTTGACCCTTCCACCAATGGGAACAGTTTCTCTCTATCTACTCTGTCTGGACCCTTCATGATTTTGAACACCTCCATCAAATCTCCCCTCAATCTTCTCTTCTCTGTTCCAAGGAGAACAACCCAGCTTCGCCAGTCTCTCCACATAACTGAAGTCCCTCATCCCTGGAGCCATTCAATAAATCTTTTCTGCACCCTCTCTAGGGCCTTCACATCCTTCCTAAAGTGCGGTGCCCAGAATTGGACACAATACTCCAGTTGTGGCCGAACCAGTGTTTTATAAAGGTTCATTATAGCTTCCTTGCTTTTGTACTCTATGCCTCTATTCACAAAGCCCAGGATCCCGTATGCTTTTTTAACCGCTTTCTCAACCTGTCCTGCCACCTTCAACGATTTGTGCACATATACCCCCAGATCTCTCTGTTCCTGCACCCCTTTTAGAATTGTGCTCTTTAGTTTATATTGCCTCTTCTCGATCTTCCCACCAAAATGTATCACTTCGCACTTCTCTGCATTAAATTTCATCTGTCACGTGTCCGCCCATTCCACCAGCCTGTGTATGTTCTCTTGAAGTCTATTACTATCCACCTCACTGTTCACTACACTTCCAAGTTTTGTGTCATCTGCACTTTTTGAAATTGTGCCCGGTACACCCAAGTTCAAGTCATATATACCAAGAAGCGTGATCCCAGGCAACCACATCTGCAGTAAGTGTCTGCAACTCGAGAAACTTCAGCCCAGAGTTGTTGAGCTGGAGTCCGAGGTGCAGACATTGCAATGCATCAGGGAGGGGGAGAGTTATCTAGACACTTTGAACCAAGAGGCAGTCGCACCCCTTAGGTTAGGTAGTGGTTTAGATTTGGTTAGTGGCCAGGGATAGGAGGATATAACTGCGACTCAGGCAGGTAAGGGGACTCCAGATGCAGAGGTGGAGGAGCCTCAGCCATTGCCATTGTTTACCAGGTACGAAGCTATCTGTGTGAATGAGAACAAAGGCTGCAGGGAGGATGGGCAAATTGACCACAGCACTGTGGTACAGGAGACCATTCAAGTGGGGGGAATAAAAAGGAATGTGGTAGTGTTAGGGGATAGTATAGTCAGGGGGATAGATACTGTTCTCTGCAGCCACGACCAGGCGTCCCAAAGGCTGTGTTGCCTGCCCAGTGCCAGGGTTAAGGACATCTCCTCGTGGCTGGAGAAGAACTTGAAGCAGGAGGGGGAGGATCCAGTTGTCGTAGGAACCAACAACATAGGTAGAACTAGGAATGAGGTTCTGCTGAGGGAATTTGAGGAGCTAGGGTCCAAATTAAAGGCAGAACCTCAAAGATAATAAGCTCTGGATTACCACATGAGCCACGTGCAAAATGACATAGGGACAAACAGATTAGATGATTAAATGTGTGGCTGAAAGAGTGGTGTGGGGAGCAGGAGATTCAATTCATGGGCCACTGGCACCAGAAAGAGGGAGCTGTTCCTTTGGAATGGGCTCCACTTAAATTGGGCAGGGACCAGTGTCCTGGTGAACTAGGGCGGTAGGTAGGGATTTAAACTAATAATAGGGGGGGAGGATTCAGGTAAGGGTAAATTTATAAGTCTAAAGAGAAAAGTCAAGGCTGTAAAGCAGAGTAGCAATTTGGGTAAAAACAAGCAGAGTGTGTCAGGAAGGGACAGGGGTAATAGAGCATTGGGATTAAGGTCACATCAGGGAAAATAGTAAAAAGTTATAACTATCTGAATGCACGAAGCAGTCATAACAAGATAGATGAATTAATGACACAAATAGAGATAATTTGATCTAGTTTGATCTAGTAGCTATTACTGAGACGTGGTTGCAGGGTGACCAAGGTTGGGAACTAAATAATCCAGGGTATTTGACTTTTAGAAAAGATAGGCAAAATGTAAAAGGAGGAGGGAGCGTAGCCCTGATAATAAAGGATAAGATAAAGGCAGTGGTGAGAAAGGATCTTAGCTCAGAAAATCAGGATGTAGAATCAGTCTGGGTAGAGCTAAAAAATAACAAGGGGCAGAAAACACTGGTTGGAGTAGATTATAGCACCCTCATAGTAGTTATGGTGTTGGACAGAGTATAAGTCAGGAAATGAAAGGCGCGTGTAACAAGGGTATTACAATAATTATGGGGGACTTTAATCTTCATATAGACTGGGCAAACCAAATTGGCAAAAGTGGTTTGGAGGACGAGTTCATGGAATGCATTCGAGACAGTTTTCTAGAGCAATATGTCGAGGAACCAACCAGGGAACAGGCTATTTTTGATCTAGTATTGTGTAATAAGACAGTGTTAATTAGTAATCTCATAGTTAAGGATCCTCTGGGGCAGAGTGATCATAATGTAACAGAATTTCATATTGAGTTTGAGAGTGATGTAGTTAATTCCGAAACAAGAGTCTTAAATTTAAACTAAGCTAATTATATAGGTATGAGGGCTGAGTTGGCGAAGGTAGATTGGGAAATTAGATTAAAAGATATGACGATAGATAAGCAATGGTGAACATTTAAAGAAATAATTCATAATTCTCAACAAATATACATTCACTTGAGGAATGAAAACTATACAGGAAAAGTGATCCAACTAGAGAAGGTTAACTAGAGAAGTTAAGGATAGTATTAGATTAAAAGAAGAGGCTTACAATGTTGCCATAAAGAGAAGTAAGCCTGAGGATTGGGAGGGTTTTAGAAATCAGCAGAGGATGACCAAGAAATTGATAAAGAGGGAGAAAATTGAACATGAGAGTAAACAAGCAAGAAATATAAATAAAGATTGTAAGAGCTTCTACAAGAATGTAAAAAGGAAGAGATTAGCGAAAGTAAATGTGGGTCCCTTAGAGGCAGAGACAGGAGAAATTATAATGTGGAATAATAATTTACATTAAACAAATATTTTGTATCTGTCTTCACAGTAGAAGACACAAAAAACATACCAGAAACAGTGGGGAACCAAGGGTCTAGTGAGAGTGAGGAACTTAAAGTAATTAAGATTAGTAAAGAAAAAGTACTGGAGAAATTAATGGGACTAAAAGCCTAAAATAGCCTGGACCTGATGGCCTACATCCTAGGGTTTTAAAAGAGGTGGCTGCAGAGATAGTGAATGCATTGGTTTTGATCTTCCAGAATTGTCTAGTTGCTAGAACAGTTCCATGGATTGGAAGGTATCATATCTAACCTCGCTATTCAAGAAAATATGGAGAGAGAAAGCAGGGAACTACAGGCCAGTTAGCCTGACATTGGTAGTAGGGGAAATGCTAGAATCTATTATTAAGGACGTAGTAACAGGGAACATAGAAAATCATAATATGATTAGGCAGAGTCAACACAGTTTGATGAAAGGGAAATTGTGTTTGACAAATCTTTTAGAGTTTTTTGAGGATGTAACTAGGAGGAACTAGGGGGAACCAGTCTATGTAGTATATTTGGATTTTCAAAAGGCATTCGATAAGGTGCCACACAAGAGGTTGTTACATAAGATTAGGTCTCATGGGATGGGGAGTAATATATTCGCATGGATTGAGGATTGGTTAACGGACAAAAAACAGAGAGTAGGAATAAATGGGTAATTTTCAGGTTGGCAGATTGTAACTAGTGGGGTACCGCAAGGATCAGTGCTTGGGCCTCAGCTGTTAATAATCTATATCAATGACTTAGTTGAGGGGACCGAATGTACTGTATTCAAGATTGCTGACGATACAAAGCTAGGTGGGAAAGTAAGCTGTGAGGAGGACACAAAGAGGCTGCAAAGGGATATAGACAGGTTAAGTGAGTGGACAAGAAGGTGGCAGATGGAGTATAATGTGGGAAAATGTGAAATTATTCACTTTGGTAGGAAAAATAGAAAAGCAGAATATTTTTTAAAAGGTGAGAGACTAAGAAATGTTGATAGAGGGATTTGGTTGTCCTTGTACATGAATCGCAGAAAGTTAACATGAGGTACAGCAAGCAATTAGGAAGGTAAATGGTATGGTAGCCTTTATTGCAAGGGGGTTGGAGATTAAGAGCAATGAGGTCTTGCTGCAATTATATAGGACTCTGATGAGACAGAGTACTGTGTACAATTTTGATCTCCTTACCTAAGGAAGGATATACTTGCCTCAGAGGGGGTGCAATGAAGGTTCACTAGAATTCTGTATTCACTGCAGTTTAGAAGAATCAGAGCTGATCTCATTGAAATGTATAAAATTCTTAGAGGGCTTGACAGGGTAGACGCTGAGAGGCTGTTTTCCCTGGCTGGAGAGTCTAGAATTAGAGGTCAAAGTCTCAGGATAAGGGGTTGGCCATTTAGGACTAAGATGAGAAAAAATTTCTTCACTCAGGGGGTTGTGAATCTTCGGAATTCTGTACACCAGAGGGCTGTGGATGCTCAGTCGCTGAGTATATTCAAGTCTGAAATCGATGGATATTTGGACACTAAGGGAATCAAGGGATATGGGGATAGGGCGGGAAAGTGGAGTTGAGGTAGATGATCAGCCATGATCTTATGGAATGGTGGAGCAGGCTTGAGGGGCCGTATGGCCTACTCCTGCTCCTATTCCTTATAATCTTATGTTCTTATGTAAAAGAGCCCCAGCCTGTTCAGCCTTTCCTGACAAGTATATCCTCTCAGTTCTGGCATCATCGTTTTGAATCTTTTTTGCACCTTCTCCAATGCTTCTATAACGTTTTTATAATATGGTGACCAGAACTGTGCGCAGTACTCCAAGTGTTGTCTAACCAAGGTTCGAAACAAGTTTAACATAATGTCTCTGCTTTTCAATTCTATCCCTCTAGAAATGAACCCCAGTGATTGGTTTGCTTTTTTTTTATGACTTCATTAACCTGTGTCACTACTTTTAGTGATTTGTCTACTGTACTCCGAGATCCCTTTGTTCCTCTACCCCATTTAGACGCTTATTATCCAAGTAGTACATGGCCACTTTATTCTTCCTACTAAAATGCACCACCTCACACTTATCTATATTGAAATTCATTTACCATTTACAGGCCCATTCTGCAAGTTTATTAATGTCTTCCTGTATTTTGTCATATTCTTCCTTTAACTACACCTCCCAATTTTGTGTCGTCCGCAAATTTTGAAATTGTACTTCCGATTCCCAAGTCCAAATCATTAAAGCAAACAATGAATAATAGTGGTCCCAGCACTGATCCCTGTGGAACACCACTTCCCACCTTTTGCCAGTCTGAGTAGCTACCCTTAACCCCTACTCTCCGTTTTCTGTTTTGTAGCCAGCTTGCTACCTGTCCCCGACTCCATGTGTTCTGTCTTTAGTCATGAGTCTACTATGTGTTACCTTATCGAAGGCCTTTTGAAAAACCAAATATATTACATCTACTGCATTACCCTTGTCTACTCTTTCTGTTACTTCGTCAAAGAATTCAATTAGGTTGGTCAAGCATGACTTTCCCTTTTGAAATCCGCGCTGACTATTCTTTGTTACATTTTCGGTTTCTAGATGTTTTTCTATTACATCTTTGAGTAATGATTCCATTATTTGATGTTAAGCTGACTAGTCTATAGTTCCCTGGACTTGTTCTATTTCCCTTTTTAAATATAGGAACAATATTAGCTGTCTACCAGTCCTTCCCTTTTCTAATAAATTATTATGTATAAGTAATAGTACCTCTGCTATCTCTTCCCTCACTACTTTTAATATACGTGGAGACGATCCATCTGGACCAGTGGTTTTATCCTCTCTATGTCTGATAAGTTTATCAATTATCTCTCCCCTTTCTATCTTAAATGTCTTTACATCTTTTTCAATCTCTCCTTTCAATGTCATACCCACCTTGTTGGTCTCCCTGGTAAATATTGAAGCAAAGTAAGTATTCAATATTTCTGCCAAGATTTACTAGAATGGTTTCAGGGATGAGGAACTTCAGTTATGTGGATAAATTGGGGAAGCTGGGATTGTTCTCCTTAGAGCAGAAAAGGTTAAGAGGCAATTTGATAGAAATGTTCAAAATCATGAAGGGTTTAGATAAAGTAAATAAAGAAAAACTGTTCCCATTGGCGGAAGGGTCGAGAACCAAAAGATACAAATTTAAGTTGATTGGCAAAAGAACCAAAAGCGACATGAGGAATAACTTTTTTACGCATGATCTGGACCACGGTGCCTGAAAGGGTGGTGGAAGCAAATTCAATCATGGCTTTCAAAAAGGAATTGGATAAATACTTGAAGGGAAAAAAATTGCAGGACTACAGGGAAAAAGCGGGGGAATGGGACTAACTAGATTGATCTTATAAAGAGCCGGCACGGGCTCGATGGGCCAAATGGCATCCTTCTGTGCTTAACCATTCTATGATTCTATGATTTCGCTGTCATTAATTGTGAGTTTATCTCGTGCATCCCTTAGTGGCCCTATCCCTATCTTGATTTTTCTTTTGTTATTTATGTGTCTGTAGCATACTTTATGATTTCTTTTTATATTCCTAAATGATTTAATTTCATAGTTCCTCTTTGCCTTCCTAATTGTTTTTTTAACTTCTTTCCTAACCGCTTCATATTCCCTTTTGTCATCCTCTCCTTTATTGTCTATGTATTTTGTGTATGCCTCTTTTTTTAAGTTACAATTTGATCCTTATCTATTTATTCATCCATGGTATTGCATTATTGACTAGTTTGTTCTTGATTTTAAGAGGAATATATTTCTCCTGAACTCTATTGATCACCTTTTTAAATATTTCCCACTGCTGTTCTATCTCCTTGTCTGTCAAAATTGTTTCCAGTTTACCTTCCCTAGTTCCATCCTCATCCCCTCAAAATTAGCTTTTTTCCAATTTATTACTTTGGTCTTTGTCTTACTTATGTCTTTCTCAATCATTATCCTAAATGTTATGATTGCTATTGCTTAGATGTTCCCTACGCTTACTTCTCTTATCTGCTCTGGTTCATTTCCCATTATTAGATCCAGTAGTGATTCCTCTCTTGTTGGGCTTCTTACGTACTAGGTAAGAAACAAATCCTGAACACATTGTAAACACTCCATTCTCCTATCCCCTTTCCCCTTTCTTGCCAGTTTATTTGGGGTAGCTGAAATCTCCCATGATTGTTATTCTATATCTTTTACTCAATTCATAGATTTGTCTACATATCTCTTCCTCCAATTCCCTTCCACTATTCGGTGATCTGTAAAATGTCCCTATTAATGTGATTGATCCCTTCTTATCCGTTCTTTCAATACATAAGGATTCTGTTTCTATCTTAATGTTACATACGTCCCTTTTTTCTACTGCCATTATGTTATCTCTAATTAGTACAGCTATCTCACCACTCCCCTTCTCTTCCTTCCATATCTTTTCGAAATGCATTATAACCTGCAATATTTAACTGCCAGTCCTGTTCTTTATTAAACCATGGAGGGAGGGAAAAACAGGGAACTACAAGCCAGTTAGCCTGAGATCAGTAGTCGGGAAAATGCTGGCACCTATTATTGAGGATGTGGTGATGGGGCATTTAGGAAATCATAATATGATTAGGCAAAGTCAACATGATTTCATGAAAGGGAAATAGAGGAGTATAGAAAGTGCAGGGGTGAAATTAAAAAGGAAATTAGGAAAGCAAAGAGAGGGTATGAAAAAATACTGGCAAGTAAGATCAAGAAAAACCCAAAGATGTTTTATAAATACATAAAGAGCACAAGAATAACTAAGGAAAGAGTAGGGCCTATTAGAGACCAAAAAGGTAACCTATGTGTGGAGGCAGAAGAGGTGGGTATGGTTCTTAATGAATACTTTGCATCTGTCTTCACAAAAGAGGGGGACGATGTAGTGATTGTAGTTAAGGAGGAGGAGTGTGAAATATTGGATGGGATAAACATTGTGAGAGAGGAAGTATTAAAGGGTTTAGCATCTTTGAAACTAGATAAATCATCAGGCCTGGATGCAATGTATCACAGGCTGTTTAGAGAAGCAAGAGAGGAAATAACGGAGGCTCTGACCATCATTTTCCAATCCTCGCTGGCTACAGGCGTAGTGCCGGGATTGGAGGACTGCGAACATTGTACCATTGTTTAAAAAGGGAGAAAAGGATAGACCTAGTAATTATAGGCCAGTCAGTCTAACCTCGGTGGTGGGCAAATTATTGGAATCAATTCTGAGGGACAGTATTAATCGGCATTTAGAATGGCACGGATTAATCAAGGACAGTCAGCATGGATTTGTTAAGGGAAGGTCGTGTCTGACTAACTTGATTGAATATTTTGAGGAGGTAACAAGGAGGGTCGATGAGGGTAACGCGTTTGATGTAGTCTACATGGATTTTAGCAAGGCTTTTGACAAAGTCCCACATGGAGACTGGTCAAAAAAGTAAAAGCCCATGGGATCCAAAGGAAAGTGGCTAGTTGGATCCAAAATTGGCTCAGTGGCAGGAAGCAAAGGGTATTGGTTGACGGGTGTTTTTGTGACTGGAAGGCTGTTTCCTGTGGGGGTCCGCAGGGCTCGTAGCTAGGTCCTTTGCATTTTGTGGAATATATTAATGATTTGGACTTGAACATAGGGGGCATGATCAAGTAGTTTGCAGATGTTACAAAAATTGGCCGTGTGGTTGATAGTGAGGAGGAAAGCTGTAGACTGCAGGAAGATATCAATGGACTGGTCAGGTGGGCAGAAAAGTGGTAAATGGAATTCAATCCAGAGAAGTGTGAGGTAATGATTTGGAGAGAGCAAACAAGGCAAGGGAGTACACAATAAATGGGAGGATACTGAGAGGTGTAGAGGAACAAAGGGACCTTGGAGTGCATGTCCACAGATCCCTGAAGGTAGCAGGACAGGTAGATAAGGTGGTTAGAAAGGCATACGGGATACTTTCCTTTATTAGCCGAGGCACAGAATATAAGAGCACGGAGGTTATGCTAGAACTGTATAAAACACTAGTTAGGCCACAGCTTGAGTACTGCGTACAGTTCTGGTCACCACATTACAGGAAAGATGTGATTGCACGAGAGAGGGTACAGAGGAGATTTACAAGGTTGTTGCCAGGGCTGGAGAATTTTAGCTATGAGAAAAGATTGGATAGGCTGGGGGTTGTTTTCTTTGCAACAAAGGAGGCTGAGGGGAGATTTAATTGAGGTGTATAAAATTATGAGGGGCCTGGATAGAGTGGATAGGAAGGACCTATTTCCTTTAGCAGAGGGGCCAGTGACCAGGGGGCATAGATTTAAAGTAATTGGTAGAAGGATTAGAGGGGAGCTGAGGAGAAACTTTTTCACCCAGAGGGTGGTGGGGGTCTGGAACTCACTGCCTGAAAGGGTGGTAGAGGCAGAAACCATTTAAAAAGTACATCGATGTGCACTTGAAGCGCCGTAACCTACAGGGCTACCCGACCAAGTCTGGAATGTGGGATTAAGCTGGATAGTTCTTTTCGACCGGCATGGAGACGACAGGCCGAATGGCCTCCTTCTATGCCGCTATGCCGTAACTTTCTATGATTCTAAATCGTGTTTGACAAATCTGTTGGAGTTTTTTGAGGATGTAACTAGCAAGGTCGATAAAGGGGATCCAGTGGATGCAGTATATTTGGATTTTCAAAAGGCATTCGATAAGATGCCATGCAAAAGCTTTAGAATCGTGGAAAGTTACGGCACAGAAGGAGGCCATTCAGCCCATCGTGTCCATGCTGGTCGAAAAGAACTATCCAGCTTAATCCCACTTTCCAGCACTTGGTCGGGTAGCCCTGTAGGTTATGGCTCTTCAAGTTAAGGGCTCATGGGGTTGGGGGTAACCTATTAACTTAGATAGAGGATTGGTTAATGGACGTAAAACAGAGAGTAGGAATAAATGGATCATTCTCGGGTTGGCGGGCTGTAACTAGTGGGGTGCTGCAAGGATCAGTGCTTGGGCCTCAGCTATTTACAATCTATATTGATGACTTACTTCAAGGGACCGAGTGTAATGTATCCAAGTTTGCTGACGATACAAAGCTAGGTGGAAAGATAAGCCTTAAGGAGAACACAAAGGGCGCTAAGTTAGGCCATATAGCGCCCGTTGTTTTGCTGCTACACGACATCTCTGACATCCAAGATGGCGCCTTGGATGCGCATGCATGTTTCCAGCGTGACATGCGCTGGACGCCATCTTGATATAGGAGTTAGCACATGCGCAGATAACAAATGCCGGCTGCATGTAAAGTAAGGAGAAAATGGACGCATTCAGTGTGCAACACTGATTTATGGTGATAGGCACCATTTTGGCACTTAACGCAAAGTCTTAACCCTGACCATCTGAACGTGTCTTAGAGTGCCTGGAGGACCCCCCACCAGTACCATTTAAAGGGACCATGCAGGATTTACAGGTTAGTGGCTGGATTATTACTTCTGGCTGCTGAGACGTTAATAACTGTTTTTGGAGGTCTCCTAGACTTCAATACTAGGACGTGGGGACAAAGCCTAACATTTAGAGCCAGGACATGCAGGAGTGAAGTTAGGAAATGCTGCTACACACAAAGGGTGGGAGAAGTTTGGAACGCTCTTCCGCAAACAGCACTTGATGCTAGCTCACTTGTTAATTTTAAATCTGAGATTGATAGATTTCTGTGAACCAAGGGTATTAAGGGATATGGGGCTAAGGCGGGTATATGGAGTGAGGTCACAGGTCCACCATGATCTCATTGAATGGTGGAACAGGCTCGAGGGGCTAAATGCCACGGCCACTTGCTGCCTCTTGATATGCGCCACCTTCTCCTGCAAGAAAGCAAGGTGTGTGCCTGGGTGATGTGCCTGTCATGGTTGAATAGCTGCCAGTGTGTGTGGCCTGTGAGTTGTGGGCGGGCGGCTTGCAACAGCATCTCCCAAACCCGTGACTCTACCACCTAGAAGGACAAGAGCAGCAGGTACATGGGAACAACACCACCTGCACGTTCCCCTCCAACTCACACACCATCCCGACTTGGAAATATATCGCCGTTCCTTCATCGTCGCTGGGTCAAAATCCTGGAACTCCCTTCCTAACAGCACTGTGGGAGAACCTTCACCACACGGACTGCAGCGGTTCAAGAAGGCGGCTCACCACCACCTTCTCAAGGGCAATTAGGGATGGGCAATAAATGCCGGCCTCACCAGCGACGCCCACATCCCAAGAACGAATAAAAAAAAATGTAGTGGTGCGTTTTACGTTGTGTTTTAACATAACTCATCAGTTTGTAAACATAGGAACGGGAGCTGCATCTGTGTTTTACGTGTGCGATGTCTGATCTCTCCGTTCAGACTCCATGCAGACAGTAGTCTGTTATTTTCAGCAAATAACAGGTACCGGCTACCTTGAAGAGATTTCGAACAGTCTGCCTTTAAGAGATTGGACCCTGCTGGTGGAAAGTGCAAATTGCATGGAATCCTCGTTCAAACCTGATTTCCAACACAGATTGCAGGAAAGTCCTCAGGCCTGATGAAAGTCTCGTCCTGCCTGCACAGGGGCCATTGGGTGTGGGGTAATAACCGATCGCATTACCACTGCCCAAAAGCGGCTCTTATCCAATTTTTCCCCCAAAGAGTCTGCAAAGGGATATAGACAGGATAAGTTGAGTGGGCAAGAAGATGGCAGATGGAGTATACTGTGGGGAAATGTAAGATTATTCACTTTGGAAAAAAGAATAGAAAAACTGAATATTTTTTAAATGGTGAGAAACTATTAAATGTTGGTGTTCAGAAAGATTTGGGTGTCCTTGTACACGAAACACAGAAAGTTAACATGCAGGTACATCTGGCAATTACAAAGGCAAATGGTATTTTGGCCTTTATTGCAAGGGAGTTGGAGTACAAGAGTAAGGAAGTCTTACTGCAATTGTACAGGGCTTTGGTGAGACCACACCTGGAGTACTGTGTACAGTTTTATAGAATCATAGAATCATAGAAGTTTACAACATGGAAACAGGCCCTTCGGCCCAACATGTCCATGTCGCCCAGTTTATACCACTAAGCTAGTCCCAATTGCCTGCACTTGGCCCATATCCCTCCATACCCAGCTTACCCATGTAACTGTCCAAATGCTTTTTAAAAGACAAAATTGTACCCGCCTCTACTACTGCCTCTGGCAGCTCGTTCCAGACACTCACCACCCTTTGAGTGAAAAAATTGCTCCTCTGGACCCTTTTGTATCTCTCCCCTCTCACCTTAAATCTATGCCCCCTCGTTATAGACTCCTCTACCTTTGGGAAAAGATTTTGACTATCTACCTTATCTATGCCCCTCATTATTTTATAGACTTCTATAAGATCACCCCTAAACCTCCTACTCTCCAGGGAAAAAAGTCTCAGTCTATCCAACCTCTCCCTATAAGTCAAACCATCAAGTCCCAGTAGCATCCTAGTAAATCTTTTCTGCACTCTTTCTAGTTTAATAATATCCTTTCTATAATAGGGTGACCAGAACTGTACACAGTATTCCAAGTGTGGCCTTACTAATGTCTTGTACAACTTCAACAAGACATCCCAACTCCTGTATTCAATGTTCTGACCAATGAAACCAAGCATGCCGAATGCCTTCTTCACCACCCTATCCACCTGTGACTCCACTTTCAAGGAGCTATGAACCTGTACTCCTAGATCTCTTTGTTCTATAACTCTCCCCAACGCCCTACCATTAACGGAGTAGGTCCTGGCCCGATTCGATCTCCCAAAATGCATCACCTCACATTTATCTAAATTAAACTCCATCTGCCATTCATCGGCCCACTGGCCCAATTTATCAAGATCCCGTTGCAATCCTAGATAACCTTCTTCACTGTCCACAATGCCACCAATCTTGGTGTCATCTGCAAACTTACTAACCATGCCTCCTAAATTCTCATCCAAATCATTAATATAAATAACAAATAACAGCGGACCCAGCACCGATCCCTGAGGCACACTGCTGGTCACAGGCCTCCAGTTTGAAAAACAACCCTCTACAACCACCCTCTGTCTTCTGTCGTCAAGCCAATTTTGTATCCAATTGGCTACCTCACCTTGGATCCCATGAGATTTAACCTTATGTAACAACCTACCATGCGGTACCTTGTCAAAGGCTTTGCTAAAGTCCATGTAGACCACGTCTACTGCACAGCCCTCATCGATCTTTTTGGTTCCCCCTTCAAAAAACTCAATCAAATTCGTGAGACATGATTTTCCACTCACAAAACCATGCTGACTGTTCCTAATCAGTCCCTGCCTCTCCAAATACCCATAGATCCTGTCTCTCAGAATACCCTCCAACAACTTACCCACTACAGATGTCAGGCTCACCGGTCTGTAGTTCCCAGGCTTTTCCCTGCCGCCCTTCTTAAACAAAGGCACAACATTTGCTACCCTCCAATCTTCAGGCACCTCACCTGTAGCTGTCGATGATTCAAATATCTCTGTTAGGGGACCCGCAATTTCCTCCCTAACCTCCCATAACGTCCTGGGATACATTTCATCAGGTCCCGGAGATTTATCTACCTTGATGCGCGTTAAGACTTCCAGCACCTCGCTCCTCAAGACATCACTATTTATTTCCCCAAGTTCCCTAACATCCATGCCTTTCTCAACCGTAAATACCGATGTGAAATATTCATTTAGGACTCACCCATCTCTTGTGGTTCCGCACATAGATGACCTTGTTGATCCTTCAGAGGCCCTACTCTCTCCCGAGTTACCCTTTTGCCCTTTATGTATTTGTAGAAGCTCTTTGGATTCTCCTTTGCCTTATCTGCCAAAGCAATCTCATGTCCCCTTTTTGCCCTCCTGATTTCTCTCTTAACTCTACTCCGGCAATCTCTATACTCTTCAAGGGATCCACTTGATCCCAGCTGCCTATGCATGTCATATGTCTCCTTCTTTTTGACTAGGGCCTCAATCTCCCGAGTCATCCAAGGTTCCCTACTTCTACCAGCCTTGCCCTTCACTTTATAAGGAATGTGCTTATCCTGAACCCTGGTTAACACACTTTTGAAAGCCTCCCACTTACCAGACGTCCCTTTGCCTGCCAACATACTCTCCCAATCCCAATTTAATCTCCTTAACTCAGGAAGGATATACTTGCCTTGGAGGGGGTGCAATGGAGGTTCACTAGATAGATTCCTGGGATGTCCTATGAGAAGAGATTGAGTAGAATGCGCCTATACTCTCTGGAGTTTAGAAGAATGAGAGGTGATCCCATTGAAACATTTGGATTCTGAGAGGGCTTGACAGGGTAGATGCTGAGAGGCTGTTTCCCCTGGCTGTAGAGTCTAAAACTCGGGGGCATATTCTCAGGATAAGAGGTTGGGAATTAGGACTGAGATGAGGAGGAATTTCTTCATTCAGAGGGTTGTGAATCTTTGGAATTCTCTACCCGTGAGGGCTGTGGATGCTGAGTCATTGAGTATATTCAAAAATGAGATTGATTGATTTTTGGACTCGAGGGGAATCAAGGGATATGGGGATCGGGCAGTAAGGTGGAGTTGAGGTTGAATATC
Organism: Heptranchias perlo; assembly: GCF_035084215.1. Lineage (NCBI taxonomy): Eukaryota > Metazoa > Chordata > Chondrichthyes > Hexanchiformes > Hexanchidae > Heptranchias > Heptranchias perlo. Next base: position 138,360,854 of record NC_090328.1, read on the forward strand.
AGCCATGATCTTATTGAATGACGGAGAAGGCTCGAGCGGCCATACGGCCTCCTCCTGCTCCTATTTCATATGTTCTCATGTTTCAGTTATCCCTACTACATCTGGCTCATCGCTACGAATTATTGCCTCCAGTTCCCCCATTTTGTTTTGGACGCAGTGCACATTGCTGTACAAACAATTTAATTTGTTTTAATTAATTGTTCCACTCACTTTATTTTTAACAGTCATTTTATACTTATGCCCTATAACTGTATCTGTTCCCTGACAATTTATGTTACCCTTATTCTTTACCTTGGTCTGACCTTTACTCTCATCTCCTATTTCTTTTATCTTCAGGCTTATGTTATTTTCACCAGATTGCTCATCAACTTTAAGCATTTAACCTGTGCCGATTCTTCAGTACAGTACTGAGGGGCTGCTGCATTATTGGGTACCACCTTTCAGATAAGACATTAAACCAAGTCTGCCTACTCAAGTAGTTGTAAAAGATGCCATGGCACTATGGGATAAGAGGAGGAAGTTCTCCCAGTGTTGTGGCCAACATTCTTCCCTCAATCAACAGCATCAAAAACAGCTTATTTGGTCACTGATTCATTTGCTGTTTATGGGACCTTGAGGTGTGCAAATTAGCTGCTACATTTGGCTACATAACAACAGGGACAACACTTCACAAATTAATCCATTGGTTGTGAAACACTTTAGGATATTCTGATGTAATAAGAAACTATATAAATGTAAGTTCTTTCTTTTAAAAAGTTCACCAATGTCCTACACAGAGCTCAGAGTGGTGTGGAGTTAGGAGTGTAACATGGTACTGCTTGTACTGCTTTAAAGCAGGTTCTGGGCTCAGTGAATGTCATATGGTGTGGTAGTGTAGTGGTTGTGTACCTGGACTAATAATCCTGGATTAACAATCCAGAAAATATGAGTTCATATACTACCGTGAGAATTTGAGCAGTTTAAATGTGAAATCTGCGTAACCCAACCCCAACACACTGCGCACGTGCCTGCTGCTTTTTTTTGCTACAGCCGATATCGGGGTGTCTGGGTGTTCTGCCACAGAGAGGCAGGACGCTTATTACATATTTAAATCGGGCTCCCCCGTACGATTGGGACACCGATTTGAAATGAATTGGTGCTGCATGGGATCCCTGGATTCAGCAGTGAAACAGAGATGAGATTGCACAACACTTTATCAGGGTGGTTCAAGGTCAGGAGGCTCGATCTCAATAAAGGTTCCATGCTTACAGTTGCTTTCTCAGTTCCCTGTGGGGCACGGTTTGGTGAGAGCACTTGGTGTGAGAGGCTTATTTGTAGAGTTTTGAGGTGTTCAAACAGAGAAGATCACCATGGCTGCTCTCGATTGGACTTCGGAAGAGGAGGAGAATGAGGATCGACAGCAGAAAGGCCGTGCTGTGGAGGGAGCTGCAGGTGGTCAGCAGAGAAGTTAGCAACAGAGGGGACGAGCTCGCAGAATGCCCTACCCACCTAACAGGGACTACACACAGAGGCTCAGCTTCCTTGACCTGTCAGAGGAGCAGTGAACATAGGAACAGGAGTTGCCATTTAGCACCTCGTTCCACCATTCAACGAGCTCATGGCTGATCTGTGACCTAACTCCATATACCCGCCTTAGCCCCATATCCCTTAATACCTTTGGTTAACAAAAATCTATCAGTCTCAGATTTTAATATTAACAATTGAGCTAGCATCAACTGCCGTTTGTGGAAGAGAGTTACAAACTTCTACCACCATTTGTGTTGCCGATTTTAGGATGGCCGAGCGGAGGCTGGGGGGCTCTTAAAATGGCGGAATCCCAGAGCGAGTTCGGAGCCCAGCTCCAAACCGCTGACCTCCAGGTTCCCCAGTGACACGTTCAGGTGTGTGCGTGCAGCTCCCACATGTGGGACTCCCACCGGCAATTAAAGCCGGCGAGATGCTACCTCACATAGTTATTTAGATACTTGAGGTACTTGACAGATCTCATTGAGTAGACATTTTGGCAGGGGTGCAATTTTGAAGGATCCTCAGCGTGTTTCCCGTGCTGTGGGAAACACTCCCTGTTGCAACAGACGTGTTTGAGCCAGCAGTCAGTGGGAGATGCAAAGGATTATTTGACAGGTGGGGAGAAAACCTCATTTATTGCAGCAGGGCACTCTGTCACTTCAAACATACGATATAAGAGCAGGAGTAGGCCATTCGGCCCCTCGAGCCTGCTCTGCCATTTGATAAGATCATGGCTGATCTGATTGTGACCTCAACCCTACTTTCCCATCTACCTACTATAACCTTTGACTCCCTTGTTAATCAGGAATCTATCTAACTCAGCCTTAAAAATATTCAATGACCCCCCTCCCCCACTCTCTGGGGAAGTTCCACAGACTCACAACCCCCTGAGAGAAAACATTTCTCCTCATCTCCGTCTGAAATGGGAGACCCCTTATTTTTAAACTGTGGCCCCGAGTTCTAGTCTCTCCCACAAGGGGAAACATCCTCTCAGCATTTACCCCTTCAAGTCCCCTCAGGATCTTATATGTTTAAGATCACCTCTCATTCTTCTAAACTCCAGTGTATACAGGCCCAACTTGTCCAACCTTTCCTCATAAGATAACCTCCTCATCCCAGGAATCAGTCCAGTGAACCTTCTCTGAACCGCCTCGATGTGTTCACCTGATGGATGCAGTGCATTTGGTGAGGGTGACAATCAGGCAGGTGCACCACGAGTTGCGCTGGCATGCATTTGAGGAATGTGTTGACAGTGCCATTTGAGGACATGTCCTGAGAATCGAGTGAGCTGACTGAGATGGTATCAGATTACATAGGGACTGGGGTGAGTGGCAGTGGTGGATGGAAGAAGAGGGAGGTGAGGAAGTGCATTGAAACAGAACGATGGGTGCTGCTGAAACTTAAGTGGGTGTGAGGAGTGATGTGATGGAGTATGCTTGACAAGACAGAGTGAGAGTTGGGGGAGTGAACTACAGGATGTAGGTGAATCTGTTACTGTGCTCACCTTTCCTGATCTGGTTAGGTCATTAAAACGCTTCCTGCACTGAATCCATGTCCTGAGCACTACACTCCTGCTGCTCATGTCTTCAGCCACCTCCAACCAAGCCTACTTCGTTAGAGCAGCAGGTTCTTTTTCCTCATTACTGAGCAATAGGACCTCCTTCCTCGCCCTTACTGGACCCAGCAGTACGTCAAGGGATGCCTCATTAAAGCAGAGTGCAGCTTTTGCCCTTTCTGATTCCATTTTATCTTCTAGTTACCGCATGCAATTCACCCAACTCCTTCAAATTCTATCTGTGTATTGTTGATTTAAATAGTTGAGGTGAAATTACATCATGCGGGTGCGCATCACGCCCGCTCATGTGCATTGGTGGCACGAAACCCGAAAGTAAAATTATAATGAGGCATTCGTATTGAAATCGGACAATCCCATGATCCTCTGATTTCACACCCGCTGTCAGCCCCCCCGCCCCGGCCAGGTCCCGCCTCTGTGTTAATATTGACCCCTCAGTTTTTTAATGATGTTGGTTGAGGGATAAATATTGGCCAGGACACCAGGGAGAGGTCCCCTGCCCTTCTTCTAAATAGTGCCATGGGATCTTTTACATCCACCTGAGAGGGCAGACAGGGCCTAGATTCAATGTCTCACCTGAAAGGTGGCACCTCTGACAGTGCAGTACTCTCTCAGTAGTGAATGGGGAGTGTCAGCCTTGATTTTGAACTCAAGACTCTGGAGTTACACTGATTCTATAGCATAGAAACAGGCCGTTCGGCCCAATTGGTCTATGCCGGCATTTATGCTCCACACAAGTGGGACTTAAACCCACAACTTTCTGACTCAGAGGCAAGAGTGCCATCAATTGAGCCACTGCTGACACCTTAACTTCATAGTATTTCTATTAAATCACCCCTCAGCTCTTTTCTCTAGGGTGACCTATTAGGTCATGGAGGGGTGACCGAATAGAGGGCTTTAAAATTTTGAAGGGGTTTGATCGGGTAGAAGTAGAGAAGATGTTTCCACTTGTGGGGGAATCCAAAACTAGGGACCATAAATATAAGATAGTCACTGATAAATCAAATAAAGAATTCAGGAGAAACTTCTTTATCCAGAGAATGGTTGGAATGTGGAACTTGCTCCCACTGGGAGTTGTTGAGGCGAATAGTGTAGATGCCTCTCAGGGGAAGCTAGATAAGTACTGCAAGAATTCTGGGAATTCCACCTTTTCCCTGAGTATGTAAAACTTTGGCCATTGACCAAAACCCTAAGATGGAAGGACAGGTGAGAGGTCACCAGACGAATCAACAACACACACAGTGGAAGGAGGGAGAATTACTGCTTCAGACATGTCTCTGTTTTAATGCAAAACCTACAGCAGGTGGTCAACGATCAGCACTAATTCGAGAGGCAGTCGGCCATTGAGAGAGGTAACTGCTCCAGACATGGCGGGGCCATGCCTTGGTTCTGATGCAAAACCAATCGACACCTAGGACGTGGGATGAAAAGGGAGCCTTGTATGGCAAGTGCTCGACGATTGGAATGAATTCGAAGAACAACGGTCCATCGAGAGAAGCAATTGCAACATGATGAGAGACCATCAAAAGCCATTAAAGATTCTTAAGGACTTTGTAAGAACTGTTTAAACAGACATGGAGTGCCTCATTTAACAACGAAAACTATTGTAAGAGAGGGGTATATAAGTGGAAGCTCGAAACCCCTCTCTCTCTGGTTTGGTCTCTTGCTTTTGGTCTCTTGTTTTTTGCTCTTGTTTGCTGTCTCTGGTTCTTGCTCTCTTGCTTCTTAGCTCTTATCTCTTTTCCAGCTCTCTCTCTCTCTTCCTCTCTCTTCCTCTTAGTTCTTGCTCGCTCTTTTTTTTCACCCGAGCTCTCCAGGGAGGAGAGCAGCTTCCAGCGAAACCAACGACCCCTACATGAGAGAACCGGTCAACCAGACCTGCAAGTGCAAAGGATTGGTGAGCCTCGACCATACGTGTGTGTGTGTGTGTGTGTGTGTGTGTGATAGGTGTCTCCAGGGTCCCCACCAACCTCTTAGTTTAGCGGGATGAAGTACTGTAGTGGGTGTGTGTAACTCAGTGTACTGTGTAGGACCGTTTTTATCGTAATTTTCTTCGTGTTGACGGTATAATAAAACCAACATTCCAATTCAATTCAAACACCGAGTTTGTGTGTTCTCTGTGCTATTCAGCTACGTGATCCATCACCGGGTGCGTTAGCATAAGTCCCATTTTCCTGAACCCCCGATCAGTGAGGTATAAGTGTTCCTTGGCTGGACCGGGGACCAGATATCTGCACCAATCAATAGGGTGAGAACAACCCCAAAACACCCTACAGTACATGCGGGAGAAAGGAACAGAAGGATATGCAGATCGGGTTAGATGAAGTGTGGTTGGGAGGAGGCTCGTGTGCAGCATAAACACCGGCTCAGGCCAGTTGGATCAAATGGCCTGTTTCTGTGCTGTAAATTCTATGTAATTTTATGTAACCTTTTTTTCTTTAAATTTGACATGTTGGTGCAGCTATTATAACTTTTGCTTACAAAGCAATTGCAAAAGCATATATATATATAAATATGAGTCCGTAAGCACAAAAGTATGCAAGGTATATAATGCAGGGATCTTTGCAAAAGCACAGAGCTTGAGCACAGAGGTGGGAAAGACAGAGAGTGAATCTCTAATGGAGTGAAATGCTAACAGAGTGAGGACTTTCAAGTGGGAATTTGATGAGTGTGGGAATTAGGTGCAGAGGGGAAGGAGGTGCAAAGTGATTTAAACCAAAGAACTATAGACTAGACTGAGCGAAGCAACAAAAATCAAGAAGAAGTCAAAAAGTGATGTCACAAGGACCGCCGAGGGTAAGTCAGTAAGTATTTAGTTCATTGGTTAGTGATTTTAGTGGTTATTGTTCTTAGTGATTAGTGTTTTTTAGTGGTTAGTGATTTAGTCATAGTCATAATCATTGTAGGTCCAGCACTGGAGGATAAACAGTAAAATGCCTTAAAGCTAAACAAACAGTTTAACTAACTGCTTGCTGACAGTTGGGACCCATCGCCATGTGGGAATTCCAGAACATTTCATGTGTCCTGGAAAACCACACGTGCAGGAAGTAACACCAACTGCTCGAGCTCGAGCTCAGAGTTTCAGGAGGTGCTCACTCTGCAGCTACAGAGAGTTCAGGTGGAGAGTGAGTGGGTGACCACCAGACAGATTAGGAGGAACAGGCAGGCAGTGAAGGAATCCCCTGGGAGTGTGGCATTCACAAACCAGTATTCATTATTGAGGGTGTTGACGTCTTAGGGGAGTGCAGTAAGGAGCAAATCCACGGCACCGTGGGAGATTCGGCTGCACAGGGGGGAAAAGAAATGCAATTGTTACAGGGGATTCGATAGTCAGGGGACTAGACAGGCGTTTCTGCAAAAGCTGACCTGAGTCTCACATGATGTGTTGCATCTCTGGTCCCAGGGTAACGGACATCACTGAGAGGGTGCAAAACATTTTGAGGGGGGAAGGGGAACAGCCAGAAGTCGTGGTCCATGTGGGAACCAATGACATTGGAAAGAAAAGGGTCGAGGTCCTGCAGTCAGGAACTAGGGAGGAAGTAAAAAACAGGACCTCAAAGGTTGTCGTCTCTGGATTCCTCCCAGTGCCATGCATTAGTGAGTATAGGAATAGTAGGGTAAGACAGGTTAATGTGTGGCTGGAGAAATGGTGCAGGATCGGCGGTTCAGATTCCTGGGGCATTGGGACCAGTTTTGGGTCAAGAACAATCTGTTCCAGATGGATGAGTTGCACCTCAACAGAGCTGGGACCAATGTCTTCGCGGGGAGGTTAACTAGTGCTGTGGGGGAGGGTTTAAACTAATTTGGCAGGGGGATGGGCACCAGGATGAAACATTAGAGAGGAGAAACAAGCTGCACAGAGGACTGCGAGGGACAAATAGCACGAGAGTAAAGAATAGTTCAGAAATAGGAGGGATCAGACAGAGGGCAAATGCAAGGCAGTCTAAGATGAGTTTGGAGTGCATGTGCATAATTGCACATAGTGTGGTAAATAAGGTTGGTGAGCTGCAGGCTCAAGTAGCCACATGGGACTGTGATATAGTGGCAATAATAGAGACCTGGCTCAAAGAAGGGAGGTTACTTAATATTCCTGGCTACAAGATATTCAGGAAAGATAGGGAAAGAAATAAAGGAGGGGGTGGCAGTATTGATCACAGAAATCATTATAGCACTGGAAAAGGGATGATGTAGTTGAGGGGTCAAAGACAGAATCTATTTGGTTAGAATTAAGGAACAATAGAGGAGCTATTACACTACTGGGTGTATACTATAGGCCACCAGATAGTGGGAAGGAGATAGAGGAGCAAATTTGCATGCAAATTTCAGAAAGATGCAAGAACTATAGAGTAGTAATAATGTGGGATTTCAATTATCCCAATACAGACTGGGACAGTAACAGTGTAAAGGGCAAAGAGGGGGAGGAATTCCTGAAATGTGTTCAAGAGAGCTTTCTGAAACAGTGTTTTTCCAGCCCAATCAGGAAGGAAACAGTGCTGGATCTAGTTCTGGGGAATGAAATGTTTCAGTGGGGGAACATTTGGGGAACAGTGATCATAATATCATTAGGTTTAGAATAGTTAAGGAAAAGGACAAGGAACAATCAAATGTGAAAATGGTTAACTGGAGGAGGGAAAATTTTAGTGAGTGAAATGGGATGAGGGACTTTAGTTACGTGGATAGACTGGAGAAGCTGGGTTTGTTCTCCTTGGAACAGAGACAGTTGCAGGGAGATTCGAGAGAGGTGTTCAAAATCATGAAGGGTCTAGACAGAGTAGACGGAGAGGAACTGTTCCCATTGGCGGAAGGGTCAGGAACCAGAGGACACAGATTTAAGGTGATTAGCAAAAGAACCAAAGGTGACATGAGGAAAAACTTTTTTACGCAGCGAGTGGTTAGGATCTGGAATGCACTGCCTGAGGGGGTGGTGGAGGCAGATTCAATCATGGCCTTCAAAAGGGAACTGGATAAGTACTTGAAAGGAAAACATTTGCAGGGCTACGGGGTTAGGGCAGGGGAGTGGGACTAGCTGGATTGCTCTTGCATAGAGCTGGCATGGACTCGATGGGCCGAATGGCCTCTTGTAACCTTTCTATGATTCTATGATTCTAAAAGGAGAACTTGCCCAGGTAGATTGGAATCAAAAATTGATAGGCAAAACAGTAATTGAACAATGGGAGTCCTTCAAGGAGGAGATGGTTTGGGTACAGAGTAGACACATCCCTACGAGGGGGAAAGGAACAGCATCCAAAGCTAGGGCTCTCTGGATGACTAAAGATATAGAGATTAAAATGAAACAGAAAAAGGAGGCTTATGTAAGGTTCATGATTGAGTAGAGAAGCAGGCTGAATAAAGAAAGTAAAGAGATCTAAATAAGGAACAAGAGAGGCAAAGACAGAGTATGAAAGTAGATTAACAGGAACCCAAAAGGCTTTTATAAACATATAAATAGTAAAAGGGTAATCAAAGGAAGGGTGGGGGTGAATAGCGACAAAAAAGGCGATCTTCTTGTGGAGGCAGAGGGCATGGCTGAGGTACTAAATGAATACTTCACATCCGTCTTCACGAGAGAAGAGGATGCTGCCATTGTAACAGTAAAGGAGGAGGTAGTAGCGATATTGGATAGGAAAAAAATAGATAAAGAGGAGGTGCTTAAAAGATTGGCAGTACTCAAAGTAGAAAAATCATCCAGTCCCGGTGGGATGTATCCTAGGTTACTGAGGGAAATAAGGGTGGAAATTGCAGAGGCTCCGGCCACAATCTTCCAATCCTCCTTAGGGAGTGGTACTGGAGGACTGGAGGATTGCGAATGTTAACACCCCTGTTCAAAAAAGGGAAGAGAGATAAACCCGGCAATTATATGCCAGTCAGCCTAACGTCGGTGATGGGGAAACTTTCAGAGACAATAATCCGGGACAAGATAAAATGGCGCTTGGAAAAGTATGGGCTAATAAATGAAAGTCAGCACGGATTTGTTAAAGGAAAATCGTGTTTGACTAATTTGATTGAGTTCTTTGATGAAGTAACGGAGAAGGTTAATGAGGGTAGTGCGGTTGATGTTGTGTATATGGACTTTCAAAAGGAGTTCGATAAAGTAGCACATAATAGACTTGTTAGCAAAATTAAAGCCCATCAGATTAAAGGGACAGTGGCAGCGTGGATGGGCAAACGCATGGCAGATGAAATTTAACGCAGAAGTGATGCATTTTGGTAGGAAGAATGAGGAGAGGCAATATAAACTAAATGGTACAATTTTAAAGGGAGTGCAGGAACAGAGAGACCTGGGGATGTACGTACACAAATCTTTGAAGGTGGCAGGACAAGTTGAGAAGGCTGTTATAAAACCTCTGGGATCCTGGGCTTTATTAATAGAGGCATAGAGTACAAAAGCAAAGAAGTTATGCTAAACCTATGTAAAACACTAATTAGGCCTCAGCTGGAGTATTGTGTTCAATTTAGGAAAGAGGTCAAGTCCTTAGAGAGGGTGCAGAAGAGATTTACTAGAATGGTGCCAGGGATGAGGGACTTCAGTTATGTGGAGAGATTGGAGAAGCTGGGATTGTTCTCCTTGGAACAGGGAAGGTTAAGGTGGTGAGGCGATATCTAATAGAGGTGTTCAAAATCATGAACAGTTTTGACAGAGTAAATAAGGAGAAACAGTTTCCAGTGGCAGAAGGGTCGGTAACCAGAGGACACAGATTTAAGGTCATCGGCAACATCCAGAGGCGACAGAGGTTGAGGGTTCTATAACAAGGGGACATAGATTGAAGGTAAAAGGCGGGAGGTTTAGAGGGGATTTGAGAAAGAACTTTTTCACCCAGAGGGTGGTTGGAGTCTGGAACTCACTGCCTGAAAGGGTTGTGGAGGCAGGAACCCTCACAACATTCAAGAAGCATTTGGATGAGCACTTGAAATGCCATAGCATACAAGGCTACGGACCAAATGCTGGAATATGGGATTAGAGTAGACAGGGCTGATGGCCGGCGCGGACACGATGGGCCGAAGGGCCTCTATCCGTGCTGTATAACTCTATGACTCTATGACTCTATGACTATGACTCTATGACATGAGGAAACATTTTTTTACACAGTGAGTTGTAATGATCTGGAATGCGCTGCCTGAAAGGGCGGTGGAAGCAGATTCAATAGTAACTTTCAAAAGGGAATTGGGTAAATACTTGAAGGGAAAACATTTACAGGGCTATGGGGAAAGAGCCGGGGAATGGGACTAATGGGCTCTTGGGACTAATGGGACTAATGGGGTCTTTCAAAGAGCCGGCACAGGAACGATGGGGTGACCGGCCTCCTCCTGTGCTGTACCTTTTTCGAGGAGGTGACAAGGAGGGTCGATGAGGGTAATGCAATTGATGTCCTCTACATGGATTTTAGCAAGGCTTTTGACAAGGTCCCACATGGCAGACTGGTCAAAAAAGTAAAGGCCCATGGGATTCAAGGGAAAGTGGCAAATTGGATCCAAAATTGGCTCAGTGGCAGGAAGCAAAGGGTAATGGTCGACGGGCGTTTTTGCGACTGGAAGGCTGTTTCCAGTGGGGTGCCGCAGGGCTCAGTACCAGGTCCTTTGCTTTTTGTGGTGTCCATTAATGATTTGGACTTAAACGTAGGGGGCATGATTAAGACATTTGCGGATGACACGAAGATAGGCTGTGTGGTTGATGGTGAGGAGGAAAGCTGTAGACTGCAGGAAGATATCAATGGACTGGTCAGGTGGGCAGAAAAGTGATAAATGGAATTCAATCCGGAGAAGTGTGAGGTAATGCGTTTATGGAGGCTAAACAAGGCAAGGGAATACACAATAAATGGAAGGATACTGAGAGGTGTAGAGGAACAGAGGGACCTTGGAGTGCATGTCCACAGATCCCTGAAGGTAGCAGGACAGGTAGATAAGGTGGATAAGAAGGCATACGGGATACTTTCCTTTATTAGCCGAGGCATAGAATATAAGAGCAGGGAGGTTATGCTGGAACTGTATAAAACACTGGTTAGGCCACAGCTTGAGTACTGCGTACAGTTCTGGTCACCACATTACAGGAAGGATGTAATTGCACTAGAGAGGGTGCAGAGGAGATTTACAAGGATGTTGCCAGGACTGGAGAATTTTAGCTATGATGACAGATTGGATAGGCTGGGGTTGTTTTCCTTGGAACAGAGGAGGCTGAGGGGAGATTTGATTGAGGTACAAAATTATGAGGGGCCTGGATAGAGTGGATAGGAAGGACCGATTTCCCTTATCCAATATCCAGGGGGCATAGATTTAAAGTGATTGGTAGAAGGATTAGAGCGGAGCTGAGGAAAAATGTTTTCACCCAGAGGGTGGTGGAGGTCTGGAACTCACTGCCTGAAAGGGTGGTAGAGGCAGAAACCCTCATCTCATTTAAAAATACCTGGATGTGCACCTGAAGAGCCGTGACCTGCAGGGCTACGGACCAAATGCGGGAAAGTGGGATTAGGCTGGGTGGCTCGTTTCTCAGCCGGCGTGGACATGATGGGCCGAATGGCCTCCTTCTGTGTCATAAATTTTCTATGATTCTATGATTTAATGACCTACTATGATACTATGATCTGTACGTAAGATCAGAGTGTTTTTTTATGTTTCAAAATAAACTTTATTCACAAAATTTGTAAAGGTACATACAATGTAATTCAAGTCTTGCTTCAAACAATACAATACGGGTCAGACAATTTACATACAGTACAATCAACTGTCCTGGTACAATCAATAGTTACACACCACACATTGTAAATACAGTTCATGGCACCCTCGGGTGCCTCATTGCATTACAGTCGCTACCGGTTACAGATACAGTACATTTCGTTACGTTCGTTTATCATTCTACATTCTGCCCAAGGGGGCTTTTCCCTGATTCCAGCCCCTCGGTATACAATGGCGGGAGGGCGCTAAACGGTGGCCTTTCCCATAAAGCCTTTGCATTGGTCACACCTCGCTTCAGTGTGTCCCACAGCACGTACTCCTGCACCTTGGAGTGTGCCAGTCGGCAACACTCGGTCGTGGACAGTTCCTTCAGCTGGAAGACCAGCAGGTTTCGGGCGGACCAAAGGGCCTCCTTCACCGAGTTGATGGTCTTCCAGCCGCAGGTGATTATCTGTCTCGATCTACGCCCCGGGGAAGAGTCTGTACAGCACAGCGTCCTGTGTTCCCGAACTATTTGGGATGAACCAGGACATATACCAACGCATCTCTCTCCACACTCTGCACGAAGGGGCAGCCCATCAGGAGGTGGAAGACGGTCTCCTCCCCACCACAGCCTCGAGGGCAGCTTGCAGTGGCATTGAGGTTCTGTGCGTGTTGGAAGGACCGCACTGGGAGGGTCTTTCTCATCACCATCCAGGCTACATCCTGGTGCCTGTTGGTCAGTTCCAGCGACGAGACATTCTGCTAAATGGCCTCGACCGTCTGGTCGGGGAACTGCCCGATCGAAACCACCCTATCAGTTCCTTGCAGGACTCTTGGAACGTTTCTTGTTGACCACTGTCTGACAGCCTTGTGGTCCAAGGGGTTCCTCCTCAGGAACTTCTCCACCTGGGAGAAGGGGTGGGAGGGGGACGGTCCAGCTGGACGGATGTCCTGCGCCTGCTCGGCCAGTGTGGCCAGACCCAGCCTTCTTAGTATGTTGGACAGGTAGAAACCCAGCATGTAGTGACACTTGGTGTTTGCATACCAGGACTTTCCCTACACATATCTTGAGGCAGCCACACACAAAGGTGGCCATTAGGATCAGAGCGGCGTTGGGGATGCTCGTCCCCCCTTTTTCTGGGGTCTTGTACATGGTGGTCCTGCAGACGCGTTCTACTTTGGACCTCCAACGTGGAAGATGGCTTGGGTGGCTGTGATGGTGGAGTTGTGGGGAATGGGCCAGACCCTGGCCACGTAGACAACACCGCGAGTACCTCACACCTTATCACCAGGTTCCTGCCGGTTATGGAGAGGGATCGCCCCATCCACATACCAAGCATCTGTTTGGCCTTGGCAATCCATTCCTTCCTGTTCTTTGTGCAGGCCAGGGCCCCTCCGAACCAGATCCCCACACCTTCAGGTAGTCGGACCTGACAGTGAAGGGGGCAAAGGATCAGGTCTCCCACCTGCCAAAGTACATGGCCTTTGCTTCTATTTCGGTTCACCCTGGCCCCCGAGGCCAGCTCGATACGGTCGCCAATGCCGATCAGTGTGTGGACTGACTGCTGGTCGGAGCAGAAGACGGTGACGTCATCCATGTACAGGGAGGCCTTAACCTGAGAGCCTCCGCTGCCTGGGATCGTCACCCCTCTGATACCTGCGTCCTTCCTGACTCCCGGACTCTCAGCGCCACCGTGCGCTGTCCCCGAGGAGGCTGCTGTGGAGACGAGACCGTCACCTGACTCCAGATCTGATTGGGAGGCTCTCTGACTCCCATCCATTGATTAGGACTGTGTTATGGATGTCCGCGTGGAGTTGTCGGATCCAATCACGGATTCCCTCCCCAAAACCCATTTTGGAGAGCACGTCCGTCATGTTTGTGTGGGATATTCTGTCGATGGCCTTCTCCTGGTCCAGGCTGATGAGGCAGGTGTTCACCCCCCTGTCCTGCACGTAGGCAATCGTATCCCTGGATCAGAGTGTTTCTTTTTTGTTTCAAAAATATACTTTATTCATAAAAATTTGTAACAATACATACAGTAGTTGCCATATCACATTTCAAATGTAGACAATGCAGATTATACAATTTGCAGGATACATAAAGTACAGTTCAAATATGATTCAAACAATACAGTTACACATTGTACATGATAATTACAGTTCATGACACTCCAGGGTGCCTCATTGCATTACAATCAATACAATTTATTGATTACAGATGTATTAAAGGTACATTACATTTCATTTCATTCATTTATATTTTACATTCTGCCCGAGGGGGTCTTTCCCTGATTCCAGCCCCTCAGTGTACAATGGCGGGAGGGCTCTCAACAGTGGCCTTTCCCCAAGACTCTTTGCGGTTTCAGTGCGTCCCTCAGGACGTAGTCCTGGACCTTGGAATGTGCCAGTCTGCAGCACTCGGTCGAGGACAGCTCCGTGCACTGGAACACCAGCAAGTTTCGGGCCGACCAAAGGCCGTCTTTCACCGAGTTGATGGTCCTCCAGCAGTAGTTAATGATTGTCTCGGTGTGCGTCCCCCGGAACAGTCCGTAGAGCACAGAGTCCTGTGTTACGGAGCTGCTCGGGAGGAACCTGGGCAGATGCCACTGCATCTCTCTCCAAACCTTCTTTGCAAAGTTACATTCCAGAAGGAGATGGGTGACGGTCTCGTCTCCACAGCAGCCTCCTCGGGGACAGCGCACGGTGGCGCTGAGAGTCCGGGAGTGCATGAAGGATCTGACGGGAAGGACCCTTCTCACCACCAGCCAAGCTAGGTCTTGGTGCTTGTTTGAGAGCCAAATGACATTGACAGTCTGCTCGGGGAACCAAACGACAGGATCCACCATCTCCTTTTCCCGCAGGGTCTCGAGGACGTTACGTGCGGACCACTTCCTGATCGACTTGTGGTCAAAGGTGTTTTTCTGCACAAGCTTTTCTATGAAGGACAGGTGGGGCGGAACGGTCCAACTGGATGGAGCATTCCATGGCAGCGTGGCCAGGCCCATCCTTCACAACACCAGGGACAGGTAGAACCTCAGCACGTGGTGACACTCAGTGACAAACCTACCTTCCTACCGCCGCAGAGAACTTAGGGGTGACCGAAAAAATTGATTGGCTAGTTTCGGGAATCTAGGGGGTGGGGGGAGATAGAGAGATGGAGCTGGGGAGTGGTGTGGGGGATGAGGGCTCAGGCGAATGGAGGCAGGGTGGGGACTCAGGGGGAAGAGAGGGAGACTGGGGTGGGCATTGGGCCTAGCATTTCCTGCAGAGCTCAGACAGGGGCAATGTGATGATGGGAGCAGCACCAATAGAGGAGCAGCCAGTAAAGGGGTGAATGAAACCTGGGGACTTTACTGCGGGTAAATGGTGAAAGGTTGTTTCCACTGGTGGGCGAATAGAGGACAAGGTGATGAAGACATGATTCTCACTGGAAGAACCAAGAGGGAAGGGAGAAGGAAAGTTTTTCAACTGAAAGCTAATAGACTATGGGATGCTTCACCACAAGTGGCTATTGAGGCAGAGATCAGAACATCATTTAAAAGGAAATGGAATAAATATTTAGGAATATAGGAACAGGAGTAGGCCATTCAGCCCCTCGTGCCTGCTCCACCATTTGATAACATCATGGCAGGGTTGTGTGGTGTCGTGGACGTTGTTCTCCTGAAAGCTGGGTAATTTGCTGCGAACGATGGTCTGTTTGAGGTTGGGTGGCTGTTTGAAGGCGAGTAGTGGAAGTGTGGGGATGGCCTTAGCGAGGTGTTCGTCGTCATCGATGACATGTTGAAGGCTGCGGAGAACATGGCGTAGTTTCTCAACGACACAGATACCACCATCACACGAGAGGACACCACCCACCAGGTACATGGTTCATACTCCTGCGACTCGACCAACGTTGTCTACCTCATATGTTGCAGGAAAGGATGCCCCAGAGCATGGTACATTGGGGAGACCATGCAGACACTGCGACAACGGATGAACGGACACCGCGCAACAATCACCAGACAGGAGGGTTCCCTCCCAGTCGGGGAACACTTCAGCAGTCAAGGACATTCAGCCACCGATCTTTGGGTAAGCGTTCTCCAAGGCGGCCTTCGAGACACACGACAACGCAAAATCGTCGAGCAGAAATTGATAGCCAAGTTCCGCACCCATGAGGACGGCCTCAACCGGGATCTTGGGTTCATGTCACGCTACACGTAACCCCACCAGCGAAAAAAGTTATCTGCTTTTAATACAACGGGTCATTCTCTCTCTTTCTCTTCCTTTCGGATGTTTCTCTCTCTCTCTCTGTCTTTTGTTCTGGCCTTTTGTATATTCGGTGGTCCTGTATGTAATGTCTCTCTGTCTGAACACTTTGATTGCCTTGACAACGGGCAGTTGGAAAGATTATCTGTAATCACCAGGCATTGTTCTCTGACTATATATGCTGTAACCTTCAAGGAATTCCACACTTCACCTGACGAAGGAGACAGCCTCCAAAAGCTTGTGATTTTCAAATAAAACTGTTGGACTATAACCTGGTGTTGTAAGATTCCTTACATTTGTCAACCCCAGTCCATCACCGGCATCTCCACATCAAAATCATTCACAACATTACCATCAAATCTCCTCTTAACCTTCTCTGCTCGAAGGAGAACAATCCCAGCTTCTCCAGTCTCTCCACGTAACTGAAGTCCCTCATCCCTGGCACTATTCTCGTAAATCTCTTCTCCACCCTCTCTAAGGCCTTGACATCTTTCCTAAAGTGTGGTGCCCAGAATTGAACACAATACTCCAGCTGAGGCCTAACCAGTGTTTTATAAAGGATTAGCATAACATCCTTGCTTTTGTACTCTATGCCTCTATTAATAAAGCCCAGGATCCCATATGCTTTTTTAACAGCCGTCTCCACTTGTCCTGCCACCTTCAAAGATTTGTGTATGTGCACCCCCAGGTCTCTCTGTTGGCACTCCCTTTAAAATTGTACCATTTAGTTTATATTGCCTCTCCTTCCTACCAAAATGTATCACTTCATCTGCCATGTGTCTGCCCATTTCACCAGTCTGTCTATGTCCTCCTGAAGTCTGTTACTATCCTCCATATTATTTACTACATTTCCGAGTTTCGTGTCATCTGCAAACTCTATACCCAAGTCCAGGTCATTAATATATATCAAAAAGAGCAGTGGTCCTAATACTGACCCCTGGGGGACACCACTGTATACTTCCCTCCAGTCTGAAAAACAACCATTCACCACTACTCTCTGCTTTCTGTCCCCTAGCCAATTTTGTATCCACGCTGCCACTGTCCCTTTAATCCCATGGGCTTTAATTTCGCTAACAAGTCTATTATGTCGTACTTTATCATATACATTTTGAAAGTCCATATACACAACATCAACCGCACTACCCTCATCAACCCTCTCCATTACTTCATCAAAGAATTCAATCAAGTTAGTCAAACACAATTTGCCTTTAACAAATCCGTGCTGACTTTCATTTATTAGCCCAGACTTTTCCAAGCGCCAATTTATTTTGTCCTGGATTATTGTCTCTAAAAGTTTCTCCACCACCGACGTTAGGCTGACTGGCCTGTAATTGCCGGGTTTATCCCTCTCCCCTTTTTTGAACAGGGGTGTGACATTTGCAATCCTCCAGTCCTCTGGTGCCATCTCCATGGAAGATTGTGGCCAGAGCCTCTGCAATTTCCTTTACTTCCTTCAGTAACCTAGGATGTATCCCATCTGGACTGGGTGACTTTTCTACTTTGAGAACTGCCAATCTTTGAATTACCTCCTCTTTATCTATTTTATCCTATTCAATATCGCTGCTACCTCCTCCTTTACTGCTACACAGGAAACATTCTCTTCTCCAGTGAAGACTGATACGAAGTATTCATTTAGTACCTCAGCCATGCCCTCTGCCTCCACAGGAAGATCTCCTTTCATCTGGAAACTTTGAAATTGTACCCTGTATACCCAAATCCAGGTCATTAATGTATATGCTGTAATTTCTATCATTCTATGAAAGCTCTCTTTTATTGAGTCCGAGCCCAGGGAGTGGTTTTGAAATGTTGGTGTTCAGCTGAGTTTAAGACGATATGACCTGTGAGAAATGCCCCATACGCCGAGCCCGCTGCCTTTTGTGTGATTTCTCGGTTTGGTTCAGGTCGGTCTGTTTTGATGTGTGACGTCCAGGCACCCAGTTCAGAGTTATCACCTTCACACAGAACCTGAGACCAAGCCAGAATCCAAGGAGGTAGGGAGAAATGGGGCCTGTTAAAAGTGGCATCGACTGGTGAGCCTGTGCAGTGCAGGGGGATTCTGGCTGTAGGTTCAGAAGAATATCAGGATGAATATCAGCAAGTTATTTTTTTTATTCGTTCATGGGATGTGGGCGTCGCTGGCGAGGCCAGCATTTATTACTCATCGCCAATTGCCCTTGAGAAGGTGGTGGTGAGCCTCCTTCTTGAACCGCTGCAGTCCGTGTGGTGACGGTTCTCCCTCAGTGCTGTTAGGAAGGGAGTTCCTGGATTTTGACCCAGCAACGATGAAGGAACGGCGATAGATTTCCAAGGCAGGATGGTGTGTGACTTGGAGGGGAACGTGCAGGTGGTGTTGTTCCCATGTACCTGCTGCTCTTTGTTCTTCTAGGTGGTAGAGTCACGGGTTTGGGAGGTGCTGTCGAAGAAGCCTTGGCTGCAGTGTTGTGGATGGTACACACTGCAGCCACAGTTTGTTTAATTCATTCATGGGATGTGGGCATCGCTGGCGAGGCCGGCATTTATTGCCCATCCCTAATTGCCCTTGAGAAGGTGGTGGTGAGCCGCTTTCTAGACCCGCTGCAATCTGTGTGGTGAAGGTTCTCCCACATTGCTGTTAGGAAGGGAGTTCCAGGATTTTGACCCAGCGACGATGAAGGAACGGCGATATATTTCCAAGTCGGGATGGTGTGTGACTTGGAGGGGAACGTGCAGGTGGTGTTGTTCCCATGTACCTGCTGCTCTTGTCCTTCAAGGTGGAAGAGGTCGCGGGTTTTGGAGATGCTGTTGAAGAAGCCTTGGCGAGTTGCTGCAGTGCATCCTGTGGATGGTACACACTGCAGCCACTGTGCGCCGGTGGTGAAGGGAGTGAATGTTTAGGGTGGTGGATGGGGTGCCAATCAAGCGGGCTGCTTTGTCCTGGATGGTGTCGAGCTTCTTGAGTGTTGTTGAAGCTGCACTCATCCAGGCAGGTGGAGAGTATTCCATCACACTCCTGATTTGTGCCTTGTAGATGGTGCAAAGGCTTTGGGGAGTCAGGAGGTGAGTCACTCGCCGCAGAATACCTAGCCTCTGACCTGTTCTTGTAGCCACAGTATTTATATGGCTGGTCCAGTTAAGTTTCTGGTCAATGGTGACCCCCAGGATGTTGATGGTGGGGGATTCGGCGATGGTAATGCCGTTGAATGTCAAGGGGAGGTGGTTAGACTCTCTCTTGTTGGAGATGGTCATTGCCTGGCACTTGTCTGGCTCGAATGTTACTTGCCACTTATCAGCCCAAGCCTGGATGATTTCTGATTCGGCAATGGAAATGCCGTTGAATGTCAAGGGGAGGTGGTTAGACTCTCTCCTGTTGGACACGGTCATTGCCTGGCATTTGTCTGGTGCGAATGTTACTTGCCACTCATTAGCTCAGGTCTTGCTGCATGCGGGCACAGACTGCTTCATTATCTGAGGAATGGAACTGAACACTGTGCAATCAGCAGTTATCATCCCCACTTCTGACCTTATGATGGAGGGAAGGTCATTGATGAAGCAGCTGAAGATGGTTGGGCCTGGGACACTGCCCTGAGGAACTCCTGCAGCAATGTCCTGGGGCTGAGATGATTGGCCTCCACCTTCCTTTGTATCAACCAGTTACTACTGCTTACAAGTAGGATCTTGGGGCGTAACACCTATTACTACCAGTTACATATAGACTGTCAGTGAGTAATTGCATACTGTTGGTTATGAGCACATTCTGAGTGTTTACCATTGGTTATCGGTGCAATTTCAGTGAGTTTCTTTTAGTTACTGTTGGAATCAATGTTCCTCCCACTTCTGGCTTTCCCCCCGCGTATCTCTCCCCCCATCTTCGGTTTCCCCTCTTCGCCTGTTCGTGGGTGGCCTCCTGGTTCACGGAACTACTCTCACAACAGCTGCTGGTGTGAAACCATGAGCAAAGATACTCAACTGTAAGGGAAATGCAATAACATTTACAGCTGTCACGTCACGTGATCAAACCAGGAATACCTCCAGAGTAGGCAATCCGACCCAGAGTGAAAGGCCATTTTAATGCAAGTAGCCCTACCCACAACCCTAAATGCCCCTAAAAATGGTTAGTGACAGATTCAACAATGCTACATTACCACAGGACACTAAAATTCATTAAAATTTTATTTAAATGTAGCTGATAGAAAACAGGGAAATATTAAAATTAAAACAGTCAAATATGAACATAGACTCATCGGCATAAGGGGACAGATTAGCACCATTTTGTTTGTAAAAAGTGGAGACTGGTAACAGTAGAACATACGCACGCATTGAAGTCACAGAATAGGTATTCTCAAAAAACAGCTTCAGGAATCTTTTCCTGTCCCATCGATAATGCCTATATAGTAACTGTGGAGTGGACTCTACTTTTAGCACCAGCCCCGGCTATTGATGGGATGGGAATGTGTCACAACTTGATGCCAAATACAGGAAGTCTTTGAGAATACACCAACACTCCACCAGTCAATTGCAAATCACAGTACCTAACACATTAGTCAAATTGTTTGTGTGTATTTATATCTGCACAAAATGAGTTCCTGAAGTATGGGTTTCCTTCATTGGCAATCACCCACAGTGCATTTAATGGGAAAACCTCAAATCCTGCAAACCTAAAGCCCCCCCACAAACTGCTAGGAGTACACAGTTCATAGAATCATATGGCACAGGAGGTGGCCATTTGGCCCATTGTGCCTGTGCCAGCTCTTTGAAAGAGTTATCTAATTAATCCCACTCCCCACTCCCAGCAAATTTTTCCTTTTCAAATATTTATCCAATTCCCTTTTGAAAGTTATTATTGAATCTGCTTCCACCGCCCTTTCAGGCAGTGCATTCCAGATCATAACAACACAACAGTCCAGGGTATATTTCCATCTTTACTATCTGGTTGTTAAGCATTGAGCAGAGCGCAGAGGGAAATTCAGTCGAGGGAGGGGAATCATACAAATGTTACAGAACCAGCGTGATTTTGCTTTCCATTATCTGAAATGGAATAAAAATCAATTGGGTTCTGTTATCAACAAATTTTCCTATTTATGCTCTTCTCAAGCAGGCAGTAAAGACAAAAATCTACCCCTTACTTCCTTTCATGAGAGGGTCCTGCCCTAAATGTTAACCATTGTCAGAACAATATCTAATGAAGAGAACCACCTGAATTGTTAATGGATCTTCATTTTAAATGCTGCCTGGTGTGCTATTCATTTTCTATTCATACCAAAGTTCTGGTTAGGTTGAAACAAAATAACTGGGTAGCCTCACCATTATGTTTCCTTGTTCTTATGGGTGGTTTACATTAACTGTTAAACATGTATTTGACTAATATAGCTTGATTTTTAGGTGCTAGTAGCTTAGAAATCAGAAATATATGGAATGGTATGACATGTTGAACATTTCTCAGCTTCAGAGTTTCAAGTTCAGCGAATACAACAAGTTTATTTTTAGGTTCAAAATATAGCTTAGTTATATATAAGATTAATTCTTAAGTATATGATTACATCCACTTACAATATATATTTAGAACATAAGAAATAGGAGCAGGAGTAGGCCAAACGCCCCTCATCCTGCTCCACCATTCGACAAGATCATGGCTGATCTTCTACCTCAACTCCACTTTCCACCCCCGATCCCCATATCCCTTGATTCCTTTAATGTCCAAAAATCTATTGATCTCAGTTTTGAATATACTCAACAACTGAGCATCCACAGCCCTCTGGGGTAGAAAATTCTAAAGATTCACAACCCTCCGAGTGAAGAAATTTCTCCTCATCTCGGTCCTAAATTTGGACCCTGATGCAGGTTTGCGACCTGGGAGGGTGCAATATGCAATGTGCTGAAATGTAATTAGAATCATTATATGCATCATATAGGTGCTGTTGTATTACACAATACAAGAAGCCAATTTACCTCCAATGAGTGCTGCTCATTAAACCTCCCCTTTAAATGCGAGGCGTGATTCCGTGATCTGGCACTCCATTGTAGCCCGGAGCTTGCAGCGAGTCCATTATCAAGAAATCACGCTCAGACAGCCCATGGCTTTCTGTCCATTAAAATGAATAGACAAAACATAATGAGCTGCACGCCTACAACTTCCCAAGATGCATTACCTTTGAACGGTGCCCCCTGCTGTGAGTGCCAGGTTGTGGAATCACCCCTCTGGTGTCTAGTACCAGACATAAGCAACAACAACCTATTCTTTTACATTTTTTCACTGATAAAAAAGTTGTTCTTCTAGATTTGGAGATATATATATGAATAAGGGGAAAGGGAGAAAGTAGAAAATCAAGCGTTCTCACCCGAGAAGATATGGTGTGGAGGCCTGAGGCCTACAACTCACTTGACCCGATCAGTCCACCTCATTGTGAGGAGTGAGCCCAAAGGGATAGTGCAAAGCATAGGGAGAGATCCTTAAATATCCCCAAAAAGAGCTACTGGAACCTTCTGGATTTCAATATCTGTTGACCACATTCAAAAAATACTGCCTGTGGAACATATAACTGAACAAATCACAGTCTGTGTTTGAAAGTTGCTTGGCTTCTTCCTTAAGCCTTGGCGACAACTGATGAAACTTTCAACAATTATGTGAAGTTAAGCTTGGGATAAGATTCTGATAGTTGGTAAGTTTTTCTTTAAGCTGTTTGTGACTATTTAATTTAAAGATCCACTACAAAGTTAAAACAAGATAGAACTGCTTCATTTTTGTCACAAGATCATTTGTGCACAGTGCAACTAGTGCATTGTATCGGCTGAATTATTGGTCCCAGTAGGCTGTAGGCTGATTGTGACGGGTTGGAGGAATGAGCCTGTGTGTAGCAGATGTCCTTTAATGTGGACAAAAGCAGTTTCATGCATTTGGGGTTGGGAATCACGAGGTATGTTTGTATCATAACAGGGATAACCGTTAGTGGCAGATCAAGAAACAGACCTGGGGGTAGTAGTTGATAACTCATTAAAGATACACAAGCAGTGTGAGGCGGCTGTAGAGAAAACATAAAGTTGTATTACGAGGACCACTAAGCATGAAATGGTGAACTGTACTTAGGCTTTATAACACTCTGATATGTCAACACTTAAAAAGAATACTGTGTCCAATTTTGATCCCCACACATGGTGAAGGATACCGAGGCTCTGGAATGGTGCAGAGGTGGCGGCCAGGATGATAACTAATTTTAGAGCCTTTAGATATGAGGATGGTGATGGAAGCAGATTCAACAGCAACTTTCAAAAAGGAATTGGATAAATGCTTAAAGGGAAAAAAATTACAGGGCTATGGGGAAAGAGCAAGGGAATGGGATTAATTGGATAGCTCTTTCAAAGAGCCAGCACAGACACTAGGGGCCGAATGGCCTCCTCCTGTGCTGTACCTACTATGATACTATTTACTTTAAAGAAATGCACAAAGAAATTCAATGTCAAGCAGGTTGAAAGTGTTTCTTTTTTAACCCCAATTTCCTTTCCTTTTCTTGTACTGTATCATAGAATCATAGAAAGGTTACAGCACGGAAGGAGGCCATTCGGCCCATTGAGTCCGTGCCGGCTCTATGCAAGAGCAATCCAGCTAGTTCCACTCCCCCACCCTATCCCCGTGGCCCTGAAAATTTTTTCCCTTCAAGTACTTATCCAGTTCCCTTTTGAAGGCCATGATTGAATCTGCCTCCACCACCCCCTCGGGCAGTTCATTCCAGATCATAACCACTCGCTATATAAAAAAGTTTTTCCTCATGTCACCTTTGGTTCTTTTGCCCTCTTAAATCTGTGCCCTCTGGTTCTTGACCCTTCCGCCAATGGGAACAGTTTCTCTCTATCTATCTATTCTGCCGAGACCCTTCATGATTTTGAATACCTCTATCAAATCGCCTCATAACCGTCTCTGTTCCAAGGAAAACAATCCCAGCTTCTCCAGTCTATCCACATAACTAAAGTCCATCGTCCCTGGAATCATTCCTGTAAATCTCCTCTGCACTCTCTCTGAAACCTTCACATCTTTCCTAAAGTGCGGTGCCCAGAACTGGACACAATACTCCAGTTGTTTTATAAAGATTCATCATGACTTCCATACTTTTGTACTCTATGCCTCTATTTATAAAGCCCAGAATCCCATATGCTTTTTTAACCACTTTCTCAACCTGCCCTACCACCTTCAATGATTTGTGCACATATACGCCCAGATCTCTCTGTTCCTGTACCCCTTTTAGAATTGTGCCCTCTAGTTTATATTGCCTCTCCTCGTTCTTCCTACCAAAATGTATCACTTCGCATTTTTCTGAGTTTAATTTCATCTGCCATGTGTCCACCCATGCCGCCAGCCTGTCTATATCCTCTTGAAATCTATCACTATCCTCCTCACTGTTTACTACACTTCCAAGTTTTGTGTCATCTGCAAATTGGGAAATTGTGCCCTGTACACCCAAGTCCAAATCATTAATATATATTAAGAAAAGCAGTGGTCCCAGCACTGACCCCTGGGGAACACCACTGTACACCTCCCTCCAGTCCGAAAAACAACTGCTTCTGACACTCACAGTTCCACAGACAATCATATGGTCTCGATTACCTCGCCCATGTGGCCACTTTCCTGTGTGAAGAGGGCAGTTTTGATAGAACAGCCTGTTCTCCACACTCCATCATCAACATCCACGTTCATGGAAGATTCCTGTAGGAATCACAGAATAGCAATTCGGAATGGCAGGCCTCCCTGAATTTTCACTTCCCTGGCCCAGGGGACTGAAGCTGTAATACTTCTCTTTAGTGATGCGCCAGACAGCATTAAATATGGCTTGGTTGTTAAATGACAATAGAATTATAGACTTTTCTGTGGATGATTTTAAAATTCCCATCCTTGTTTTCAAATCCCTGCATGGCCTCACCCCTCCCTATCTCTGTAACCTCCTCCAGCCCTATAGGGGAACTGATAGGGTAGATAGAGAGAAACTATTTCCACTGGTTGGGGAGTCTAGGACTAGGGGACATAGCCTAAAAATTAGAGCCAGGACTTTCAGGAGTGAAGTTATGAATCACTTCTACACACAAAGAGTGGTAGAAGTTTGGAACTCTCTTCTGCAAACGGCAGTTGATGCTAACTCAACTGTTAATTTTAAATCTGATTGATAGATTTTGTTAACCAAAGGTATTAAGGGATATGGGGCTAAGATGGGTGCATGGAGTTAGGTCACAGATCAGCCATGATCTCATTGAATGGCAGCACAGGCTCGAGGGGCCAAATGGCCTACTCCTGTTCCTATAACCCACTGAGATCTCTGCCCTCCTCCAATTCTGGCCTCTTGCGCATCCCCAATTTTGGTCGCTTCACCATCGGCGACCGTGCCTTCAGCTTTGGAATTCCCTCCCTGACCCTCTCTGCCTCTCTACCCTGTTTTAAGGCGCTCCTTAAATCTTACCTCTGTGACCAAGCACCTGTCCTAATATCTCCTTATGTGGCTTGGTGTCAAATGTTGTATGATAACGCTCCTGTGAAGCGCCTTGGGATGTTTTACTACGGTAAAGGCACTATATAAATGCAAGTTGTTGTTGTTGAAGGGTGAAACATTAGTGATCATGATTAAGAAAAAGATATTTCGGTCAGTGGTTGAATAAATCTATTCTAAGAAAATAATATGGCTGGTACTTTACTTTAAAACCACATGAAGGAAGTAACTTGCCATCTGTGCTGTATCATGAGCGATCACTCCTCAAGGGAGGTCTGAATGCAATCATTATTGGGTGAGATGGAGGGGGAACAAAAGGAAGCTACCGGGGTAAATTTAGGTCCTTACCACCTGAGTGGTGGGGCGGATCGCCCACCCGCTATAGAACTCATTGAAATCAATGGTGTGCGACTGATCCACTTCACCAGATTAGAGCCCAGGCAGTGAAAATGAAAATCGATCCCACAATCTCGCGGCCACAATCATGATGACATGCAATGAGAATCTATCCTTAGCTCACAACTCAGAGACACACTAGTAGGATCAGCTCATTACATATCGTAGGTCTTTCCCAAAACATTAACGTAGAAATGAAAACTGTCCACTGCATGCAAATTACCCATTTTAAAAAAAATGAATCTGTTAAAAAAGCCATGTCTTTCTTATCACAGGAAGCAACTCAGTGTTTTTGTGATGCACTGATGTTTTGATGCAAATTGTGTCACCTCATTACTTGGCAAACCAAAAAAAAATTGCCAGACATTCTTCACAAAAGACAGTGCCTTTCACGATCCATGACAGTTCTATTCTTTATTTTAGAAACTTAAGTTCATCTTACCTAAATGAGTATAAAAATGTGTTTGAACATTGACAAATATTTAATATGTTGTCCTGTTAAATGTCACATTTGATTTACAAAACCTTCAAACTGTCAATGATTGCTGTGAGGTTCACAGTTTATTGCATTATGGTTAGTTATGACTATCTAAATCCCTCCCATCTAATTGCAGAAACCCACTGCCTTGTTCTGCCACAGCCTCACAAAATCCATGCAGTGACCAGAAAGAGTGGGCAAAAAAAACATTAGAAGTGTATATTGTAAATAAATATTGTAAATAAATATTACAGCACTACAATATGTACACATTGACCTCAATGTGAATATTTTTGTATTTATTAATGAACGGAGCACATGTAGTAATGTGGCTTGCCCCGCTTGCAATTTTTCACCTGCCACTTTCCTCTTCTCCTCACTAGGACGCAGTTCTTGCCTTTCTTCCTCGAAGCAGGAGGAGGGCCTCGCTTCCAATTTGTGAAGGACACATGTTCTCCTCCTGCCCAATCCCATCTGCCTGGACTGATCCTATCGTTGAGGCCTGAGAGTTTGAAGGAAAACAAGCAACTCACTGTGGATAGTTTACAGATTGTACAGCTCCTGATAGACCTATTTCTATTAAATTAATAAATTCTAAACATTTAATGAAAGAAATACATTTATTTAGAGGTTTATCACATTGTCAAAATGTCTCAAAATGCTTCATGCAATGAATTGCTTTTGAACTGTAGTGACTGTCACACGCACTAAACTACAAAACTTGGAAAAGCTGACAAACAGCTTCAAAAGGATTTAACAGAAATGTACAACTCACAGTCCTGATTAAAGGCCTGTGATCAAAGTTGCTGCTTCAAGATTAAATTACTTTTTACTACATTGGACTTCAACATTTTTATAGTGTTTTTGGATCATAATACAGCAGAGGACCAGGATGAGTACAGAAAGTACAGAGGAGATCTAAAAAAGGGAATGGAGGGGCAAAGAGAGAGTATGAGAATAGATTAGCGGCTAACATAAAAGAGAACCCAAAAGTCTTTTATAAAAATATAAATAGTAAAAGAGTAGTCAAAAGTAGGGTGGGACCGATTAGGGACAAAAAAGGAGATCTTCTTGTGGAGGCAGACGGCATGGCTGAGGTACTAAATGAATACTTCACATCAGTCTTCACTGGAGAAGAGGATGCTGCCATTGTAACAGTAAAGGAGGAGGTAATCGCGATATTGGATAGGATAAAAATAGATAGAGAGGAGGTACTTAAAAGATTGGCAGTACTCAAAGTAGAAAAGTCACCCGGTCCAGATGGGATGCATCCTAGATTACTGAGGGAAGTAGGGTTGGAAATTATGGAGGCTCTGGCCACAATCATCCAATCCTCCTTAAATATGGGGACGGTGTCGGAGGACTGGAGGATTGTGAATGTTACACCCCGTTCAAAAAAGGGGAGGGATAAACCCGGCAATTACAGGCCAGACAGCCTAACGTTAGGGGTGGGGAAACTTTTAGAGACAAGAATCTGGGACAAAATGAATTGGCACTTGGAAAGTATGGGCCAATAAATGAAAATCAGCACGGATTTGTTAAAGGAAAATTGTGTTTGGTGAACTTGATTGAGTTCTTTAATGAAGTAACGGAGAGGGTTGATGTGTATATGGACTTTCAAAGGCATTTGATAAACTACCAGGAAATAGACATGTCAGCAAAATTAAAGCCCATGGGCTTAAAGGGACAATGGCAGCATGGATACAAAATTGGCTAATGGACAGAAAGCAGAAGGTAATGGTGAATGGTTGTTTTTCAGACTGAAGGGAAGTATACAGTGGTGTTCCCCAGGGTCAGTATCAGGACCACTGCTCTTTTTGATATATATTAATGACCTGGACTTGGGTAATAATTTTAAAGTTTGCAGATGACATGAAACTCAGAAATGTAGTAAACAATGTGGAGAATAGTAACAGGCTTCAGGAGGACGTAGGCAGACTGGTGAAATGGGCAGACAGATGGCAGATGAAATTTAACGCAGCAAGTGCGAAGTGATGCACTTTGGTAGGTAGAATGAGGAGAGGCAATATAAACTAAATGGTACAATTTTAAAGTGGGTGCAGGAACAGAGAGACCTGGGGGTGCACGTACATAAATCATTGAAGGTGGCAGGACAAGTTGAGAAGGCTGTTAAAAATGCATAAGGGATCCTGGGCTTTATTAATAATAATGATGTGGAGATGATGTGGAGATGCCGGTGATGGACTGGGGTTGACAAATGTAAAGAATCTTACAACACCAGGTTATAGTCCAACTGTTTTATTTGAAAATCACAAGCTTTCGGAGGCTTTCTCCTTCGTCAGGTGAATGTCAGGTATCATGTGAGTGATGTATAAGTTAGATTTCAGAATAAATGATAGGATAATTGATGCTTGTGTAATGTAGTAAATATTGATGGGTCATGAAGACAGAGTAAACTATGAGAGTGAAACTCAAGTAGGCTATCAATGTCACCTGAACAAATAGTTTAATCTTCTAGAATAATCATTTTACGTTTACCTATCACTGTTCTTGCAAAGGACAATTAAACTGCCTTTTGCTGGAACAATACCTTACCACATAAATTCAAACACTGGCCTCATACAAAAAAGGAGCAACATACAGAGTGGTCCCAATATTTACGGAGAGGCAGGGACGGAGCCGCGTATCAGTGGCTGGGAAACCCAGAAATCCTGGGAGGGCGGAGGTCCTGACAAATTTAACGGCAGGACCTCATTAGAATTTTTTTACTCCATTATCTGTGCGGCAGCCGGCCAGATTGAAGGCTGGCAGGTTATTGGGAGGGAAAGCCTGCGGTAGACAGTCCCCAGCAATTGTGAACATCGGGGATCGGGGTGGGGGGGCTGCTCAGAAGGCGGGAAGGAGAGATCCCTGGGTGGGGAAAAGAGAGAGACTGTGGTGTGGGGGAGAGAGATCATGGGTGGGGGTGAGATAGAGAATGTTGGGGGAGGGGGGGAGGAGATAGAGATCACGGGGGGGGGGGGTGTGTTGGCCTAGAACGGTGAGGGTGGGTCAGCTGATCATGGGGATGGGGGTCGGTTGATCGCCAGGGGTTGGGGGTGGTGGTGGAGTCGTCCAATCGTAGGGCGAGGGGGGGCCGACCGATCGCCGGCGTGGGAAGGTTTGTCCAATCATGGGGTGGAGGGGGTTCGGCCGATCGCGGGGGGTGGGGGGTTCGGCCGATCGCGGGGGGTGGGGGGTTCGGCCGATCGCGGGGGGTGGGGTTGGCCGATCGCGGGGGGTGGGGGGTTCGGCCGATCGCTGAGTGGGGTGGGGGGTTCGGCCGATCGCGGGGGGGGGTGGGGGGTTCGGCCGATCGCGGGGGGGTGGGGGGTTCGGCCGATCGCGGGGGGTGGGGGGTTCGGCCGATCGCGGGGGCCGGAGGGTTCGGCCGATCGCGGGGGGTGGGGGTTCGGCCGATCGCGGGGGGTGGGGGGTTCGGCCGATGGCGGGGGGGTGGGGGGTTCGGCCGATCGCGGGGGGGTGGGGGGTTCGGCCGATCGCGGGGGGGGTGGGGGGTTCGGCCGATCGCGGGGGGTGGGGGGTTCGGCCGATCGCGGGGGGTGGGGGGTTCGGCCGATCGCGGGGGGGTGGGGGGTTCGGCCGATCGCGGGGGGTGGGGGGTTCGGCCGATCGCGGGGGGGGGTGGGGGGTTCGGCCGATCGCGGGGGGGTGGGGGGTTCGGCCGATCGCGGGGGGGTGGGGGGTTCGGCCGATCGCGGGGGGGTGGGGGGTTCGGCCGATCGCGGGGGGTTGGGGGGTTCGGCCAGGAGAAGCACTCCTGCTGAATCTGCCTCACTTTAGCTGCTGACTTTCCTGACCCCTGGGAAACCCAGCTCGCAGCCGGTAAATTCAAATGGATGCCAAAATCTGAGGAACAGCCTCACTAACATATTTGAATTACTGACCCGCCTCTCCAGAGCGGGTTATTCGGCCAACCCAAACCCGCTGCGGTTAAAACGGAAATAGTCACATTTACAGTGGGTTGGGGGACGAGTTTCATATTTTTAACAATTTAATCCCCCCGTCCGTCCCCACAGAAACCGTATCAGGGTTTAATGATGTGTCACGGTAGTTGTTGGTCACAGAGACACATGAAGTCTCTGGTAGGCAGTAACTGGAAATGGCAGCTTAGTAGTCCATCAATCTATGAGAAGCTCATCCTCCTCTGCTCCAAAGAAGTCTGTTTCAGTCTACTTTTTATGAAAATTGGTCTGTGTGACGTTTGTTCAAAACAAGGACTGTTGGCAACTATAGGTTGTTGTTGTGTGCGTTAGCGTGGCAGACATATTGAAAGAACTCTGGTCCATGTTGGAATGAGGCCTGTGTTACACCACTACTGTGATATATCCAGCCTTTGCTGGAATTCATGGAATGTAAAAATTGGTTTTGGTTATTGTCTGTGCTTTTGTTCTCAGTTTGGGTTCCGCCAGGACCACTCGACTCCAGACCTCATTACAGCCTTGGTCCAAACATGGATAAAAGAGCTGAATTCCAGAGGTGAGGTGAGAGTGACTGCCCTTGACATCAAGGCAGCATTTGACCGAGTGTGGCACCAAGGAACCCTAGTAAAATTGAAGTCAATGGGAATCAGGGGGAAAACTCTCCAGTGGCTGGAGTCATAGCTAACACAAAGGAAGATGGTCGTGGTTGTTGGAGGCCAATCATCTCAGCCCCAGGGCATTACTGCAGGAGTTCCTCAGGGCAGTGTCCTGGGCCCAACCATCTTCAGCTGCTTCATCAATGACCTTCCCTCCATCACACGGTCAGAAATGGGGATGTTCGTTGATGATTGCAGTGTTCAGTTCCATTCGCAACCCCTCAGATAATGAAGCAGTCCGTGCCCGCATGCAGCAAGACCTGGACAACATCCAGGCTTGGGCTCATAAGTGGCAAGTAACATTCGTGCCAGATAAGTGCCAGGCAATGACCATCTTCAACAAGAGAGAGTCTAACCACCTCCCCTTGATATTCATCGCCGAATCCCCCATCAACATCCTGGGGGTCACCATTGACCAGAAACTTAACTGGACCAGCCATATAAATATTGTGGCTACAAGAGCAGGTCAGAGGATGGGTATTCTATGGCAAGTTACTCAACTCCTGACTCCCCAAAGCCTTTCCACCATTTACAAGGCACAAGTCAGGAGTGTGATGGAATATTCTCCACTTGCCTGGATGAGTGCAGCTCCAACAACACTCAAGAAGCGTGACACCATCCAGGACAAAGCAGCCCGCTTGATTGGCACCCCATCCACCACCCTAAACATTCACTCCCTTCAGCACCGGCGCACTGTGGCTTCAGTGTGCACCATCCACAGGATGCACTGCAGCAACTCGCCAAGGCTTCTTCGACAGCATCTCCCAAACCCGCGACCTCTACCACCTAGAAGGACAAGAGCAGCAGGCACATGGGAACAACACCACCTGCACGTTCCCCTCCAAGTCACACACCATCCCGACTTGGAAATATATCGCCGTTCCTTCATCGTCGCTGGGTCAAAATCCTACCTAGCAGCACTGTGGGAGATCCTTCACCACACGGACTGCAGCGGTTCAAGGAGGCGGCTCACCACCACCTTCTCAAGGGCAATAAATGCTGGCCTTGACAGTGACGCCCACATCTCATGAACGAATAATAAAAAAAGGCCACAGCTTGAGTACTGCGTACAGTTCTGGTCACCACATTACAGGAAAGATGGAATTGCACTAGAGAGGGTACAGAGGAGATTTACGAGGTTGTTGCCAGGGCTGGAGAATTTTAGCTATGAGAAAAGATTGGATAAGTTGGGGTTGCTTTCTTTGAAACTAAGGAGGCTGAGGGGAGATTTAATTGAAGTGTATAAAATTATGAGGGGACTAGATAGAGTGGATAGAGAGGACCTGTTTCTCTTAGCAGAGGGGTCAATGACCAGGGGGCAAAGATTTAAAGTAATTGGTAGAAGGATTAGAGGGGAGCTGAGGAGAAATATTTTCACCCAGAGGGTGGTGGGGGTCTGGAACTCACTGTCTGAAAGGGTGGTAGAGGCAGAAACCCTCAACTCATTTAAAAAGTACTTTGAAGTGCCATAACCTACAGGGCTACGGACCAAGTGCTGGAAAGTGGGATTAAGCTGGATAGCTCGTTCTCGGCTGGCACTGACACGATGGGCTGAATGGCCTCCTTCTGTGATAAAAGTCTGTTATTACCGCACTGGGGAATCTTCTGGTAGGCCCAGTTCCTAGAGCAACCAGGCACATCCTGATCTGAAAACTTTACTGGTACGCTGCCATATTGGCGGTAGAACATGTTAGCCCTGAAAATATGAAGGGGCTCTCCTGGTTCCCCACAACTCCAACGGCAGTGAGGAAGAATCCAGGTCTTTCATAGTTAAAGGGTTTTTTCTATTTCATTTGTTATAAAAAAACTAAAATAGAAATGAATAAGTTAGCATCAGGAAGCATGATGTTGCCATCTCATCGCCCATGACATCATTGCTCCATCCCCCCTGTAATTAACATTCGTACCCCTCCAGTTTCTTAACTGAAGATTGAATTGCGGGGGGGGGATGGTGAGGGGGGGGGGAATGGAGGAATGGGATTGACTATGTGATTGATTTTAATCATTGGACCAGTCAGTGTAGTCCAGATGCTCCAGCAGACAGTAAAATAGTGCAGCCATGAACCCATGTCATTTATAACCTTTCAACAATTCCTTATCTCAGTTAGCTGGTGATGAGAAAATATGAACTCATGATTCATACACAAAATTATAGCACATTAACATCCACAAATTGCCAATTTCACTCAGAAAAGGAATACACGTACCAATCCAGAAGGGGCGCCTTCCACTGAAGTCCCACAGCCACTCCATGTCCTCTTTTGAGACGATACTCACAAGGTTGCCATGATGCCTGTGGAGACAGTGGAACATTTTGTTCTTTGATTTAAGGCTCAGATGGAAGTCCTCACCCGAACATTAACTATGCATTAAAATTCAAACCAGGAAATTTGGTTCTGGTTACATTGATTGGAATGACACCAGCTTTTAACTGGCCTTGGCTCCAGTGATGGCAGTAAAAGATGAGAACTAGATGGCTGGTTACTTTTACCACTGATACCTAGCAGTGAAGGGAGTGGAATCAGATACCAGGTGGTACACAAATGTATCACTTTGCTTTAGGTTGGGAATTGATTTACTAACACTGGGACCATCACTCCTGGAGCTGGTCATCAGCAAAAGCTATTCCATGAAGTAAAATTCAGGTATTGTTTCTTTTTCCAGATCTCTATAGCTGTAGACTGCAACTTAGAACATGCAGAAATAGTTCACAAGCTCAGCAGGTTTTTGAGGCACAGGCCTTTTTGGATTGAATCTGCCACTTTTGCTGCTGTGTCTCGGCCGCTCTTCCACTGCCCATCTCAATAGTAGAAAATTAAAGAAGTGATGAGATAAATGGGCGTATGCAAATACACTGCTATTTCTCAATTTCAAAGTGATCCTGAGATG
Source organism: Heptranchias perlo (assembly GCF_035084215.1). Classification (NCBI taxonomy): domain Eukaryota; kingdom Metazoa; phylum Chordata; class Chondrichthyes; order Hexanchiformes; family Hexanchidae; genus Heptranchias; species Heptranchias perlo. The sequence continues at coordinate 138,394,633 of NC_090328.1, forward strand.
CAGTGGTCCAAATTAGTACTTTTCAAATAAACCCTCAATGGTCCATTTTAGTTCAAATAATTCTATCGAGTGCTAATTTCTGCTGAACATAATTATCCAAATAATACAATTAAACTAATATGAATTAATAACCATTCACATTAAGTCTTACATTTCCTTGCAGGCTCGAGCTGCTCCAGTCCAGGTTGCCTTGTGTTCAGTGTTCAGATAATAGCAATGATTGTCATGGTAAGTCCACCCAGGAGGGCATTTTTTGGCACTTATCTCCTGAAATTAAAAAAAAAATTGCTTGTACATATTAATTCTTTTGGTGCACGAGAGGTCTATGCTCTGTACTCTGATATCAGTTCATCAGTTCATGGAATACTGCTCCACAAAGTCAAATCTACTGCAGGAAGACAATAACATTCCTGTTTAATATATTGACTTGTGAAAGCACCCTCAAGTGCCTATGTCAAATTGGTGAAAGGGTGGGGATGGTGAGAGTTTAGTTGCAAATTTGGTGTTCCTGGAAGGGAGTAATGAGAGGATTGAGAATGACGTAGGCGCTAAGCTCTGGAATTCCCTCCCTAAATCTCTCTGCCTCTCTCTTCTCTTTAAGATGCCCCATAAAACCTACCTCTTTGACCAGTCCTAATAACTCATGTGGCTCAGTGTCAAATTTTATTTGATAATGCGCCTGTGAAGCGCTTTGGGATGTTTTACTGCATTAAAGACGCTATATAAATGCAAGTTGTTGTTGTTGATACATTTCCATCTCTGTGACTAGTGAAAGCACCAAGTGCTCCCAGATCAGATATCACTCAACTTCACAGGCTTGATGGGCTTATGGCTCCTGTAACACCACTGCAATACTGGGACAGATATACTGTAACTGGGAGAATTGATACCATTAGTGATATGACCAGCAGCAGTGTTCCCTGTCAAGCAAAGCAGCAACCATGCAAGTACGAAATTGGATTCGAGATCAGAAGTACTGACAACCTTACTGCAGGACCACACTCCCTTCTTGAATGTCTGGGTGTAACCACCCCCTTCCCCCTGCAGCAAGGAAGCAAACAGGAAGTTTGGTCACAGTCCATTATTATCACCACTACTCAAGGGAAAATCAAGGCGCCACTGGCAGTAACACACTCCCAGATATATTGGGATTCCGACAAATAAAAGGAAAACTGGGCAGGATGCAGACATTGGCAGGAAAATTACTAATCTAAAGAGCTTCACACTATCGTTTATTATAGACTGCTTATAAAATGGGCTTTGGAGCTCTCGGGAGAAATATTTAGTTTATTTATTTATTCCAATTTTAAAATAAATAAATAATCTAATGATAGACTGAGTCACTTCCAGTTAATGTAATTTTTAACAATTTAAAGCGAAGTTAGAGACTGCCTACACGAGCAGCTTGCCTTTGTTTTTTGATGTGGATCTATTAGAGGAATTGTCAGCATCCATACGGATCAGTGTGTTGAAATTATGTGGGAAAATTATGGAAACACACCCACCAGTGGGAAAATTATGGAATCATATCCACCAGTGAGATGTGCTCCAATCCACTGCAACCTGCTAATGGAGTTCAGAATGTAATTCCTCAGTAAAACTCCCTTTCCTTTATTCCAACATGCCTCAGCTCCAACCTCAAGAGCCCCCGCAAAGTACCAGTGTGGCGTTACAAATGCAGGTCTTGCCTTCGATATTCTTTCAGTACAGTGCTTCTTACATTTAGGGGTGTGTCCATACTGCCCAATCTAACTATACGATAGTGTACTCTAAGAGTGTAACAATAATAAAGTCTTGTGATCTGAAGTGGATATTCATGACTTTCGCACTTGTAATTTCTCAATTTCTCTGAAGGTGACCAAAATAAAACACTTGGTGAGACAAGATCAGGACAAATCAGCTGCTTTATTTCACAACACATCAACATATAGAGCAACAGTTCTTATAAAATTCACTTATTTCAATCAGTACAATTTAACTTTGTGTATTAATACAAAATACAGAACACGCCATGCTTCCCAACATCAGTGAGCCATCTTACCTGACATCACGGAGAGGGTGCAGAACATTCTGCGGGGGGAAGGGGAACAGCCAGAGTCATGGTCCATGTGGGTTCCAAAAACATAGGAAAGGAAAGGGATGAGGTCCTGCGGTCAGAGTTTCAGGTGCTGGGGAGGAAGTTAAAAAGCAGAACCTCAAAGGTAGCAATCTCTGGATTACCCCCAGTGAGTACAGAAATAGGAAGATAAGGCAGGGTAATGCCCGGCAAGCAACACGGTGCAAGTGGGAGGGCTTCAGATTTTTAGGGTATTGGGACCAGTACTGGGGCAGAAGGGACCTGTTCAAGACAGATGGTTTGCACCTCAACAGAGCTGGGACCAATGTCCTCTAGTGCTGTGGGGGAGGGTTTAAACTAATTTGGCAGGGGGATGGGCACCAGGATGTAGCATTAGAAAGGAGAAACAAGCTGCACAAGGATTGGGAGAGACAGATAGCACTAGAGTAAGAAATAGTGCAGTATTACGTGGGATCAGACTGAGAGAGAATACGAGAAGGTCAAAGATAGCTTTAAAGTGCATTTGTGTAAAAGCATGAAGTGTGGAAAATAAGGTTGGTGAGATGTAGGCGCAAATAGCCACATGGGAATACGATGTCGTGCTGATAACGGAGACCTGGCTCAAAAAAGGGCAGGACAGGGTTCTAAATATTCCTGGATACAAGGTGATCAGGAAAGATAGGGAAGGAAAAAAAGGAGGGGGGGGGCAGTATTGATTAAGGAGAATATTGCAATGCTGGAGAGAGAGGAGGTCAAAGACAGAATCTATTTGGTTAGAGTTGAGAAACAATAGAGGCGCCATGACACTACTGGGTGTATTCTATAGACCACCAACTAGTGGAGAGGATATCATAGAATCATAGAAAGGTTACAGCACAGAAGGAGGCCATTCGGCCCATCGAGTCCACGCTGGCTCTATGCAAGAGCAATCCAGCTAGTCCCACTCCCCCGCCTCATTCCCGTAGCCCTGCAATTTTTTTCCTTTATGAGTACTTATCCAGTTCCCTTTTGAAGGCCATGATTGAATCTGCCTCCACCATCCCCTCGGGCAGTGCATTCCAGATCCTAACCACTCGTTGTGTAAAAAAGTTTTTCCTCATGTCACCTTTGGTTCTTTTGCCAATCACCTTAAATCTAAGTCCTCTGGTTCTTGACCCTTCCGCCAATGGGAACAGTTTCTCTCTATCCCTTCATGATTTGGAATTTTTTTTTATTCGTTCATGGGATGTGGGCGTCGCTGGCGAGGCCAGCATTTATTGTCTATCCCTAATTGCCCTTGAGAAGGTGGTGGTGAGCCGCCTTCTTGAACCGCTGCAGTCCGTGTGGTGAAGGTTCTCCCACAGTGCTGTTAGGAAGGGAGTTCCAGGATTTTATTCCAGCGACAATGAAGGAACGGCGATATATTTCCAAGTCGGGATGGTGTGTGACTTGGAGGGGAACGTGCAGGTGGTGTTGTTCCCATGTGCCTGCTGCTCTTGTCCTTCTAGGTGGTAGAGGTTGCGGGTTTGGGAGGTGCTGTCGAAGAAGCCTTGGCGAGTTGCTGCAGTGCATCCTGTGGATGGTGCACACTGCAGCCACAGTGCGCCGGTGGTGAAGGGAGTGAATGTTTAGGGTGGTGGATGGGGTGCCAATCAAGCGGGCTGCTTTATCTTGGATGGTATCGAGCTTCTTGAGTGTTGTTGGAGCTGCACTCATCCAAGCAAGTGGAGAGTATTCCATCACATTCCTGACTTGTGCCTTGTAGATGGTGGAAAGGCTTTGGGGAGTCAGGAGATGAGTCACTCGCTGCAGAATACCCAGCCTCTGACCTGCTCTTGTAGCCACAGTATTTATATGGCTGGTCCAGTTAAGTTTCTGGTCAATGGTGACCCCCAGGATGTTGATGGTGGGGGATTCGGCGATGTTGGAGATGGTCATTGCCTGGCACTTATCTGGCGCGAATGTTACTTGCCACTTATGAGCCCAAGCCTGGATGTTGTCCAGGTCTTGCTGCATGCGGACTCAGACTGCTTCATTATTTGAGGGGTTGCGAATGGAACTGAACACTGTGCAATCATCAGCGAACATCCCCATTTCTGACCTTATGATGGAGGGAAGGTCATTGATGAAGCAGCTGAAGATGGTTGGGCCTAGGACGCTGCCTTGAGGAACTCCTGCAGCAATGTCCTGGGGCTGAGGTGATTGGCCTCCAACAACTACTACCATCTTCCTTTGCGCTAGGTATGACTCCAGCCACTGGAGAGTTTTCCCCCTGATTCCCATTGACTTCAATTTTACTAGGGCTCCTTGGTGCCATACTCGGTCAAATGCTGCCTTGATGTCAAGGGCAGTCACTTTCACCTCACCTCTGGAATTCAGCTCTTTTGTCCATGATTGGACCAAGGCTGTAATGAGGTCTGGAGCCGAGTGGTCCTGGCGGAACCTAAACTGAGCATCGGTGAGCAGCTTATTGGTGAGTAAGTGCCGCTTGATAGCACTGTTGACGACACCTTCCATCACTTTGCTGATGATTGAGAGTAGACTGATGGGGCGGTAACTGGCCGGATTGGATTTGTCCTGCTTTTTGTGGACAGGACATACCTGGGCAATTTTCCACATTGTCGGGTGATGCCAGTGTTGCAGCTGTACTGGAACAGCTTGGCTCGAGGTGCAGCTAGTTCTGGAGCACAAGGCTTCAGCACTGCAGCTGGGATGTTGTCGGGCCCATAGCCTTTGCTATATCCAGTGCACTCAGCCATTTCTTGATATCACGTGGAGTGAATCGAATTGGCTGAAGACTGGCTACTGTGATGGTGGGGATATCGGGAGGAGGCCGAGATGGATCATCCACTCGGGACCTCTGGCTAAAGATAGGAATACCTCTATCAAATCTCCTCTCAATCTTCTCTGTTCCAAGGAGAACAACCCCAGCTTCTCCAGTCTATCCAAGTAACTAAAGCCCCATATCCCTGGAATCATTCTAGTAAATATCTTCTGCACCCTCTCTAAGGCCTTCACATCTTTCCGAAAGTGCGGTGCCCAGAACTGGACACAAAACTTCAATTGTGGCCGAACCAGTGTTTTATTAAGGTTCATCATGAATTCCATACTTTTTGCTCTATGTCTCTATTTATAAAGCCCAGAGTCCCGTATGCCTTTTTCGCCACTTTCTCAACCTGCCCTTCCAACCTCAACAATTTGTGCACATATACCCCCAGATCTCTCTGTTCCAGTACCCCTTTTAGAGTTGTGCCCTCTAGTTTATATTGCCTCTCCTCATTCTTCCTACTGAAATGTATCACTTCGCATTTTTCTGCGTTAAATTTCATCTGTCACGTGTCCACCCATGCCACCAGCCTGTCTATATCCTCTTGAAGTCTATCACTATCCTCCTCACTGTTTACTACACTTCCAAGTTTTGTTTCATCTGCAAATTGGGAATTTGTGCCCTGTACACCCAAGTCCAAGTCATTAATATATATCAAGAAAAGCAGTGGTCCCAGCACCGACCCCTGGGGAACACCACTGTACACCTCCCTCCAGTCCGAAAAACAACCGTTCACCACTACTCTCTGCTTCCTGTCCCTTGGCCAATTCTGTATCCATGTTGCTACTGCCCCTTTTATTTCATGGGCCGCAATCTTGATGATAAACCTACCGTGCGGCACTTTACCAAACGCCTTTCTAAAGTCCATATACACCACATCAGCTGCATTGCCCCCATCTACCCTCTCTGTTACCTCATCAAAAAACTCTATCAGGTTAGTTAAACACAATTTGCCTTTAACAAATCTGTGCTGGCTTTCCCTAATCAATCCACAGTCATCTAAGTGACTATTAATTCTGTCCTGAATTATCATTTCTAAAAGTTTCCCCACCACTGAGGTTAAACTGACTGGGTTGCTGGGTTTATCCTTGCACTTTTTTTTGAACACGAGTGTAACATCTGCAATTCTCCAGTCCTCCAGCACCACCCCTGTATCTCCGGATGTTTGGAAGATTATGGCCAGTACCTCCGCAATTTCCACCCTTACTTCTCTCAGCAACCGAGGATGCATCCCATCTGGACCGGGTGACTTATCTACTTGAAGTACAACTAGCCTTTCAAGTACCTCTTCTTTATTTTTAGCCTATCCAGTATCTCAACTATATCTTCCTTCACTGAGACTCTGGCAGCATCTTCTTCCTTGGTAAAGATAGATGTAAAGTACTCATTTAGTATCTCGGCCATCCCCTCTGCCTCCATGAGTAGATCTCCTTTATGGTCCCTAATTGGCCCCACCTCTCCTCTTACTACCCATTTACTGTTTACATGCCGGTAGAAGACTTTTGGATTCTCTTTTATGTTGGCCGCCGGTCTACTCTCATACTCTCTCTTTGCCCCTTTTATTTTCTTTTTCACTTCTTCTCTGAACTTTCTATATTCTGCCTGGTTCTCACTTGTGTTATCAACCTGACACCTGTCACACGCCCCTTTTTTCCATTTCATCTTATTCTCTATCTCTTTTGTATATAGAGGAGCAAATTTGCAGGGAAATTACAAAGAGGTGCAAGAACTATAGGGTAGTGATAATGAGGGCCTTCAATTATCCTAATATAAACTGGGACAGTAACAATGTAAAGGGCAAAGAGGGGGAGGAATTTCTGAAGTGTGTTCAGGAGAACTTTCTTGATCAGTATGTTTTCGGCCCAACGAGGAAGGAGGCATTGCTGGATCTCGTTCTGGGAAATGAGGTGGGTTAAATGGAGCAAGTGTCATGGGGGGTACATTTAGGGAACAGTGATCATAGTATCATAAGGTTTAGATTAATTATGGAAAAGGACAAGGAGCAATCTAATTAAAAATATTTAATTGGAGGAGGGCCAATTTCATTGGGTTGAGAACGGATCTGGATCGGGTAAATTGGAATCAAAGATTGGCAGGCAAAGTAGTAAGCAAACAATGGGCGGCCTTTAAAGAGGAGATTGTTCAGATACAATCGAGGTACAGTCCCACGAGGAGGAAAGGTAGGGCAAACAAAGCCAGAGCTACCTGGATGATGAAAAAGGTAGAGAGGAAGATGAAGCAGAAAAAAGGGGCATATGACAGATGTCAGGTTGATAATACATGTGAGAAGCAGGCTGAATATGGAAAGTTCAGAGGAGAAGTGAAAAAGGAAATAAGGGGGGCAAAGAGAGAGTATGAGACTAGACTGGCGAGTAACATAAAAGGGGATCCAAAAGTCTCCTATAGGCATATAAATAGTAAACAGGTAGTAAGAGGAGGTGTAGGGCCAATTAGGGACCAAAAAGGAGATCTACGCATCTGTCTTTACCAAGGAAGAAGGTGTTGCCAAAGTCACAGTAAAAGAGGAGGTATTTGAGATACTGGATGGGCTAAAAATTGATGAAGAGGAGGTACGAGAAACGCTGGCTATACTTAAATTAGATAAGTCATCTGGTCCGGATGGGATGCATCCTAGGTTGCTGAGGGAAGTAAGGGTGGAAATTGCAGAGGTGCTGGCCATAATCTTCCAATCCTCCTTAGATACGGGGGTGGTGCCAGAGGACTGGAGAATTGCAAATGATGCACCCTTGTTCAAAAAAGGGTGTAAGGATAAACCCAGCAACTACAGGCCAGTCAGTTTAACCTCAGTGGTGGGGAAGTCTTTAGAAACGGTAAGCCGGGACAAAATTAATACTCACTTAGACAGGTGTGGATTAATAAAGGAAAGCCAGCAAATCGTATTTAACTAACTTGATTGAGTTTTTTGATGAGGTAACAGAGAGGATTGATGAGGGCAATGCGGTTGATGTGTATATGGACTTTTAAAAGGTGTTTTTCGGACTGGAGGAAGGTAGACAGTGGTGTACCCCAGGGGTCAGTTCGAGGACTACTGCTTTCTTTGATATATATTGGGTGTACAGGGCACAATTTCAAAATTTGCAGATGACAAAACTTGGAAGTGTAGTAAACAGTGAGGAGGATAGTGTTAATTGTATCCATGTGATTTATATCAATTATTGTTAATTGTATTCAGATGGTGTGTATCAATTGGGGCTCTCTTTGTATCCAAATATGAGAGCTTATCTAGGGTGTGGTGTGTACATTGTGGATCTCTGTGAATAAAGGCTTGGAAGCAACTGAAGACCAGGCTCTAGTATTCTATCCTTCACTACCCGGCTATCCAGTTTACAACAGATAGTAATAGACTTCAAGAGGGCATAGACAGGCAGGTGGAATGGGCAGACACATGGCAGATGAAATTTAACGCAGAGAAATGCGAAGTGATACATTTTGTCTGGAAGATTGAGGAGAGGCAATGTAAACTAAATGGTACAATTCTAAAGGGAGGGCAGGAACAAAGAGACCTGGGGGCATATTGCACAAATCTTTGAAGGTGGCAGGACAGGTTGAGAAATCGATTAAAAAAACATAGGGGATCCTGGGCTTTATAAATAGAAGCATTGAGTTCAAAAGCAAGCAAATTATGCTGAACCTTTCTTAAACACTGATTCTGCCACAACTGGAGTATTGTGTCCAATTCTGGGCACCGCACTTTAGGAAGGATGTGAAGACCTTAGAGAGGGTGCACAAAAGATTTACTCGAATGGTTCCAGGAATGAGGGACTTCAGTTACATGGAGAGACTGGAGAAGCTGGGGTTGTTCTCCTTAGAGCAGAGAAGGTTAAGAGAAGATTTGATTGTTCAAAATCATGAAGGGTTTAGACAAAGTAAATAAAGAGAAACTGTCCCCACTGGCGGAAGTGTTGAGATCCAAAGGACCAGATTAAAGGTGATTAGCAAAAGAACCAAAGGCGACATGAGGATAAACGTTTTTACGCAGCAAGTAGTTAGTATCTGGAATGCGTTGCCTGAAAGAGTGGTCGAAGCAGATTCAATCATAGCTTTCAAAAAGGAATTGGATAAACACTTGAAGGGAAAAAATTTGCAGGGCTACGGGGAAAGAGTGGGAGAATGGGACCAACTGGATTGCTCTTACAAAGAGCTGGCATGGGCTCGATGGGCCGAATGGCCTCCTTCTGTGCTGTAACCATTCTACGATTCTAAACAAGATGACTGTTAACCCGTCCTCCAGAATTTCTAACCTCTTAGTCAAAAGGAAAAACGGAAGAGATTAGCAAAAGTAGGCGTCTAATGAGACCTTTACGTAATTAAGATTAGTAAAGAAAAAGTACTGGAGAAATTGATGGGACTAAAAGACGACAAATCCCCTGGACCTGATGGAGAGGTGGCTGCAGAGACAGTGGATGCATTGGTTTTGATCTTCCAGAATTGTCTAGATCCTAGAACAGTCCCCGTGGATTGGAAGGTTGCAAATGTAACCTTGCTATTCAAGAAAGGATGGAGAGAGAAAACAGGGAAACACAGACCAGTTAGCCTGACATCAGTAGTAGGGAAAACACTAGAATCTATTACTGGGGATGTAGTATCAGGGCACTTAGAAAATCATAATATGATTAGGCAGAGTCAACACAGTTTTATGAAAGGGAAACCGTGTTTGACAAATCTATTCAGAGTTTTTTGAAGGTGTAACGCATAGAGTTGATAAAGGGGAACCAGTTGGATTTTCAAAAGGTATTTGATAAGGTGCCACACAAGAGGTTGTCACACAAGATTAGGTCTCATGGGATTGGGGGTAATATATTAGCATGGATTGAGGATTGCTTGATGAACAGAAAACAGAGAGTTTGTATAAACGGGCCATTTTCGGATTAGCAGGTTGTAAGCATTGGGGTGCCGCAGGGATCAGAGCATGGGTCTCAGCTGTTCACAATATATATCAATGACTTAGATTAGGGGACCTAGTGTAATGTATCCAAGTTTGCTGTAGGTGGGAAAGTAAGTTGTGAGGAGGACGCAAAGAGTCTGCAAAAGGATATAGACAGGTTAAGTGAGTGGACAAGAAGATGGCAGATGGAATATAATATGGGGAAATGTGAGGTTATTCACTTTGGTAGGAAGAATAGAAAAACAGAATTTTTTTAAATGATGAGAAACTATTAAATGTTGGTAGTCAGAGAGATTTGGGTGTCCTTGTACATGTATCACAGAAAGTTAACATCCAAATACAGCAAGCAATTAGGAAGGCAAATGGTATGTTAGCCTTTATTGCAAAGGGGTTGGAGTATAAGAGTAAGTAGGTCTAACTACAATTATATAGGACTCTGATGAGACAGACCATACCTGGGGTACTGTGTACAATTTTGGTCTCCTTATCTAAGGAAGAATCTTCTTGCCTTGGGGGGGGGGGGGCGGGGGGTACAATGAAGTTTCACTACATTAATTCCTGGGATGAGAGGGTTTCCTATGAGGAGAGGTTGAGTAGAATGGGCCCAAACTCTGGAGTTTAGAAGAATGAGAGGTGATCTTATTGAAATGTATAAAATTATTAGACGACTTGACAGGGTAGATGCTGAGAGGTTGTTTCCCCTGGCTCGAGAGTCCAGAACTAGGGGACATATTCTCAGGATAAGGGGTCGGCCGTTTAGGATAGGGATGAGGAAAAATTTCTTCACTCAGAGGGTTGTGAATCTTTGGAATTCTCTACCCCAGAGGGCTGTGGACATTCATTCGTTGAGTATATTCAAGACTGAGATTGATAGATTTTTGGACACTAAGGGAATCAAGGGATCTGGGGATTGGGCGGGAAAGTGGAGTTGAGATAGAAGATCAGCCATGATCTTATTGAATGGCGGAGCAGGCTCGAGGGGCTGTATGGCCCACTCCTGCTCCTATTTCTTATGTTCTTAGTCTTGGCTAGGCCTGACTGCCTCAGAGTTTTGTGTTTCAAAAACCTGGCTGCCTTTGCAGCCTTAGCTGAACCTGACTGTCTGCCTGTGTCTGTCTCTGTGTTTTAAGTCCCCGTGGTCACGGTCAGAAAGGGATCAAAAACTTTTGAATAGAATGGATGTGAGGAGTTTAATGATTGCCCAGATAGAATAATGAATTGCTTATTATTTTCAGTCTATGGGGAAACAACAACTATGCTTTAGAACACATTTAAAAGTAACTCTATTTCCAAAACATTCTGTGGAAAATGGACAAAATGGGTGAATTCCCACCGTTGTTCTCCCACTCGTGCATTGTAACTTTGGTGAAAGAGCCACAAAAACCCGAGAAAAATGGTATAAACAGCCAAGTTAGGGACCGTTTTGTGCTATAGAACCATGCCCACTAGGAACTGGTTTGTGATTTCCCAAATAATTTCCCATAGGAGCCAATGGATGGAGGAGAGGCTGGATTTGAACCCAGATCTGTCTCTAACCCATTGTGCCACACTGTTCCTGAGGACTTTGTGTTAAGTGGAGCACTTGTGCTCTCTATCATACCTCAGTGGTTGGGTTCCAAGGCTTCCAAGAAATTCCATCACATCTAAGTAGCTTCTGATCACTTTGGTCAAAGTACAAGAGGCCTTTGCGGTCTGGAGTGCAGCGCTTTCTAAAAGCGGAAGCAGAATAATCCTATAAAGAAGACCAGAATCATCAATTCTCAATAAGTAAGACATGATTATTCCGAGGGGGTGATTTGTCACCAGTTGTGCTGGAAGAACTACCATAACAACGTAGAAGTCCCGTTTTAACTTTCTGCTTGTGAAAGATAACATGGAAATAAATGGACATTTAACAAACAATTTTTTCTTCATTGTTTGCAGGCCAGAACATTATAAATTACATACAAAGAATGACAACATGGGCCCAACCAGTTCATGTTGAGTTTATCTTCTACAGGAGAAGAAGTCCTAATCCCATGTGCCTGCTGTATTCCCATATCCCTTTATCCCCCTTTCCTTCAACCATCTATCCAACCTAGTCCTAAACGTTGACATGGTCTCTACTTCAATCACTAACTCCAGAGGTGCATTTTACAGCTTTATGAGAGCAAGGATTCGATGGGGGTAATTTTGACTGTGCGATAGTCAATGGAAATAAAAAGCGGGAGAGATGTAAAACGTTTTACACTATCGCACAAAGTCAAAATTACCCCCATCGAATCCTTGCTCTCATAAAGCTGTAAAATGCACCTCTGATGCAATCTTTTATAGAAAAAATGTTTTAAAGGAGAAATATTTTCAAAGAAACATCTTTTTGTGTGTTAACAAGTACACAATGTGCAAAGAACACATACACAAATGCACGGCGTTGGACTGAAATGCATTGTGAGGCTATTTGTACAGCCGTGTTAGTGTGCTGAAAATAACACATTGCAATTCTTCTCCCTTCCCAGATAAAAAAAATTATGCAGAAAATGCATCTTTAATCCAAACATTTTCCATGCTGCCAACAATTCTGATCTACTCATGAAGTCTCACATTCACACTTCACATGGGAAATGTAAACATGTGTTTCTACATGTTTCAATTTCATAAAGTCATAGAATCATATAGCACAAAAGGAGGCCATTCGGCCCATCGTGCTTGTGCCATGCTGGCTCTCTGAAACAGCTATCAATTTAGTTCCACTCCTCTGCTCTTTCCCCACAGCCCTGCAATTTTTTTCCTTTTTAAGTAAATATCTAATTCCCTTTTGAAAGCTACTGTTGAATCTGCTTCCACCGCCCTTTCAAGCAACGCATTCCAGATCATAACAACTTACTGAGTAAAAAAAAACTCCTCATCCCCCCCACTGGCTTTTTTTGCCAATTACCTTAAATCTGTGTCCTCTGGTTACCGACCCTCCTTCCACTGGAAACAGTTTCTCCCTATTTACTCGATCAAAACCCTTCATGATTTTGAACACCTCTATTAAATCTCCCCTTAACCTTCTTTGCTCTAAGGAGAACAATCTCAACTTCTCCAGTCTCTCCCCATAACTGAATTCTCTCATCCCTGGTACCATTCTGGTAAATCTCCTCTGCACTCTTGCCAAGGCCTTGACATACTTTCTAAAGTGTGGTGCTCAGAATTGGAAATAATACTCTAGCTGAGGTCTAACCAGTGATTTATAAAGGTTTATCATAACTTCCTTGCTTTTGTATTCTTTTTTATTAAAGCCAAGGATCCCATGTGCTTTTTTAACAGCCTAATCATCTTGTTCTGCCACCTTCAAAGATTTGTGAATGTTAACCCCCAGGTCTCTCTGTTCCTGCACCCATTTAAAATTGTACCATTTAGTTTATATTGTCTCTCCTCATTTTTTCTTCCAAAATATATAACTTCACACTTCCCTGCGTTAAATTTCATCTGCCATGTGTCTGCCCATTTCACCAGTCTGTCTATGTCCTCCTGAAGTCTGTTACTATCCTACTCACTGTTTACTAAATTTCCGAGTTTCATGTCATCCACAAACTTTGAAATTATGCCCTGTATACCCGAGTCCAGGTCATTAATTTATATCAACAAGATGTGGAGATGCCGGTGATGGACTGGGGTTGACAATTGTAAACAATTTTACAACACCAAGTTATAGTCCAGCAATTTTATTTTAAATTCACAAGCTTTCGGAGATTTTCTCCTTCCTCAGGCAAATGTTTCGAGATCTTGAAACATTTGCCTGAGGAAGGAGAAAATCTCCGAAAGCTTGTGAATTTAAAATAAAATTGCTGGACTATAACTTGGTGTTGTAAAATTGTTTACAATATATCAACAAGAGCAGTGGTCCTAATACCGACCCCTGGGGGACACCACTGTATACTTCCCTCCAGTCTGAAAAAGAGTTCACGACTACTCTCTGCCTTAGCCAATTTCATATCCACGCTGCCACTGCCCCTTTTGATCCCACCCACCCTCTATACACAGTGACTGGGAGACACACTCCCAATACCCACCTACCCTCTATACACAGTGACTGGGAGACACACTCCCAATACCCACCCTCTATACACAGTGACTGGGAGACACACTCCCAATACCCACCCACCCTCTATACACAGTGACTGGGAGACACACTCCCAATACCCACCCTCTATACACAGTGACTGGGAGACACACTCCCAATACCCACCCACCCTCTATACACAGTGACTGGGAGACACACTCCCAATACCCACCCACCCTCTATACACAGTGACTGGGAGACACACTCCCAATACCCACCCTCTATACACAGTGACTGGGAGACACACTCCCAATACCCACCCTCTATACACAGTGACTGGGAGACACACTCCCAATATCCACCCTCTATACACAGTGACTGGGAGACACACTCCCAATACCCACCCACCCTCTATACACAGTGACTGGGAGACACACTCCCAATACCCACCCACCCTCTATACACAGTGACTGGGAGACACACTCCCAATACCCACCCACCCTCTATACACAGTGACTGGGAGACACACTCCCAATACCCACCCACCCTCTATACACAGTGACTGGGAGGACAAAGATGGAACAAGAGCAAAAGTTCTAAAGCTGAGAAGTGATTTCGCAGAAGTGGACTGGAAACAGCTTCTTGAAGGTAAATCAGTGTCAGAGCAGTGGGAGGCATTCAAGGGGGAGATTCAAAGGGTTCAGAGTAAACATGTTCCCACAAAGATAAAGAGTGGGACGGCCAAATTTAGAGCCCCCTGGATGACAAGGAGCATACAGGGTAAGATATGGCGAAAAAGGGAAGCACAACACTGAGAGTTCAATACTGCATAAAGCCTAGAGGAGTACAGAAAGTACAGGAGGGAAATTAAAAAGGAAATTAGGAAAGCAAAGAGAGGGTATGATAAAATACTGGCAAGTTAAACTAAGGAAAACCCCAAAATGTTTTATAAATACATAAAGAGCAAGAGGATAACTAAGGAAAGAGTAGGGCCTACTGGAGACCAAAAAGGTAACCTATGTGTGGAGGTGGAAGATGTGGGTGTGGTTCTTAATGAATACTTGCGTCTCTCTTCACAAAAGAGAGTGATGATGCAGAGATTGTAGTTAAGGAAGAGAAGGAGTATGAAATATTGGATGGGATAAACATTGTGAGAGAAGAAGTATTAAGGGGTTTAGCATCTTTGAAAGTAGATAAATCGCCAGGCCCGGATGAAATATATCCCAGGATGTTAAGAGAAGCAAGGGAGGAAATAACGGAGGCTCTAACCATCATTTTCCAATCCTCCCTGGATACAGGCATGGTGCCGAAGGATTGCAGGACTGCTAACATTATACTGTTGTTTAAAAAGGGAGAAAGAGATAGACCGAGTAATTATAGGCTAGTCAGTCTAACCTTGGTGCTGGGCAAATTATTGGAATCAATTCTGAGGGACAGCATAAAACGTCATTTAGAAAGGCACGGAGTAATCAAGGACAGTCGGCATGGATTTGTTAAGGGAAGGTCGTGTCTGACTAACTTGATTGAATTTTTTGAGGAGGTAACAAGGAGGGTCGATGAGGGTAACGTGTTTGATAGGAACATAGGAACAGGAGTAGGCCATTCAGCCCCTCGTGCCTGCTCCGCCATTTGATAAGATCATGGCTGATCTGTGATCCAACTCCATATACCCGCCTTTGGTGTAGTGTACATGGATTTTAGCAAGACTTTCGACAAGGTCCCACATGGCAGATTGGTCAAAAAAGTAAAAGCTCATGGGATCCAAGGGAAAGTGGCAAGTTGGATCCAAAATTGGCTCAGTGGAAGGAAGCAAAGGGTAATAGTTGACGGGTGTTTTTGCGACTGGAAGGTTGTTTCCAGTGGGGTTCCGCAAGGCTCAGTACCAGGTCTCTTGCTTTTTTGGTGATTAATATATTAATGATTTGGACTTGAATGTGGGGGGCTTGATCAAGAAGTTTGCAGATGATACAAAAATTGGCTGTGTGGCTGATAATTAGGAGGAAAGCTGTAGACTGCAGGAAGATATCGATGGACTGGTCAGGTGGGCAGAAAAGCAGCAAACGGAATTCAATCCAGAGAAGTGTGAGGTAATGCATTTGGGGAGGGCAAACAAGGCAAGGGAGTACACAATAAATGGGAGGATACTGAGAGGTGTAGAGGAACAAAGGGACCTTGGAGTGCATGTCCACAGATCCCTGAAGGTAGCAGGACAGGTAGATAAGGTGGTTAAAAAGGCATACGGGATACTTTCCTTTATTTGCTGAGGAATAGAATATAAGAGCAGGGAGGTTATGCTCGAACTGTATAAAAAATTGGTTAGGCCACAGCTCGAGTACTGCGTACATTCTGGCCACCACATTACAGGAAAGATGTGATTGCACTAAGGAGGGTACAAAGGAGATTTACGAAGATGTTGCCAGGGCTGGAGAATTTTAGTGATGAGAAAAGATTGGATAGGCTGGGGTTGTTTTCTTTGGAACAAAGGAGGCTGAGGGGAGATTTAATTGAGGTGTATAAAATTATGATGGGACTGGATAGAGTGGATAAGGAGGACCTATTTTCCTTAGCAGAGGGGTCAGTGACCAGGGGACATAGATTGAAAATAATTGGTAGATAGATTAGAGGGGAGCTGAGGAGAATTTTTTTCACCCAGAGGGTGGTGGGGGTCTGGAACTCACTGCCTGAAAGGGTGGTAGAGGCAGAAACCCTCAACTCATTTTTGGATGTGCACCTGAAGTGCCGTAACCTACAGAGCCACAGACCAAGTGCTAGAAAGTGGAATTCAGCAGGACAGCTCTTTTTCGGCCAGCATGGGCTGAATGGCATCGTTCTGTGCCGTAACTTTCTATGATTCTATATCTCCCATTATCCACCTACCTTCTATATGCAGTTATGGCATTAGTAGAAAAGGATGATTATTTTAAGGGGTAAATCACATGTACTGCACCTCTGTACCCTTTATAACTTGCTGTTCCCGGCTGTAGGACTCTACGACTGGTGTCAAGAAAGGGGAATAATTGGAAACTCTATATGAGACTTAGGGTTCCATGTACATAGCTCATTAAAATGTCATGGACACAGAAAATAATGAAAAAGGCCAATGGAATCCTGGCCTTTATATCTAGAGGACTAGAATACAAGGGGGTAGAAGTTATGCTACAGACCCTGGTTAGACCACACCTAGAGTATTGTGTTCAGTTCTGGGCACTGCAACTTAGGAAGGATATATTAGCCTTGGAGGGAGTGCAGCGAGGATTTACTAGAATGATACCTGGACTCCAAGGGTTAAATTCCGAGGCGAGATTACACAAACTAGGGTTGTATTCCCTGGAATTTAGAAGATTGAGTGGTGATTTGATTGAAATTTTCAAGGTATGAAGGGGAACTGATAGGGTAGATCGAGAGAAACTATTTCCTCTGATTAGGGAGTTTAGGACTAGGGGGACATAGCCTAAAAATTAGGGCCAGGACTTTCAGGACTGAAATTAGGAAACACTTCTACACGCAAAGGGTAGTAGAAACTTGGAACTCTCTTCCGCAAATGGCAGTTGATGCCAACTCAAATGTTAATTTTAAATCTGAGACTGATAGATTTTTGTTAACCAAAGGTATTAAGGGATATGGGGCTAAGGCAGGTACATGGAGTTAGGTCACAGATCAGCCATGATCTCACTGAATGGCGGAACAGGCTCCAGGGGCTAAATGGCCTACTCTGTTCCTATGAAACCTGAAGCAGCACATTTTGACTGCTCATAATGGATAGAAAATCACTATCAATGCAGGAAAGTGACTGTTCTCATGTTTCTTGCAATATTTCTTTGTTGGCAACGAATCAGGAAGCGTCAGATAACAGCCTGGGCATTTTGCACTTCCTCCCTCCTCATGAGGAAATGCCCTTCCTCCACTGCAGGGCAGAATTGGGATATCCCAATGCAATGAGTCATAGGCATGAACAACTGAAAGGATCAAAAACAAGAAGAAAACCATCCCATGGTGCTTCAGAGAGGGGTAATGGACGCAAAACCAAAGAAAGGTGACCAAAAGCTGCGGTCAAAGAAGTGTGTTTGAAGGAGGGGAATCAAGCAGGAGAGGCATAGGAGTTGAGGCAGTGAATTCCAGAGATTGGGCCCTAAGTGACGAAGTGGCACGGCCACCATTGGTGAGGGAAGGTGGGGGGGGGGGTGCGGAGGACAAAAGTCAAGATATGGAGGAACAGAGAGTTCAGAGGAGGGAATTAAAGTACTGGAGGAGTTTACAAAGAAAGGGAGGAGTGAGACCATGAAGGGATTTAAACAGGAGGATGAGAATTTCAAATTTGAGGCATTGGGGGACCTGGAGCTAATGTAGATCAGCGTGGACAGAGGTGATTAGATAACAAGGACATGGTGGGGGATAAGATATGGGCAGCAGAGTTTTGGATGAGTTGGGAGTTTGTGGAGGTTGGAGGATGGGAAGCTGTTCAGGAGAGCATTGGAATAGTTGAGTCTGGTGGTAACAAAAACATGGATGAGGGTTTCAACAGCAGATGGGCTGAGGTAGGGGTGGAGGCGGTCGATGTAATGCAGAAATTAGACTTCCTTTATGTAGCACCTTATCGTGTCGCTCAGGAATGTATCAAAGTGCTTCATACACAATGAATTACTTTGAAATGAAGTGACTATTGCTATGTAGGCTGGCCTTGTAGCTTTAGGTAAATGTTATGAGGATGAAGACTCAGCCCAATGCTGAAAGTGCAAGGATTAATCAATTTGGTTCAGGATTCATGGCTTTCTGGAGACCTCTGAAAAGCTTTGGATTATCATAAACCTTTCATTTATTCATCTTGATTCAAAATAGACAAGTAATGAAATGTGCTGAAAGCAAAGTATCCAAATATTTACCCTCCTGTCTATGTCAAAAACAAAAAAAATTGTTCGCCAAATGCTTATTCATGAAGCCAGTGTCCCCTTAAAAGATACTAGAAGTAGAACATCATTACTGCGTTTACTTTTTTCTCTTTTAACACAGCATGAAGTGCTGAACACATAACCCAGATGTCGAAAAAAGCACTGCCATTTCAGAATCATAGGAACATAGGAACAGGAGTAGGCCATTCAGCCCCTTGTGCCTGCTCCGCCATTTGATAAGACCATGGCTGATCTGTGATCTAACTCCATATATCTGCCTTTGGCCCATATCTCCTAATACCTTTGGTTGCCAAAAAGCTATCTAGCTCACATTTAAATTTAGTAATTGAGCTAGTATCAATTGCCGTTTGCGGAAGAGAGTTCCAAACTTCTACCACCCTTTGTGTGCAGAAATGTTTTCTAATCTCACTCCTGAAAGGTCTGGCTCTAATTTTTAGACTGTGCCCCCTACTCCGAGAATCCCCAACCAGCGGAAATAGTTTCTCTCTATCCACCCTATCCGTTCCCCTTAATATCTTATAAACTTCGATCAGATCACCCCTTAACCTTCGAAACTCCAGAGAATACAACCCCAATTTGTGTAATCTCTCCTCGTAACTTAACCCTTGAAGTCCGGGTATCATTCTAGTAAACCTACGCTGCACTCCCTCCAAAGCCAATATGCTCACAGTACTCCAGGTGCGGTCTAACCAGGGTTTTGTATAGCTGCAGCATAACTTCTGCCCCCTTGTACTTCAGTCCTCTAGATATAAAGGCCAGCATTCCATTAGCCTTATTGATTATTTTCTGCACCTGTTCATGACACTTCAATGATCTATGTACCTGAACCCCTAAGTCCCTTTGGACATCCACTGTTTCTAAACTTTTTACCATTTAGAAAGTACCCTGTTCTATCCTTTTTTGGTCCAAAGTGGATGACCTCACATTTGTTTACATTGAATTCCATTTGCCACAGTTTTGCCCATTCACCTAATCTATCAATATCACTTTGTAATTTTATGTTTTCATCTACACTGCTCACAATGCCACCAATCTTTGTGTCATCAGCAAACTGAGATATGAGACTTTCTATGCCTTCATCTAAGTCGTTAATAAATATTGTGAATAAATGAGGCCCCAAGACAGATCCCTGCGGGACTCCACCAGTCACATCCTGCCAATGTGAGTACTTACTCATTATCCCTACTCTCCTCATTTTTTTCCTCTCTTAAAAAGACTACACACAACAGCAAAATTCTAGGCAACAACAATAACTTTCATTGATATAGCATCATTAAAACAGAAAAATGTAACAAGGGGAAGATTTAAACTAGAGTGGCAGGGGGATGGGAACCTGAGCGGGGAGTCAGAAGGGAATAAAATTGAGAGCAGCAAGAGAGGAGAAGACCCAGGGGAAATCTACAATACAAATAGTACAAACAGTTGTTCAAGAACAAGTGAAAGGGAAAAGCGTAGAGCAGCGGAAAGAAAGTGTACTTTAGGCACGACAGAAAAAATAAAAACTAGAAGGCGTGAGGCGATTAACCCAGCATCAAAGCTGTGGCAGGGGGTTGGGAACCTGAGCAGGGAGACAGAGGAAAGCGTGACAGGAAGGGACAGAAGGTATGGAGTAAAAGGTAAAGTGTTAAAAAAGGAAAAAGCAGGAACTAAGTGTCACAAAACATATTTGAAAGTTCTTTATCTGAATGCACGTAGCATTCATAACAAAATGGACGAGTTAACGGCACAAATAACTACGTATGGGTATGATCTTGTGGCCATTACAGAAACATGGCTGCAGGGTGACAACGACTGGGAATTAAATATGCCAGGGTATTTAACAATCAGGAAGGACAGGCAGGAAGGAAGGGGAGGTGGGGTGGCTATGTTAATAAAGGAAGGAATCACTGTAATACAGAGAAATGATATTGGGACAAAGGATCAGGATAATGAAACAGTTTGGGTAGAGATAAGGAATAATAAGGGGAAAAAAACAGTAGTGGGCGTAGTATATAGGCCTCCTAATAGTTGCAACTCTGCTGGAAGAAGTATTAATCAGGAAATAGTCGGGGCATGTAATAAGGGAACAGCTATAATTATGGGGGATTTTAACTATCATATTGACTGGACAAATCAAATTGGGCAGGGCAGCCTTGAGGAAGAGTTTATTGAGTGTATTAGGGATGGATTTCTTGAGCAGTATGTAACTGATCCTACAAGGGGGCAAGCAACCTTGGACCTGGTCCTGTGTAATGAGCCAGGATTAATTAATAATGTCCTAGTTAAGGATCCCCTTGGAATGAGTGACCATAACATGGTTACATTCCATATCCAATTAGAGGGTGAGAAGGTTGGTTCTCAAACAAGCGTACTGAGCTTGAATAAAGGAGACTATGATGGTATGAGAGCGGAATTGATTAAAGTGGACTGGGAAAATAGATTAAAGGGTAAGACGGTACATGAACAGTGGTGTTCATTCAAGGCGTTATTTTACAACTTTCAAAAAATATATATTCCACTGAGGAAAAAAGGGTGTAAAAGAAATGACAGCCATCCGTGGCTAAGTAAAGAAATTAAGGACAGTATCCGACTAAAAACAAGGACATATAAGGTAGCCAAACTTAGTGGGAGGATAGAAGATTGGGAATTCTTCAAAAGACAGCAAAAAGTAACTGAAGGATTGATTAAGAAAGGGAAGATTGATTATGAAAATAAATTAGCAAAAAATATAAAAACAGATAGCAAGATTTTCTATAGTTATACAAAAAGAAAAAGGGTAGCTAAGGCAAACGTAGGTCCCTTAGAGGATGAGACCGAGAAATTAATGGTGGGAAACATGGAAATGGCAAAAATGCTGAACAAATATTTTGTTTCAGTCTTTACGGTACAGGACACTAAAAATATCCCAACACTGGACAAACAGGGGGCTCTAGGGGGGGAGGAGCTAAATACGATTAAAATCACTAAGGAATTGGTACTCAGTAAAATAATGGGACTCAAGGCGGATAAATCCCCTGGACCTGATGGCTTATATCCGAGGGTCTTGAGGGAAGTGGCAGGAGGGATTGTGGATGCTTTGGTAATAATTTTCCAAAATTCTCTGGACTCGGCAAATGTCCCGGCAGATTGGAAAACTGCTAATGTAACACCCTTATTTAAAAAGGGTATTAGGCAGAAGGCTGGAAATTATAGACCAGTTAGCCTAACATCTGTGGTGGGTAAAATTTTGGAGTCTATTATTAAGGAGACAGTAGCGTAACATTTGGATAAACATAATTTAATAGGACAAAGTCAGCATGGCTTTACGAAGGGGAAGTCATGTCTGACAAATTTGCTTGAGTTCTTTGAGGACATAACGTACAGGGTGGATAAAGGGGAACCAGTGGACGTAGTGTATTTAGACTTCCAGAAGGCATTCGACAAGGTGCCACATAAAAGATTATTGCTCAAGATAAAGAATCACTGGATTGGGGGTAATATTCTGGCATGGGTGGAGGATTGGTTATCTAACAGGAAGCAGAGAGTTGGGATAAATGGTTTATTCTCGGACTGGCAACCAGTAGCCAGTGGTGTTCCGCAGGGGTCGGTGCTGGGTCCCCAACTCTTTACAATCTATATTAACGATTTGGAGGAGGGGACCGAGTGTAACATATCAAAGTTTGCAGATGATACAAAGATGGGAGGGAAAGTGAAGAGTGAGGAGGATATAAAAAACCTACAGGGGGATATAGACAGGCTGGGTGAGTGGGCGGAGATTTGGCAGATGCAATACAATATTGGAAAATGTGAGGTTATGCACTTTGGCAGGAAAAATCAGAGAGCAAGTTATTTTCTTAATGGCGAGAAACTGGAAAGTACTGCAGTACAAAGGGATCTGGGGGTCCTAGTGCAAGAAGATCAAAAAGTTAGTATGCAAGTGCAGCAGGTGATCAAGAAGGCCAACGGAATGTTGGCTTTTATTGCTCGGGGGATAGAATATAAAAACAGGGAGGTATTGCTGCAGTTATATAAGGTATTGGTGAGACCGCACCTGGAATACTGCATACAGTTTTGGTCTCCATACTTAAGAAAAGACATACTTGCTCTCGAGGCAGTACAAAGAAGGTTCACTCGGTTAATCCCGGGGATGAGGGGGTGGACATATGAGGAGAGGTTGAGTAGATTGGGACTCTACTCATTGGAGTTCAGAAGAATGAGAGGCGATCTTATTGAAACATATAAGATTGTGAAGGGGCTTGATCGGGTGGATGAGGTAAGGATGTTCCCAAAGATGGGTGAAACTAGAACTAGGGGGCATAATCTTAGAATAAGGGGCTGCTCTTTCAAAACTGAGATGAGGAGAAACTTCTTCACTCAGAGGGTAGTAGGTCTGTGGAATTTGCTGCCTCAGGAAGCTGTGGAAGCTACATCATTAAATAAATTTAAAACAGAAATAGACAGTTTCCTAGAAGTAAAGGGAATTAGGGGTTACGGGGAGCGGGCAGGAAATTGGACACGAATTTAGATTTGAGGTTAGGATCAGATCAGCCATGATCTTATTGAATGGCGGAGCAGGCTCGAGGGGCCGATTGGCCTACTCCTGCTCCTATTTCTTATGTTCTTATGTTCACAGAAGATGATCAGACAATGATGGATGTTGAGCCAAAGAAGAAGACATTAGGAAGAGTGATTAAAAGCTTGGTCAAAGAAATGGGTTTTAAAGAGGGTCGTAAAGGAGGAGTGAGTGAGGTTTAGGGAGCAAATCTAGAGTATAGGGCTCTACATGGCCGAAGGCATGGCTGCCAATGGTGAGGCAAAGAAAGTGAGGAGGCACAAGAGGCCAGAATTGGAGGAATGCTGAGTTCTTGGGAGGGTTGTAGAGCTGGAGGAGGTTACAGAGATAGGGAGAGGTGAGGCGATGAAAGGATTTAAACGCAAGGATGAGAATTTCAGGCAGTTACCCATGGTAGGATATTAAGCATGGTGGGGGAGAGGAGGCATCACAGCCAAAGCTTAATCCTGTCCACATATGCATATCCACTAAGATTCAAGAAATTGTGATCAGGAGTGTCAACTGACTGGAGAAACTGATGCCAGTGATAGTACCAGTTACTGTCACTTTGGCTGAGATCAGCAAACTCATTCCAAACCATGGATAAAACCATAGGTTTTTCCAATTTGTACAGATCAATCAATGCACTTATTCCCTCTTGGAAGAAAACAGCAATCTTAGCTTTAGCAGATTTCTTTCAGAAAGTGGGCTGGGCTCGAGAGGAATTGCTGTCATTCCTATTTTTCCTAATAACCAACCTGCTCTCCAGGAAAAAGCCGTGATGCAGGCAGTGCCACCTCTTTCTCAGCCTGCAGGAGCTCTGTTTTCCCAGAAAAATGCTGTTGTCCCCGGCTGGTGACCAGTACTCTTGCTCTTTTACTGGGCATTGAAGGAACATGGTCACCCTCAACCTTCAGTGATATGAGTCCATGGTACTAAACCGGAAATTGTGGACAATATTAAGACAATGTTAAAGCAATGTATCAAACTCCGATCCAGAACAAAATAGTCCTCAAAAATTTTGCTCTTTTCATGTCGTCATATTAAATACAGCCCACTGTCAAATTTTACTTAGAAAATACACCACTGGAAAATTGCAATGTCACTCCATTATTTAAGAAGAGGGAGGGAGAAACCAGGCCTGTCAGTGTAATATAAGTTATGGGGAGGTACTGGAATCTATCATTCGGGACAGTTTGACTGAGCACTTGGACAAGTATGAGCTGATTAAAGAAAATCAGATTTCAAAAACAGTTTCTCCTTATTTACTCTGTCAAAACTGATTTTGATTTTGAACACCTCTATCAAATCGCCCCTTAACCTTCTCTATTCTGAGGAGAACAACCCCAGTTTCTCCAGTCATAACTGAAGTCCCTCATCCCTGGCACCATTCTAGTAAATCCCATCTCACCCTCTCTAAGGCCTTCATCCGTCCTAAAGTGTGGTGCCCAGAATTGAACACAATACTCCAGCTGAGGCCTAACCAGTGATTTTTAAAGGTTTAGCATAACTTCCTTGCTTTTGTACTCTGTGCCTCCATTAATAAGCCCAGAATCCCATATGCTTTTTTAACAGCCTTCTCAACATGTCCTGCCACCTTCAAAGATTTGTGTACATACACCCCCAGGTCTCTCTGTTCCTGCATCCCTTTAAAATTGTACCATTTAGTTTATATTGCCTCTCCTCATTCTTCCTCCCAAAATGCATCACTTCACACTTCTCTGTGTTAAATTTCATCTGCCATGTGTCTGCCCATTTCACCAGTCTGTCTGTGTCCTCCTGAAGTCTGTTCCTATCCTCGATTGTTTACTACATTTCCAAGTTTCGTGTCATCTGCAAACTTTGAAATTATACCCTCTATACCCAAGTCCAGGTCAATAATATATATGAAAAAGAGCAGTGGTCCTAATACTGACCCCTGGGGAACACCACTGTATACTTCTTTCCAATCTGAAAAACAACCGTTCACCACTACTCTCTGCTTTCTGTCCCCTAACCAATTTTGTATCCACGCTGCCACTGTCCCTTTAATCTCATGAGCTTTAATTTTGCTAATGAGTCTATTATGTGGTACTTTATCAAATTCCTTTTGAAAGTCCATGTACACATCAACCGAACTACCCTCATCAACCCTCTCTGTTACCTCATCAAAGAACTCAATCAAGTTCGTCAAACATGATTTTCCTTTAACAAATCCATGCTGACTTTCATTTATTAGCCCATACTTTTCCAAGTGCCAATTAATTTTGTCCCGGATTATTGTCTCAAGGGGATTGGAATTCAAAAGTAAGGAAGTGATGCTACAGTTGTACAGAACCTTCGTCAGTCCCCGTCTAGAGTACTGCATTCAGTTTTGGGTACCGAACCTCAGGAAAGATATATTGGCCTTGGAGGGGGGTACAGTGCAGATTCACCAGAATGTTACCAGGGCTTAAAGGGCTAAATTATGAGGACAGGTTGCATAAGCTTGGCTTGTGTTCCCTTGACTTTAGAAGGTTGTTGGGTGATCTAATCGAGGTATTTAAAATGATAAACTAATTCCATAGGGTAAATACAGAGAAATTATTTCCTCTGGTGGAGGAAAGCAGAACACGAGGGCATAATCTTAAAATTAGAGCTACGCCATTTAGGAGTGAAATCAGAAAGCACTTCTTCACACAAAGGGCAGTGAAAATCTGGAACTCTCCCCCCCAAAAGGATGCTGGGTTAATTGAAATTTTCAAGACAGAGGTCGATAGGTTTTTGTTAGGTAAGTGTATCAAAGGAGCAAAGGTGGGTAAATGGAGTTGAAGTGCAGATCACCCATGATCTAACTGAATGGCGGAATAGGCTTGAGGGTCTGAATCGTGTACTCCTGTTTCTATTTTCATATGTTTTCCGATGTTAAAATACACTAGCCAATCTTCTACGTCGCTGCTCATGGACAAAGATAATAAGGATTGTGCCTCACTTCTGGTAACCGTGTCTTGGCTTCTTGCTCAATGTTTTAATTCTTTCCATCTTCTTCGATCTGTCTTTTTGTTTGTCTTCTACTCTTATCTCTTATGGCTCATACTGTCATTGTGACCTCTGTCTCAGACTCTGTTGCTTTTCCTCTAAACCCTTCAATCTCTTCAGTCTGTAGTCTCCCAGCATCTCTGTACAGCTCTCACACCTGTTCCTATAATAATTTACTGAATTTATACCATTTTATAGCGGGGAGCATGCAACACAATGACAGCCAACATGTGTTTAGTTGGCAGTGGGTACAGATGGGGAAAGGCTATATGGGAAGTGCTGCAGTACATAAAGGCAAATGGGAAGATGTGCACACATGCACATTATTTTGTCGCAGATAGAATCTAGTATTATTTATACCACCACACTGAAATTATGCTCCCTAGGTTCAAGAATTATAGCAATTACAGCACAGAAGGAGGCCATTCAGCTAATTGGGTTCATGCTGGTCCTAGCTCTTCACTTGCAGCAATTTATTCTAATTGTTAAATTTAATTATTACAGTTCAGAATTGTGTCCTCAGCAGGTCAAAATTCCAGTCATGGCCAAAAGATCTTAGCAAACTCTTTCTTTCTGGGCCAGAAATAGGATGTATTCTTCTATTCACTGCAATGCTCTTCTTGCAGTGGACCAAGAAGATAGCAGCCAGAGGGAGCAAAGATTGCTCAGCAGATAGTAATTAATTTACATTTGCTATTTGAAAGGGAAAAAGTCACATTGTGAATCCAAGCACAGCTGTCTGGTGGGAAAATTATGACCATTATTTATGGTCACTGAATAATTGCAAAATAATCTCTCTATACATATACACGCCCTTCACTTTGAGATGGTTTTACATGGCCCCTGAAGGCAGTGTCACAGAGAGAAGATGCTGCATTGCACGTATGAATCTGGTGAAGCCAGTAGTTGTTGCAGAAAATACAACATGATATCTTTGCTTTAGCTCTTCAGAAGACAAGTGATGCAAAAATCCTGCTAACGCTATGATAATTGTGTAGTTTCATATAGGACATTTGTAGCAAGATAACATAATAAAGTTACACTTAAAAAGGCACTTCAGAAGTTATTTCTTTCTTCCAAAAATCTAATTTGTCACAGGCATATCAGCAACAAAAATATAAGCCGAGTAGAGAAAAATGTATGTGAAAAGCAGATTTACTAACCGTAAATATGAGGTCAGTTCCATTCCTGAATGTGGACGATGGGCTTATCTAAAAACAGACAGGCAATGATGGATTACTGACTCATATATGGTGGTGGAAATTTCCACTGCCAGAAAACAGCATGGGCTTTCTTGGCTATGGTTTGGGGATCATATCTGGGACACAGGAAACATTCATAGAAATACACAGAAGTTACAATACAGAAACAGGCCATTTGGCCCAACAAGTCCGTGTTGACATAGTTTCTGCTTCCACCGGAAGTGGAACTGAATTCCTCAGCCTCACAACACTCTGTGCATCGAGGATCTGCCTGCCCTCTATACTTAATCTGTTACATTTAATATTGTATCTTTGGCCCCTCATTCTTGACCTCTCAATTGCTGGAAACCATCTGCTTTCATCTACCCTGGCCCATCCTTTCATAATTTTAAACACTTCTATCATGTCATATATATGATATCATATATACTCCGACAATCCCCAAAACATCTCTCTTTCTTCGAACAGTATGTGGATATAGTGGACAGTCGCTTACAACGGGAAAAACCTTAAATCATATTCCCAAAGGATTCGATAATAAATCTATTGCTTGTAACACGTTAATGGCACTTTAATCTGACAATTAGTGCACATGGTAAACAATGAACTTGGTTTCACTGGATAAACTGATCTTTGCAAACTTAAAGTTGAGTATCGGGATCAGCTGATGTGTCAGCTATGGCCCTCTGCTTAGCCGTAGTGTGCCGGCAGAAAGCTAGAATAAAGCTTCACCGGGAAATTTCAAAAATAATCTTCTGCTGAATTATGGGTTTTAAGGTAATGGGAATTTAAACTGTAGCTTGGCTGTGTGGCACACTACAACTGCAGCTGAAATTACAGCCCATCTTGATACTCAAGTTTAAATTTCTATTTTGTCCACGTTAAGTTGCTTACACTCTATAGAGTGGAATTTCCTGACACTTGCCATTAGGGAATGCCCTGTTAAGGTTGGCCTACGATTTTCAGGACTTTGCTTTCCTGGGGGATGGGAACAGAGTGGGAGCTCTACAGGTAGGCTGAAGAGTAGGAGTACAGCCAAATGGAATTGAGAGCTTTTGGCTACTGATCTCCATTGGCAGCTAGAGATCCAGGTGTTTGAGGATCAATATGCAGTTACATTGGCAGGGAGCGGGCCTAGGGCAAGGGATGCCTCATTTTAAAATTCTCATCTTCATGTTTAAATCCCTTCATGGCCTTGCTCCATCCTATCTCTGTAACCTTCTCCATTCTACAACGCTCCAATAACCCTGCGTTCTTCCACCTCTGTCTTCTTGTGTATCTGCCGCCCATCGCCTCACCATTGGCAGGTGTGCTTTTTGCAGCCTAGGCCCTACACTCTGGAATTCCTTCCCTAAACTTCTCCACCTCTGTCTCCTGCTTTAAGACCCTCCTCAAAACCCATTTCTTTGACCAAGCCTTCAGTCACCTCTCCAAATATCTGTTTCATTTAGCTCAGTGTCAATTTTTATTTGATTACGTTTCCATGAAACGTCTCAGGACATTTCCCAATGTTAAATGCTTTACATTACTTAGTGCATCAGTGGGGCTCCAAAACTACATCTTGACTAATATTACTTTACAATGCATCCAGTCTAATTTCTATGTTTAGGTATGTGTGTGAAGAATTTTTCTCCTTTGGGAAATTTTGCAGTTTGTCAGTGCAAGAAATTGTGAAGCAGAATCACTTTCTCCTCCCACTGAGACTAATGGGAGTGCACATTTTTTTTTATTCGTTCATGGGATGTGGGCATCGCTGGCGAGGCCGGCATTTATTGCCCATCCCTAATTGCCCTTGAGAAGGTGGTGGTGAGCTGCCTTCTTTGACCGCTGCAGTCCGTGTGGTGAAGGTTCTCCCAAAGTGCTGTGAGGTAGAGGGAGCTCCAGGATTTTGACCCAGCGGCGATGAAGGAGCGGCGATATATTTCCAAGTCGGGATGGTGTGTGACTTGGAGGAGAATATGCAGATGGTGTTGATTGAATTTTTTTGAAGAGGTGACTAAAGTAGTGGACAGGGGAATGTCAATAGATGTTATTTATATGGACTTCCAGAGGCATTTGATAAGGTCCCACATAAGAGACTGTAAGCTAAGATAGAAGCCCATGGAATCGAGGGAAAAGTACGGACTTGGTTAGGAAGTTGGCTGAGCGAAAGGCGACAGAGAGTAGGGATAATGGGAAGGTACTCACATTGGCAGGATGTGACTGGTGGAGTCCCGCAGGGATCAGTCTTGGGGCCTCAATTATTCACAATATTTATTAACGACTTAGATGAAGGCATAGAAAGTCTCACAACTAAGTTTGCCGATGACACAAAGATTGGTGGCATTGTAAGCAGTGCAGATGAAAACATAAAATTACAAAGCGATACTGACAGTTTAGGTGAATGGGCAAAACTGTGGCAAATGGAATTCAATGTAGACAAATGTGAGGTCATCTACTTTGGATCAAAAAAGGATAGAACAGGGTACTTTCTAAATGGTAAAAAGTTAAAAACAGTGGATGTCCAAAGGGACCTAGGGGTTCACGTACATAGATCATTGAAGTGTCATGAACAGGTGCAGAAAATAATCAATAAGTCTAATGGAATGCTGGCCTTCATATCGAGAGGACTAGAGTAGAAGGGGGCAGAAGTTATGCTGCAGCTATACAAAATCCTGGTTAGACCGCACCTGGAGTACTGTGAGCAGTTCTGGGCACCGCACCTTCGGAAGGACATATTGGCTTTGGAGGGAGTGCAGCGTAGGTTTACTAGAATGATACCCGGACTTCAAGGGTTAAGTTACGAGGAGAGAGTACACAAATTGGGGTTGTATTCTCTGGAGTTTCAAAGGTTAAGGGGTGATCTGATCGAAGTTTATAAGATATTAAGGGGAACAGATAGGGTGGATAGAGAGAAACTATTTCCGCTGGTTGGGGATTCTAGGAGTAGGGGGCACAGTCTAAAAATTAGAGCCAGACCTTTCAGGAGCAAGATTAGAAAACATTTCTACACACAAAGGGTGGTAGAAGTTTGGAACTTTCTTCTGCAAATGGCTCAATTGCTAAATTTAAATCTGAGATAGATAGTTTCTTGGCAATCAAAGGTATTAAGGGATATGGGCCAAAGGCGGGTATATGGAGTTAGATCACAGATCAGCCATGATCTTATCAAATGGCGGAGCAGGCATGAGGGGCTGAATGGCCTACTCGTGTTCCTATGTTGATCCCATGTGCCTGCTGCCCTTGTCCTTCAAGGTGGAAGAGGTAGCAGGTTTGGGAGGTGCTGTGGAAGAAGCCTTGGTCAGTTGCTGCAGTGCATGCTGTGGATGGTACACACTGCAGCCACGATGCGCCGGTGGTGAAGGGAGTGAATGTTTAGGGTGGTGGATGGGGTGCCAATCAAGCGGGCTGCTTTGTCCTGGATGGTGTCGAGCTTCTTGAGTGTTGTTGGAACTGCACTCATCCAGGCAAGTGGAGAGTATTCCATCACACTCCTGACATTTGCCTTGTGGATGGTGGAAAGGCTTTGGGGAGTCAGGAGGTGAGTCACTCGCCACAGAATACCCAGCCTCTGACCTGCTCTTGTAGCCACAGTATTTATGTGGCTGGTCCAGTTAAGTTTCTGGTCGATAGTGACACCCAGGTAGGGGATTCGGCGATGGTCATTGCCTGGCATGAATGTTATTTGCCACTTATCAGCCCAAGCCTGGATGTTGTCCAGGTCTTGCTGCATGCGGGCTCGGACTGCTTCATTTTCTGAGGGGTTGCGAATCGAACTGAACACTGTGCAATCATCAGCAAACATCCCCATTTCTGACCTTATGGTGGAGGGAAGGTCATTGATGAAGAAGTTGAAGATGGTGGGGCCTAAGACACTGCCCTGAGGAACTCCTGCAGCAATGTCCTGGGGCTGAGATGATTGGCCTCCAACAACCACTACCATCTTCCTTTGCGCTAGGTACGACTCCAGCCACTGGAGAGTTTCCCCTTGATTCCCATTGACTTCAATTTTACTAGGGCTCCTTGGTGCCACACTCGGTCAAATGCTGCCTTGATGTCAAGGGCAGTCACTCTCACCTCACCTCTGGAATTCAGCTCTTTTGTCCATGTTTGGACCAAGGCTGTAATGAGGTCTGGAGTCGAGTGGTCCTGGCGGAACCCAAACTGAGCATTGGTGAGCAGGTTATTGGTGAGTAAGTGCTGCTTGATAGTCTAGTTGGGATGTAATTCTCTTAGTAGACACTGATCTGGCTGGATCCAACACAAGTTGGATGTAAACATTTTTTTAAAAATTCACTTGCAAATACAATTAAACACTGAGAATTCGTGACATTGGCTGAATCATCAGATGTGATGCTAAGTGGTAGATGGGCACCCAACTGAAGAGAAAGAGGGAAAATGGATACTGATTGCACTTCTCCATCCCCTGCCATCTAGCCTGAGAGTGGTACTGACATTGCTCATAAGTGTCTTTCCCGCCACTCAGATGGAGCCCAGTTGCTGAAGTCTGTGAGATTACAAAGAAGAGAAAATAAAAAGTAAAGTGAAAGTAAAAAAATACTGCAGGAAGTAACTATAGGGAAAGTATTTTCTACATAAAGTATTTTCCCCTTATCCCATGCATAGGCATGACCTCTTGTGTAATCGTTTCTCCACTGCCTTTTCACTGAATACAATTTCACGTAAGCTTGCTAGGAGTTACGGATTTACAAATGAACTGCTGCCTGCAGAAATAAGCTGGTCCTGCACTGAATTCTTATTGATTGATGATCTCCCTTATCATTCCCATTGCTCAGTGGAGCATATCAGCTCTCATGAAATAGCAGTTACCGATGTTGAAGAAATCATTAAGTGGGAGATTATGTGAATGAAATCTTAGTTTTAATGTTAACCCTTTATGAAGGGTGGGGATGCGTTCTGTGCCTACTTCATCATTAAATATTCAGCATCCGGGGACATCAGATTCAAATCTTTATGCAACATTTACATGCAAATTTCCAAAGAGGTGTGACACGACATGTGACAATTTTCCCTTCCCAGGGTTGCTCTAGCCAATTATAGAACCCCATTGCCAGCCCGATTAGGATCAGCTACTCAACGCCGACCAGTGATTGTACATGGGTCCTCCCTGGGCTGTACTGTTCCGTTCTAGTAAGTGCACGCATCAATTGAACCCCAGTGAGGGTTTTTTTTTAACACTGTGAAAGGAGCACAATCATTCCTGTTGAAAAATCGATTGGAAAACTATACCCCGGCTATTTTAACACAGAATGGGACACTGTAATAAATAATTTCCTACCATTTTTCCATTTCCAATTGCCCTGAGTCTCTTCATGGGAAGAGGTGGTAAGGGGAACTCCTGTGGCACATCCCCACGAGGCTGCTTCACCCCTTCATGTGAGTGAGCGATTGGAATTTCTTTCACGTGGATAGGGTCATTTTTGAGATTTGGAAAGGCTGTGGAACCTGGAGTCAGTCTGCCTCTTAGCACCTTGACTGATGGATTCTCTTCACTTCTATCACTAGTGATTGCAAGACTGCAGCGATCTGTGATATAACAAGTGAGAATGGAGAAAAGCAATGAATGTTGATAAGGAGCCTGGAGAAGGAGACTTCATATCATGTGTTACGGATTTCTCATTTGTGTTTTACCTCCTCTTGCATCAATGATTTTGACCAATGCTTTTGTCTTTGCACCAAGAACTGCATTCACTGGAGATGCAATTACTGCTTCAAATGTTTCATCATTTTCTTCCAGTCTGTCATTGGTAATTACCACATCCCAATTCTTTACTGATACACCTGTAGAAAAAAGAAAAAAATAGGAGCAGAATAACTGATGTGAATGTCAAAGGGTTACAATTCTATTGTACTCAAATGGGCTCTGAGACTGCAGGCTGCTAACAAATGTTTTGTTTTTAAATCTCTTAAAATTTAGCCAAAAGATTTTAAGTGTGCTGAATGGTATTGGACAGGAGCGCCAATTTTATAAATGTTTATTGCTGGGACAGAATCTCACCTACTGGGAGCACACATTAAGGAATCTGACCATGAAATATATGCATTCCTGGTGGGCAGAGATTTTAATGCATGAAAAATGATGGGACATGTGCCCGTGATTTCCCAATACGCTCTCCTGGTAAATGAGGTTCAAAACCAGCAGTGCACATTCGGAAAATTGCCTCAAAGTTGTAGAAACAAAGCTGAGCTATTCATGCCTGGGAAACCCATCAATGATGTACCAGTGCGATTTCCTTGCCAGAAAGACTACGCTAATCACTTATTGGTCGAAAAACCTACTCCAGAATCCTTTGACTTTGCAGCATGTCCACATCACATAATATTCTTACTCCAAGCTACACCTTCACATGGTTATTTGTTTGCCTCGGCTGAGATCAACTAATTATGGTCCTTATTAGAGTCATAGAGTCATAGAGTTATACAGCACGGATAGAGGCCCTTCGGCCCATCGTGTCCGCGCCGGCCATCAGCCCTGTCTACTCTAATCCCATATTCCAGCATTTGGTCCGTAGCCTTGTATGCTATGGCATTTCAAGTGCTCATCCAAATGCTTCTTGAATGTTGTGAGGGTTCCTGCCTCCACAACCCTTTCAGGCAGTGAGTTCCAGACTCCAACCACCCTCTGGGTGAAAAAGTTCTTTCTCAAATCCCCTCTAAACCTCCCGCCTTTTACCTTCAATCTATGTCCCCTTGTTATAGAACCCTCAACTAAGGGAAAAAGCTCCTTAGTATCCATCCTATCTGTGCCCCTCATAATTTTGTACACCTCAATCATGTGCCCCCTCAGCCTCCTCTGCTCCAAGGAAAACAAACCCAATCTTCCCAGTCTCTCTTCATAGCTGAAGCGCTCCAGCCCTGGTAACATCCTGGTGAATCTCCTCTGCACCCTCTCCAAAGCGATCACATCCTTCCTGTAGTGTGGCGACCAGAACTGCACACAGTACTCCAGCTGTGGCCTAACCAGTGTTTAAGACAGCTCCATCATAACCTCCTTGCTCTTATATTCTATGCCTCGGCTAATAAAGGCAAGTATCCCATATGCCTTCTTTACCACCTTATCTACCTGTTCCGCCGCCTTCAGGGATCTGTGAACTTGCACACCAAGATCCCTCTGACCCTCTGTCTTGCCTAGGGTCCTCCCATTCATTGTGTATTCCCTTGCCTTGTTAGTCCCTCCAAAGTGCATCACCTCGCACTTTTCCGGGTTAAATTCCATTTGCCACTGTTCCGCCCATCTGACCAACCCATCTATATCGTCCTGCAGACTGAGGCTATCCTCCTCGCTATTTACCACCCTACCAATCTTTGTATCATCAGCGAACTTACTGATCATACCTTTTACATTCATATCCAAGTCGTTAATGTAGACCACAAACAGCAAGGGACCCAGCACCGATCCCTGTGGTACCCCACTGGCCACAGGCTTCCAGTCACAAAAACAACCTTCGACCATCACCCTCTGCCTTCTGCCACTAAGCCAGTTTTGTATCCAAAGTGCCAAGGCACCCTGGATTCCATGGGCTCGTACCTTCTTGACCAGTCTCCTGTGGGGGACTTTATCGAAGGCCTTACTGAAATCCATGTATACCACATCCACTGCGTTACCCTCATCCACACGCCTAGTCACCCCCTCAAAAAATTCAATCAAATTAGTCAGACATGATCTTCCCTTGACAAAGCCATGTTGACTATCCCTGATTAATCCTTGCTTCTCCAAGTGGAGACTAATTTTGTCCTTCAGAATTTTTTCCAATAATTTTCCTACCACTGATGTTAGGCTCACTGGCCTGTAGTTCCCCGGTTTTTCCCTACTCCCCTTCTTGAATAATAGTATTACATTAGCGGTTCTCCAGTCCTCTGGCACATCCCCTGTGGCCAGAGAGGTTCTGAATATATGTGTCAGAGCCCCCGCAATCTCCTCCTTTGCCTCACACAGTAGCCTGGGATACATTTCGTCTGGGCCTGGGGATTTATCCATTTTTAGGCCTGCTAAAACCGCCAATACCTCCTCCCGCTCGATGTTAATATGTTCGAGTATATCACAGTCCCCCTGCCGTATTTCTATGTCTACATCGTCCTTCTCCATAGTGAAAACAGATGCAAAAAATTCATTTAGAACCCCTCCTACATCTGCCGGCTCCACACACAGATTGCCATTTTTGTCCCTAATGGGCCCTATTTTTTCCCTAGTCATCCTCTTACCCTTAATATACTTATAAAACATCTTAGGATTTTCCTTTATTTTGCTCGCCAGTGTTATTTCATGGCCCCTCCTTGATCTCCTAATTTCTTTTTTAAGTATCCCCCTGCACTTTTTGTACTCCTCTAGGGCTTCCTCCGTCTTTAGCCTTTTGTATCTGCCAAAAGCCCTCCTTTTTTTCCTAATCCATTCTCGTATATCCCCTGACATCCAAGGTTCCCTGGAGTTCTTGGAACCACCCTTGACCTTTACGGGAACATGTTGCCATTTTATGGTCTCAATCTCCCTTCTGAAAGACTCCCATTGCTCCGATGCGGATTTTCCTACAAGCAGCTGATCCCAGTCCATTTTGGCCAGATCCTGCCTTATCCTATTAAAATCGGCCTTCCCCCAATTTAGAACCTTTATTTCCGGCCCCTCCCTGTCCTTTTCCATGACCACCTTAAATCTCACCGAATTGCTCAGTACCACATCTAGTGGTGCATTTCCCACTGATGAAATTCGCTCCTCCTTAATCTTTGTTAGTCACCAGTTTGCACAAATCACAAAGGTCAATGCTTATGTACAATCTACATCCACTCTGAACATCTGCGCACTACCTGGTATCTTCCTGTTATTGGAAATTGCAACGGCAATAACACCAAACACAAGGTCATAGAATCATAGAAATGTTACAGCAAGAAAGGAGACAATTTGGCCCTTGAGTCCGCACCGGCTCTCTGCAAGAGCAATCCAGCTAGTCCACTCCCCCGCCCTATCCCAGTAGCCCTGCAAATGTTTTCCTTTCAAGTACTTATCCAGTTCCCTTTTGAAAACCATGATTGAATCTGCCTCCACCACCCCCTCGGGCAGTGTATTCCAGATCATAACCACTCGCTGTGTAAAAAAGTTTTTCCTCATGTCACCTTTGGTTCTTTTGCCAATCACCTTAAATCCATGCCCTCTGGTTCTTGACCCTTCCGCCAATGGGAACAGTTTCTCTCTATCTACTCTGTCTAGACCCTTCATGATTTTGAATACCTCCATCAAATCACCTCGCGACCGTCTCTGTTCCAAGGAGAACAACCCCAGCTTCTCCAGTCTATCCACGTAACTAAAGTCCCTCATCCCTGGAATCATTTGAGTAAATCTCTCCTGCACCCTCTCTAAGGCCTTCACATCTTTCCTAAAGTGCGGTGCCCAGAACTGGACACAATACTACAGTTGTGGCTGAACCAGTGTTTTATGAAGGTTCATCATGACTTCCATACCTTAGTACTCTGTGCCTCTATTTATAAAGCACAGGATCCTGTTTGCTTTTTTAACCACTTTCTCAACCTGCCCTGCCACCTTCAATGATTTGTGCACATATACCCCCAGATCTCTCTATTCCTGTACCCCTTTTCGAATTGTGCCCCCTAGTTGCCTCTCCTCGTTCTTCCTACTGAAATGTATCACTTCGCATTTTTCTGCGTTAAATTTCATCTGCCATATGTCCGCCCATGCCACCAGCCTGTCTATATCCTCTTGAAATCTATCACTATCCAACTCACTGTTTACTACCCTTCCAAGTTTTGTGTCATCTGCAAATTTTAAAATTGTGCCCTGTACACCCAAGTCCAAGTCATTAATATATATCAAGAAAAGCAGTGGTCCCAGCACCGACTCCTGGGGAACACCACTGTACACCTCCCTCCAGTCCGAAAAACAACCGTTCACCACTACTCTCTGTTTCCTGTCCCGTAGCCAATTCTGTATCCATGCTGCTACTGCCCCCTTTATTCCAGGCCATAATCTTGATGATAAGCCAACCATGCAGCACTTTATCAAATGCCTTTTGAATGTCCATATATACCACATCAACTGCATTGCCCTCATCTACCCTCTATGTTACCTCATCAAAAAAAACTCTATCAGGTTAGTTAAACACGATCTGCCTGGTTCTCACTTGTGTTATCAACCTAACATCTGTCATACGCCCCTTTTTTCCCTTTCATCTTACTTATTATCTCTTTTGTCATCCAGGCTTTAGTTGCCCTATCTTTCTGCCTCGTGGGAATGTACCGAGACTGTACCTGAACCATCTCTTCTTTAAAGGCCACCCATTGTTCAATTACAGTTTTGCCTGACAATCTTTGATTCCAATTTACCCGGGCCAGATCTGTTCTTATCCCACTGAAATTGGCTCTCCTCCAATTGAGTATTTTTACTTTAGAGTGGTCCGTGTCCTTTTCCATAGCTATTCTAAACCTTATGATACTATGATCGCTGCTCCCTAAATGCTCCCCCAATGACACTTGCTCCACTTGGCCCGCCTCATTCCCTAGAACCAAGTCCAGCAATGCCTCCTTCCTCATTGGGCCGGAAACGTACTGGTTAAGAAAGTTATCCTGAACACACTTCAAAAATTCCTCCCCCTCTGTCCCTTATATTATTATTTTTATCTCAGTCTATGTTAGGATAGTTGAAGTCCCCAGTTATCACTACTCTACGGCTTTTGCACTTCTCTGTAATTTCCCTGCAAATTTGCTCCTCTTTATCCTTCCCACTCATTGGTGGTCTATAGAATACACCCAGTAGTGTAATGGCACCTCTTTTATTTCTTAACTCCAACCAAATAGATTCTGTCCTTAACCCCTCCAGGGCATCCTCTCTCTCCAGTACTGCAATATTCTCCTTAATCAACACTGCCGGGTCATACAGGTTACAACTTGTAAACTCATGTGAGGGACAAATTACTACAGCATCCAATATATCTTCACACACAATCAATTGTACTTTATATTTAATAATTATCATCTACCTGGATCAAACTGGATTAGGTTGGCAGAACTGTGAGTAAAATCCTTTCCAACAGAGGCTGAAATGCTATTGACCTAAACAGAAATGAAGATACAAAGAATAATGAATAACACAAAATTTTACAAACACAAATAGAACTGTAGGTAGGAGGGAACAATTATATATAAAATAATGGGAATCAGGGAACAATTACATACAGAATAGTAGAGATTAGGGAGTGGCTACATACAGAGTAATGGAAATCAGGGAGCAGTTACATATAGGGAGATCAAGGAACAGTTACATGGAGTAATGGCGAACACAGGGTGAATGCATAAGGAATAATGGAAATCCGGAGGTGATTACCACTTGTTCAGCTTTCAACTGGTCAGTCCAGAGTTATCTGGAAAATTCTAAAGTATAATCCAGACACCAAATGTCTACTGATCACGGTTGTCCTGGGGTTGACTTTTGCAAAACAGGAATTCAATAGCAGGGTAATGGAAAACCAGCCATCGAGGACATAACTGAGATGTTGCTCCTTTCACATTTTTCAAGCTTCTGAATTACCAATGAACGAACAGAAATGGTGAATGTGTTTTTCATCCAGTTATGAAGTGCATAAGAGAGAGTAAAATTTGCACTTAAGGCTTGGCACCTAACTTGTAAAACTAGATTTAATGTCAAAGCCATGGAGATGATAGTGGATAGCATACTGGAGAAATGATCTTTTTGGTGCTGCAGTGCAATCAATTAATACAATGTGGAAAATGAATGTGGAAATACATAATATCAGGTGAACTTGTGTTCAATACAGTGAGAAGCTGGAAGGACATCCTGAAGGAGTTTCCTAATTAGAAAAAAAAACGACCAAAGTAATAATATTATTGACATTAAAGGACAAATATGAGCATGGCAGGAAGAATGAGGAAAGGCAAGATAAACTAAAGGGTACAATTCTAAAGGGGGTGCAGGAATAGAGAGACCTGGGGGTATATGTGCACAAATCTTTT
The DNA here is from genome assembly GCF_035084215.1 of Heptranchias perlo. NCBI lineage: Eukaryota > Metazoa > Chordata > Chondrichthyes > Hexanchiformes > Hexanchidae > Heptranchias > Heptranchias perlo. Next base: position 138,434,014 of record NC_090328.1, read on the forward strand.
AAGGTGGCAGGGCAGGTTGAGAAAGCAGTTAAAAAAGCAAACTGGATCCTGGGCTTTATAAATAGAGGCAGAGAGTACAAAAGTATGGAAGTCATGATGAACCTTTATAAAACACTAGTTCGACCACAACTGGAGTTTTGTGTCCAATTCTGGGCACCGCACTATAGGAAGGATGTGAAGGCCTTAGGGAGGGCGCAGAAGAGATTTACCAGAATGTTTCCAGGGATGAGGGACTTCAGTTATGTGGATAGACTGGAGAAGCTGGGGTTGTTCTCCTTAGAGCAGAAAAGGTTAAGAGGAGATTTGAAAGAAGTGTTCAAAATCATGAAGGGTTTAGATAAAGTAAATAAAGAGAAACTGTTCCCATTGGCAGAAGGGTCGAGAACCATAGGACACAGATTTAAGGTGAATGGCCAAAGAACCAAAGGCGACATGAGGAAAAACGTTTTTAAGCAGAGAGTAGTAATGATCTGGAATGCGCTGCCTCAAAGGTGGTGGAAGCAAATTCAATCGTGGCTTTCAAAAAGGAATTGGATAAACACTTGAAGGGAAAAATTTGCAGGGCTATGGGGAAAGAGTAGGGGAATGGGACTAACCGGATTGCTCTTACGAAGAACCAGCATGGGCTCGATGGGCCGAATGGTCTCCTTCTGTGCTGTAACCATTCTATGATTCTATGTTGGAGACAACTTTAAAGTGCTCATTCTTCCTAACTGTGGGAAAGCATTTACCTCATTGCGCCAAAGTCTCCTGGGGATAATGAAAAGGTTGCCCTAAGCCAGCTTCAACTTGCTTGGACAATATGTACAGACATCCATAAAGGAGAGATTTTCAAAAGGCATTCGATAAGATGCCACATAAAAGGTTGTTACGCTAGGTAAGGGCTCATGGGGTTGGGGGTAACATATTAGCAGGGATAGAGGATCAGTTAATGGACAGAAAACAGAGAGTAGGGATAAACAGGTCATTTTCAGGTTGGCAGGCTGTAACTATTGGGGTACCGCAAGGATCGGTGCTTGGGCCTCAGCTATTTACAATCTACATTAATGACTTAGATGAAGGGACCGAGTGTAATGTATCCAAGTTTGCTGATGATACAAAGCTAGGTGGGAAAGTAAACTATGAGGAGGACACAAAAAGTCTGCAAAGGGATACAGACAGATTAAGTGAGTGGGCAAGAAGGTATCAGTTGGAGTATAATGTGGGGAAACGTGAGGTTATTCGCTTTGGTAGGAAGAATAGAAAAACAGAATATTTTTTAAATGGTGAGAAACTATTAAATGTTGGTGTTCAGAGAGACTTGGGTGTCCTCGTACAAGAAACACAAAAAGTTAGCATGCAGGTACAGCATGCAATAAGGAAAGCAAATGGAATTTTGGTCTTTATTGCAAGGGGCTTGGAGGACAAAAGTAAGGAAGTCTTTTGGTCTCCTGATCGAAGGAAGGATATACTTGCCTTAGAGGCGTTGCAGCGAAGGTTCACGAGATTAATTCCTAGGATGAGAGGGTTGTCCTACGAGGTGAAGTAGAGTAGAATGGGTCGAAACTCTCTGGAGTTTAGAAGAACGAGAGGTGATCTAATTGTAACATAAGATTCTGAGGGGGCTTTTTTTTTATTCGTTCATGGGATGTGGGCGTCGCTGGCAAGGCCAGCATTTATTGCCCATCCCTAATTGCTCTTGAGAAGGTGATGTTGAGCCGCCTTCTTGAACCGCTGCAGTCCATGTGGTGAAGGTTCTCCCACAGTGCTGTTAGGAAGGGAGTTCCAGGATTTTGACCCAGCGACGATGAGGGAACGGTGATATATTTCCAAGTCGGGATGGTGTGTGACTTGGAGGGGAACGTGCAGGTGGTGTTGTTCCCATGTGCCTGCTGCCCTTGTCCTTCTAGGTGGCAGAGGTCGTAGGTTTGGGAGGTGCTGTCGGAGAAGCCTTGGCGAGTTGCTGCAGTGCATCCTGTGGATGGTACACACTGCAGCCACAGTGCGCCGGTGGTGAAGGGAGTGAATCCTTAGGGTGGTGGATGGGGTGCCAATTAGGTGGGCTGCTTTGTCCTGGATGGTGTTGAGCTTCTTGAGTGTTGTTGGAGCTGCACTCATCCAGGCAAGTGGAGAGTATTCCATCACACTCCTGACTTGCGCCTTGTAGATGGTGGAAAGGCTTTGGGGAGTCAGGAGGTGAGTCACTCGCCACAGAATACCCAGCCTCTGACCTGCTCTTGTAGCCACAGTATTTATATGGCTGGTCCAGTTTCTGGTCAATGGTGACCCCCAGGATGTTGATAGTGGGGGATTCGGCGATGGTAATGCCGTTGAATGTCAAGGGGAGGTGGTTAGACTCTCTCTTGTTGGAGATGGTCATTGCCTGGCACTTGTCTGGCGCGAATGTTACTTGCCACTTATGAGCCGAAGCCTGGATGCTGTCCCAGTCTTGCTGCATGCGGGCTCGGACTGCTTCATTATCTGAGTGGTTGCGAATGGAACTGAACACTGTGCAATCATCAGCGAACATCCCCATTTCTGACCTTATGATGGAGGGAAGGTCATTGATGAAGCAGCTGAAGATGGTTGGGCCGAGGACACTGCCCTGAGGAACTCCTGCAGCAATGTCCTGGGCCTGAGATGATTGGCCTCCAACAACCACCACCATCTTCCTTTCTGCTAGGTATGACTTCAGCCACTGGAGAGTTTTCCCCCTGATTCCCATTGACTTCAATTTTACTAGGGTTCCTTGGTGCCACACTTGGTCAAATGCTGCCTTGATGTCAAGGGCAATCACTCTCACCTCACCTCTGGAATTCAGCTCTTTTGTCCATGTTTGGACCATTACAATGAGGTCTGGAGCTGAGCGGTCCTGGCAGAACCCAAACTGAGCATCGGTGAGCAGGTTATTGGTGAGTAAGTGCCGCTTGATAGCACTGTCGACCACACCTTCCATCACTTTGCTGATGATTGAGAGTAGACTGATGGGGCAGTAATTGGCCAGATTGGATTTGTCCTGCTTTTTGTGGACAGGACATACCTGGGCAATTTTCCACATTGTCGGGTGGATGCCAGTGCTGTAGCTGTACTGGAACAGCTTGGCTAGACGTGCGGCTAGTTCTGGAGCACAAGTCTTCAGCACTACAGCCGGGATGTTGTTGGGGCCCATAGCCTTTGCTGTATCCAGTGTATTAAGCCATTTCTTGGTATCACGTGGAGTGAATTGAATTGGCTGAAGACTGGCTTCTGTGATGGTGGGGATATCGGGAGGAGGCCGAGATAGATCATCCACTCGGCATTTCTGGTTGAAGATGGTTGCAAACGCTTTAGCCTTGTCTTTTGCACTCACATGCTGGACTCCGCCATCATTGAGGATGGGGATGTTTACAGAGCCTCCTCCTCCAGTTAGTTGTTTCATTGTCCACCACCATTCACGACTGGATGTGGCAGGACTGCAGAGCTTTGATCTGATCCGTTGGTTGTGGAATCGCTTAGCTCTGTCAATAGCATGTTGCTTCCGCTATTTAGCATGCACGTAGTCCTGAGTTGTCGCTTCACCAGGTTGGCACCTCATTTTTAGGTACGCCTGGTGCTGCTCCTGGCATGCTCTTCTACACTCCTCATTGAACCAGGGTTGATCCCCTTGCTTGTTGCTAATGGTAGAGTGAGGAATATGCCGGGCCATGAGGTTACAGATTGTGCTGGAATACTATTCTGCTGCTGCTGATGGCCCGCAGCGTCTCATGGCTGCCCAGTTTTGAGCTGCGAGATCTGTTCTGAATCTATCCCATTTAACACGGTGATAGTGACAGAGTAGATGTTGAGAGGTTGTTTTCCTTGGCTGGAGAGTTTAGAGCCAGGAGGCATAGTCGCAGGATAAGGGGTCGGCCATTTAAGACTGAGATGAGGAGGAATTTCTTCACTCAGAGGGCTGTGTCGTTGAATATATTCAAGGCTGAGATAGACAGATTACTGGACTCGAAGGGAATCGAGGGATATGGGGATCGGGCAGGAAAGTAGAGTTGAAGTCGAAGATCAGCCATGATCTGATTGAATGGTGGAGGAGGCTCCTGATCCTATTTCTTATGTTCTTATTCAGAGAACTTATAGCTGCTAAGGAGGCCTCTATAGAAGTGCACCCCACATTTGAAATGACTGCCATCACTTTGCTCGAGAATGAGGTGGGCTTGTTGCTGGAACTTGCTGACCAATGATTCAAATTTCCTGCAGTCATGTCAGTTACCCGAAACATGGGAAATTTGAATCCATTGATTTAACTGCAATGCAAATAAAAACTTGCCTGATGTAAATACATATTCTAGTATACACACTCTCAGAGCAGGTCTTACGATAATACTGTCACTGAATCGTGGAGAAGAGAGCTTGAAAGAACAGTGAGAAAGGCTTACCTTTATACCAATAAAGGAAGAATCCATGGAGTATCCGGTCCTCAGGACTTTCACAGAGAACACTCCGACATCTTCACACACCAGATACTCTGATTCCACCATTTCAATACGAGACCATTTGAGTTCAAGTCTGCAAAAACACAATATATACCTTCATGATAATTTTAGTTTTAAATACTTACAGTATTTCGGGAAATACAAAAGAAAATTTCTCAAAATCATCTAAAAAGAGGTGCCAACCTGGTGAACCTACAACTCAGGACTACATGCATGATAAACAGCGGAAGCAACTTGCTATAGACAGAGTTAAGCGATTCCACAACCAACGGATCAGATCAAAGCTCTGCAGTCCTGCCACATCCAGTTGTGAATGGTGGTGGACAATTAAACAACTAACGGGAGGAGGAGGCTCCATAAACATCCCCATCCTCAATGATGGCGGAGTGCAGCACGTGAGTGAAAAAGACAAGGCTGAAGCGTTTGCAACCATCTTCAGCCAGAAGTGCCGAGTGAATGATCCATCTCGGCCGCCTCCCGATATCCTCACCATCACAGAAGCCAGTCTTCAGCCAATTTGATTCACTCCACGTGATATCAAGAAATGGCTGAGTGCACTGGATACCGCAAAGGCTATAGGCCCCGACAACATCCCGGCTGTAGTGCTGAAGACTTGTGCTCCAGAGCTAGCTGCGCCTCAAGCCAAGCTGTTCCAGTACAGCTACAACACTGGCATCTACCCGACAATGTGGAAAATTGCCCAGGCATGTCCTGTCCACAAAAAGCAGGACAAATCCAATCCGGCCAATTACCGCCCCATCAGTCTACTCTCAATCATCAGCAAAGTGATGGAAGGTGTCATCGACAGTGCTATCAAGCGGCACTTACTCACCAATAACCTACTCCCCGATGCTCAGTTTGGGTTCTGCCAGGACCACTCGGCTCCAGACCTCATTACAGCCTTGTTCCAAACATTGAACAAAAGAGCTGAATTCCAGAGGTGAGGTGAGAGTGACTGCCCTTGACATCAAGGCAGCATTTGACCGAGTGTGGCACCAAGTAGGCCTAGGAAAACTGAAGTCAATGGGAATCAGGGGGAAAACTCTCCAGTGGCTGGAGTCATACCTAGCACAAAGGAAGATGGTAGTGGTTGTTGGAGGCCAATCATCTCAGCCCCAGGACATTGCTGCAGGAGTTCCTCAGGGCAGTGTCCTAGGCCCAACCATCTTCAGCTGCTTCATCAATGACCTTGCTTCCATCATAAGGTCAGAAATGGGGATGTTCGCTGATGATTGCACAGTGTTCAGTTCCATTCGCAACCCCTCAAATAATGAAGCAGTCCGAGCCCGCATGCAGCAAGACCTGGACAACATTCAGGCTTGGGCTGATAAGTGACAAGTAACATTCGCGCCAGACAAGTGCCAGGCAATGACCATCTCCAACAAGAGAGAGTCTAACCATCTCCCCATGACATTCAACGGAATTACCATCGCCGAATCCCCTACCATCAACATCCTGGGGGTCACCATTGATCAGAAACTTAACTGGACCAGCCATATAAATACTGTGGCTACAAGAGCAGGTCAGAGGCTGAGTATTCTGCGGCGAGTGACTCACCTCCTGACTTCCCAAAGCCTTTCCACCATCTACAAGGCACAAGTCAGGAGCTTGATGGAATAATCTCCACTTGCCTGGATGAGTGCAGCTCCAACAACACTCAAGAAGATCGACACCATCCAGGACAAAGCAGCCCATTTGATTGGCACCTCATCCACCACCCTAAACATTCACTCCCTTCACCACCGGCGCACAGTGGCTGCAGTGTGTACCATCTACAGGATGCACTGCAGCAACTCGCCAAGGCTTCTTCGACAGCACCTCCCAAAACCGCGACCTCTACCACCTAGAAGGACAAGGGCAGCAGGCACATGGGAACAACACCACCTGCACGTTCCCCTCCAAGTCACACACCATCCCGACTTGGAAATATATCGCCGTTCCTTCATCATCGCTGGGTCAAAATCCTGGAACTCCCTTCCTAACAGCACTATGGGAGAACCTTCACCACACGGACTCCAGCGGTTCAAGAAGGCGGCTCACCACCACCTTCTCAAGGGCAATTAGGGATGGGCAATAAATGCCGGCCTCGCCAGCGACGCCCACATCCCACGAACGAATAGAAAAAAAGTACCAAGGGACAAAAGAGGGTTTGAAATGAACTTGTCAAAATGTTTCAGTAAAATATTAAGCAAATTTGAGTATTCTGATTGAGATATAGGGCACGGTAACAAATCACCGCCTTATAAGATTGCATCCTCAGGACATGTCCCCATCATTTCAAGTTCTTCTCCATTACAAGAGAGTCAAATGTAAGCAGGCCATCGCGAACAGATAATACTGCAATTGGGCAGAGTCAAAATTTGTATCCCATTGACATTATAAAATCAAAGGTTATCTATGCTGAGGTGGTTGATATACACCAAACCACTGGCTTAGTATTCGTCTGGGAAGGGTTCTCACAGAGTGCGTAAAGGCCCAAAGTGAGGGTTAGTAATGTCACAACAAACAGAGTGGAGTCCAAATGATGTAGCAGATGAGCTAAGGAAAGTGGAATCTCAGTTTAAAAAAAGACTATAGGAACACAGAGATCCCTACGGTTCACATGGCTGTAAAAAATGCTGATGGAATTCTTCGTTATATCTCAAGAGGTATAGAACATAGAAGCAAAGAGGTAATGAAGAGCGTATCGAAAACCTTAAATGACCTCCGTTAGAGTACCATGCGCAGTATTGAATTCTACATTATAGAAAGGATACTACAGCATTAGAATCACAGAATGAAACAGCACAGAAGGAGGCCATTGGCCCATCATGTCTGTGCCGGTTCTTTGAAAGAGCTATCCAAATAGACCCACTCCCCTGCTCTTTCCCATAGCCTGCAAATTTTTCCCCTTCAAGGATTGTTCCAATTCACTTCTGAAAGTTACTTTTGAAGCTGCTTCCACCACCTTCTCAGGCAGTGCATTCCAGATCATAACTATTTGCTGCGTAAACACATTTTCCTCATGTCGCCTCGGGTTCTTTTGCCAATTATCTTAAATCTGTGTCCTCTGGTTACCGACCCTTCTGCCTCTGGAAACACTTGCTCCTTGTTTACTTTATCAAAACCCTTCATGATTTTGAATACCTCTATCAAATCTCTCCTTAACCTTTTCCACTCTAAGGAGAACAACCCCAGTTTACATCGAATTACATGGAATGTACCGCACAGAAACAGGCCATTTGGTTCAACAGATCCATTCCAGTGTTTATGCTCCACACAAGCCTCCTCCCCACCTTCTTCATCTAACCCCATCAACAATTCCTTCTATTTCTTTCTCCCTCATGTGTTTATCTAGCTTCCCCTTAAATGCATCTAAGCTCGTCACGCTCAACTATTCCACATTCCAACCACTCTCTGGTTGAAGAGGTTTCTCCTGAATTCCCTGTTCGATTTATTAGTGATTATTTTATATTGATGGCCCTTAGTTCTGGTCTCCCCTGCAAGTAGAATCATAGATCATACAATGGTTACAGCACGGAAGGAGGCCATTTGGCCCATCGAGTCTGTGCCGGCTCTCTGTAAGAGAATCAAGCTAGGCCCACTTCCCCGCCCTTTCCCCGTGGCCCTGCAATTTTTATGCAAGTACTTATCCAGTTCCATTTTGAAGGCCATGATTGAATCTGCCTCCACCACCCCCTCGGGCAGTGCATTCCAGATCATAACCACTCGCTGTGTAAAAAAGTTTTTCCTCATGTCGCCTTTGGTTCTTTTGCCAAACACCTTAAATCCATGTCCTCTGGTTCTTGACCCTTCTGCCAATGGGAATAGTTTCTCTCTATCTACTCTGTCTAGACCATTCATGATTTTGAATACCTCTATCAAATCTCCTCTCAACCTTCTTTGCTCTAAGGAGAACAACCCCAGCTTCTCCGGTCTATCCATGTAATTGAAGTCCCTCATCGCTGGAATCATTCTGGTAAATCTTTTCTGCACCCTTTGCAAGGCCTTCGCATCCTTCCTAAAGTGCGGTGCTCAGAACTGGACACAATACTCCAGTTGTGGCCAAACCAGTGTTTTATAAAGGTTCGTCATGACTTCCATACTTTTGTACTCTCTGCCTCTATTTATAAAGCCCAGGATCCTGAATGCTTTTTTAACCGCTTTCTCAACCTGCTCTGCCACTTTCAATGATTTGTGCACATATACCCCCAGATCTCTCTGTTCCTGCACCTCCTATAGAATTGTAGCCGTCAGTTTCTATTGCCTTTCCTCGTTCTTCCTACCAAAATGTATCACTTCCCATTTTTCTGCATTAAATTTCATCTGCCACGTGTCCGCCCATTTCACCAGCCTGTCTATATCCTCTTGAAGTTTATCACTATCCTCCTCACTGTTCACTACACTTCCTAGTTTTGTGTCAAATGCAAATTTTGAAATTGTGCCCTGTACACTCAGGTCCAAGTCATTAATATATAATCAAGAAAAGCATTAGTCCTATTACCGACCCCTGGGGAACACCACTTTATACCTCCCTCTAGTCCAAAAAACAAACGTTCACGACTACTCTCTGTTTCCTGTTACTTAGCCAATTTCGAATCCATGCTGTCACTGCCTGTTTTATTCCATGGGCTTCAACTTTGATGACAAGTCTATTATGCGGCACTTTATCAAACACCTTTTGAAAGTCCATATACACCACATCAATTGCATTGCCCTCATCGACCCTCTCTGTTACCTCATCAAAAAAACTCAATCAAGTTAGTTAAACACGATTTGCCTTTAACAAATCTGTGCTGGCTTTCCTTAATTAATCCACACTTGTCCAAGTGGAAACATCTTCTCTACGTCTACCCTATCAAACCATTTCATAATTATAAAGACCTCTATTAGGTCACCCCTCAGTCTTCTCTTTTCTAGAGAAGAGTCCCAGCCTGTTCAATCTTCCCTGATAGGTATAACCTCTCAGTTCTAGGATTATCCTAGTAAAAATAACTCATGACACTATTTCAAAGAAGAGCAGGGGCATTCTCCTTGATGTCCTGGCCAATATTGATCCTTAACCAACATCACGAAAACAGGTTATCTGGTCATTATCTCATTGTTCTTTGTGGGACCTTGCTGTGTGAAAATTGGCTGCTGCATTTATTACAGTGACTACACTTCAAAAGTACTTAACTGGCTGTAAAGCACTTTGGGACGTCCTGAGGTTGTGAAAGATGCTTTGTAAGTGAAGTTCTTTCTTTAAATTTCATCTGCTGTGTGTCTGCTCATTTCACCAGTCTATATCCTCCTGAAGCCTGTTACTATCCTCCTCACTGTACACTACATTTCTGAGTTTCATGTCACCTGCAAACTTTGAAATTATGCCCTGTATACCCAAGTCCAGGTTGTTAATATGTATCAAAAAGAGCAGTGGTCCTAATACCGACCCCTGGGGAACACCACTGTATACTTCCCTCTAGTCTGAAAAACAACCCTTCATCACGACTCGTTGCTTTCTGCCCTTAGCCTACGCAACCACTGCCCCTTTAATCCCATGAGCTTCAATTTTGCTTACAAGTTTATTATGTGGTACTTTATCAAACGCCTTTTAGAAGTCTATACATACATCAACCGCACTACCCTCATCAACCCTCTCCTTTACTTCAAGTTAGCCAAACACAATTAGCTTTTAACAAATCCTTGCTGGCTTTCATTTATTAACCCATGTCTTTCCAAATGCCAATTCATTTTGTCCCGGATTATTTTCTTTAAAAGTTTCCCCACCACCGACGATAGACTGACTAGTCTGTAATTGCTGAGTTTATCTCTCTCTTTTTTGAACAGGGGTGTAACATTTGCCGTCGTCCAGTCCTCTGGCACCGCTCCCGTATCTAAGGAGGATTGGAAGTTTGTGACCAGAGCCTCCGTAATTTCCACCCTCACGTCCCTCACTAACCTAGGATACATCCTATCCAGACTGGGTGACTTTTCTACTTTGAGCGCTGCCAACCTTTTAAGTACCTACCCTTTATCTATTTTTATCCCATCCAATTTGTCTACAACCTCCTCCTTTACTGTGACATTGGCAGCATCCTCTTCTTCAGTGAAAATGGATTCAAAGTACTCATCTAGTACCTCAGCCATGCCCTCTGCCTCCACAAGAAGATCTCCTTTTTGGTCCCTAATCGGCCCCACCCTTCCTTGGACTATCCTTTCACTATTTATATGTTTATAAAAGACTGTAGTGTTGCCTTTTACGTTACCCGCTAATCTATTCCCATACACTCTCTTTACCCCTCTTATTTCCTTGTTCAGTTCTCTTCTGTACTTTCTGTATTCATCTTGGAACTCCACTGAATTATGAACTTTAAATAGAATCATAGAATGGTTACAGCACAGGAGGCCGCCATTCGGCCCATCGAGCCTGTGCCGTCTCTTCGTAAGAGCAATCCAGTTCATCCCGCTCCCCCGCTCTTTCCCCATAGCCCTGCAAATCTTTTCCCTTCAAGTATTTATCCAATTCCTTTTTGAAAGCCACGATTGAATCTGCTTCCACCACCCTTTCAGGCAGCGCATTCCAGATCATTACAACTCTCCGGGTAAAAATGTTTTTCCTCATGTCGCCTTAGGTTCTTTTGCCATTCACCTTAAATCTGTGTCCTCTAGTTCTCGACCCTTCTGCCAATGGGAACAGTTTCTCTTTATTTACTTATCTAAACCCTTCATGATTTTGAACTCTTCTATCAAATCTCCTCTTAACCTTCTCTGCTCTAAGGAGAACAACCCCAGCTTCTCCAGTCTATCCACATAACTGAAGTCCCTCATCCCTGAAACCATTCTAGTAATTTTTTTCTGCACCCTCTCTAAGGCCTTGATATTCTTCCTAAAGTGCGGTGCCCAGAGTTGGACACAATACTCCAGTTGTGGCCGAACCAGTGTTTTATAAAGGTTCAACATAACTTCCTTGATTTTGTACTCTATGCCTCTATTTATTAAGCCCAGGATCCCGTATGCTTTTTTAACCACTTTCTCAATCTGTCCTGCTACCTTCAAAGATTTGTGCAAGTATACCCCCAGATCTCTCTGTTCCTGCACCCCCTTTGGAATTGTACCGTTTAGTTTATATTGCTTCTCCTCATTCTTCCTGCCAAAATGTATCACTTCGCACTTCTCTGCGTGAAATTTCATCTGCCACATGTCCGCCCATTCCACCAGCCTGACTATGTCCTCTTGGAGTCTATTACTATCCTCTTCACTATTCATTACACTTGCAAATTTTGTGTCATCTGCAAATTTTGAAATTGTGCCCTGTACACCCAAGTCCAAGTCATTAATATGTATCAAAAAAAGCCGTGGTCCCAGCACCGACCCCGGGGAACACCTCCCTCCAGTCCGAAAACAACCGTTCACCACTACTCTCTATTTCCTGCACCGACCCCGGGGAACACCTCCCTCCAGTCCGAAAACAACCGTTCACCACTTCGCTCTGTTTCCTGTCACTCGGCCGATTTTGTATCCGTGCTGCCACTGCCCCTTTTATTCCATGGGCTTCAATTTTGCTGATAAGCCTTTTATGTGGCACATTCATCATAAGCCTCCTTTTTCTGTTTCATTTTAATCTCCATACCTTTAGTCATCCAGGGACCTCTAGCTCTGGATGCCCTTCCTTCCCCCTCTTGGGAATGTGTCCAGTCTGTACCCGAAGAGAGAGTAGAACGCAGGTATGGGGAAATACAAATATGCAGAAAGACTTGAAAAATTAAGTACTTCTTTGTTAGAACAACACAGATTATGAGGCAATATAATAGAAGTGTTTCAAATTGTGAAAGAATGCGACAGATTGGATCGAAGTAGACAGTTTCCAGTAGTTGAGGGGTTCAAGAACGAGAGTAGAGGGCAGGAGAAACTTCTTCACACAGAGAGCTTTGTGGCTATGGAGTTCACTTCCCGGGTTAGTGGCTGAGGCAGAAACTATGAACATTCAAGATTATATTGAAAAGGATAAAGGGATATGGGAATAGAATGGGTAAATGTGATTCGAACTATTTGCTCACATTGAGGGTAAACGCCAACACAGACTGGTGGGCCAAATGGCCGGTTTCGGTGTTGTAACCTCTATATACGTATGTTTTTCTATGTATAAACATGGTTTAGGGTGGGATCAATGGGCCACATGGCAGCCATACTTACCAAATAAATCTTCAATAGGTGGCAGAGGCAAATGAAGGAATGTTAGTTTGGAGAGGATTTATTTTAAGAAGTACTAAAAGAATTCCTATTTTTAAAAAAAACTTTTATTCAAAAAGAGATGATGCAGATAGGGGGTGGAGTGATCACATGGTCAACAAGACTGGGCTTGAATCCATTAGCTGATTTTAAAAAAAGTTAAATCTTCTTTCACCTTGGAACAGATTATCTGTTGCTACTGCGAGAAAGATGTTTTAACATTTAAAGAAAAACTAGCCAATTTCCCATGGTTTTGCTCATGATGAATCAGAGAATACACTGGCATACTGTATCTCCCTTTCTGTAACTGTCTGCTTCTTTCTCAAACACCAACTATTTTTGCGTCGTTCTTTGTCTTAATTTGTCGCCCACCTTTTTTCCCCTTCTCTGTAAATCTGATGCACGCTTTCCTCATTGTAGTGTTGTATCCAGGCCTGATGCTTTTACTTTTGTCTCACTCTTTCTATAAATCTCTTGTTCCCTCAGAGACTTGAGCACAAAATCCAGACTGGCACTCCAGTGCAGTACTAAGGGAGTGCTGCACAGGCAGAGGTGACATCTTTCGAGGCCCCGTCTGCCCTTTCAGGTGGATTTGAAAGATCCCATGGCAATATTCAAAGAAGAGAAGGGGAGTTCTCCCCGGTGTCCTGGCCAATATTTATCCTTCAACCAACATCACTAAAACAGGTTATCTGGACATCATCACATTGCTGTTTGTGGGACCTTCCTGTGTGCAAATTGGCTGCCGCGTTTCCTGCACTACAACAGTGACTTAACTTCAAAAGTACTTCATTGGTTGTAAAGTGCTTTGGGGCGTCCTGAGGTCCTGAAAGGCGGTACATTAATGAAAGTCTTTCTTTCATTTTTTCCTCTATCTTTTACAGTTCTCCCAGTGTCTCTGTGTGGCTTTCATAATATTCCTGATAGTACTGATGTATCTATCTCCTAAATTTTTGAGGACCACAGCAAGTTGACAGCCAAAAATGCCAGGCTGGAGGTGCGTACAGGGATCAGGCAGGAAGAGGGTACCAGAAAGGTGCTGCAACACATCTGTGTGAGATTAAAAAGAGGGTGGGGGTCAGGAGGATCTGAGAGTCTGGAACTGGGGGAAAGGGTTGAGGTTGCCACGTGGAAAATCATGGGCAGAGAGGGGAGGGGATCCGGGAGAGGATCAGGAGAAATAGGAGGGGGCCAAGAACATAAGAAATAGGAGCAGGAGTAGGCCATTCAGCCCCTCGAGCCTGCTCCATCATTCAATAAGATCATGGCTGTTCTTCGACCTCAACTCCACTTTCCTTCCCAAATCCCCATATCCCTTGATTCCCCTAGAGTCCAAAAATCTATTGATCGCAGCCTTGAATATACTCAACGAGTTAGCATCCACAGCCCTCTGGGTAGAGAATTCCATAGATTCACAACCCTCCAAGTGAAGAAATTCCTCCTCATCTCAGTCTTGAATGGCCGACCCCTTATCCTGAGACTATGCCCCCGAGTTCTAGACTCTCCAGCCAGGGGAAACAACCTCTCAGCATCTACCCTGTCAAGCCCCCTCAGAATCTTATATGTTTCAATGAGATCACTTCTCATTCTTCTGAACTCCAGAGAATATAGGCCCATTCTATTCAATCTCTCGTCAAAGGACAACCCTCTCACCCCAGGATTCAATCAAGTGAACCTTTGTTGCACCGCCTCTAAGGCAAGTCTATCCTTCCTTAGATAAACATAGAAACATAGAAAATAGGAGCAAGAGTAGGCCATTCGGCCCTGCTCCGCCATTCAAAATGATCATGGCTGATTGTCTAACTCAGTACCCTGTTCCTGCTTTTTCCCCATATCCCTTGAATACATCTAATGACTTGGCCTCCACTGCTTTCTGTGGTAGAGAATTCCACAGGTTCACCACCCTCTGAGTGAAGAAATTTCTCCTCATCTCGGTTCTAAACGGCATACCCCGTATCCTGAGACTGTGACCCCTGATTCTGGACTACCTGCATCTAGTCGTCTAGTCCTGTTAGAATTTTATATGTTTCGATGAGATCACCTCATTGTTCTAAACTCTAGTGAATATAGGCCTAGTCGACCCAATCTCTCCTCATACGTCAGTACTGACATCCCAAGAATCAATCTGGCAAACCTTCGTTGCACTCCCTCCATGGCAAGGACATCCTTCCTCAGATAAGGAGACCAAAACTATACACAGTTCTCCAGGTGAGGTCTCACCAAAGCCCTGTACAATTGCAGTAAGACTTCCTTACTCTTGTACTTCAACCCCTTTGCAATAAAGGCCAACATGCCATTTGCCTTCCTAATTGCTTGCTGTACCTGCATGATAACTTCTTGTGTTTCTTGTATGAGGACACCAAGATCTCTCTGAACACCAACATTTAATAGTTTCTCACCATTTAAAAACGATTCTGTTTTTCTATTCTTCGTATCAAAGTGAATAATCTCACATTTCCCCACATTATACTCCATCTGCCACCTTCTTACCCACTCACGTAACCTGTCTATATCCCTCTGCAGACTATTTGGCCCCGATATTACCAGAGAGGCGGGATGGCAGCAGGGGGTTGGGGGGGCGACTGGGCGCGTAGGTAACCCGCCCAGTAAAATCCGTCCGTTCCCCATCCGATCGCGGGTAAATTGAAGCCACTCAGCGTAGCTTCCGGGTTTCCCGTCGTCAACCTGCGCAGCGGGCGGACTGCGCACCCGCATCACAGGCTGTCAACTGGAGGAGCCCTATTTAAAGGGGCAGTCCTCCAATGCTGCTCCTACAGCAAACAAACAAAATTATAGAATGGAGCAGCCCAGGGGAAAGGCTGCTCCCAGGTTTACTGATGCCTCACTCCAGGTCCTACTGGATGGGGTGAGGTGGGGGGTAGCATTATTGGTTAAAGAATCAATTACAGTTGTGAGAAGGGATGATATGCTAAATGGATCATCAATCGAGGCCATATGGGTTGAGCTAAGAAATAAAAAAGGGGCAGTCACACTACTAGGAGTGTACTATCGACCCCCGAATAGCGAAAGGGAGGTTGAAGAACAAATATGTAGGCAAATTTCTGAGTGCAAAAATAAGAAGGCAATAATAGTAGGGGACTTCAACTACCGTAACATCAACTGGGATTCAAACAGTGTGAGAGGCACAGAGGGCGCAAAATTCTTGACTGGTGTCCAGGAGAACTTTTTTAGCCAGTACGTGACAAGCCCAACAAGAGGGGATGTAATTCTAGATTAAGTCCTGGGAAATGAAGATGGGCAAATGGGTGAAGTGACAGTGGGTGACCATATTGGGGATAGTGACCACAATTCAGTTAGTTTTAGCATTATTATGGAAAAGGACAGAGTTAAATCAGGAGTAAACGGTTTAAATTGGGGGAAGGCAAATTTTACAGAACTAAGAGGTGATTTGGCAGAAGTGGACTGGACACAACTACTTTGAGGAGAAATCAGTGGCAAGCCAGTGGGAGGCACTAAAAAGTGAAATTCTACAGGTACAATGCAGACACATCCACTCAAAGAAAAAGGGTGGCATTGCCAAATTTAGAGCCCTCTGGTTGTCTAGAAGTATACGGGGCAAGATAAAGCAGAAAAAGAAAGCTTATGACTGTCACAGAAAACTAAATACTGCAGAAAGCCTAGAGGAGTATAGAAAGTACAAGGATGATGTAAAAAAGGAAATAAGGAAAGCAAAGAGAGGGCATGAAAAAATATTAGCTAGTAAGATTAAAGAAAACCCAAAGATATTTTATCAGTACATTAAGAACAAGAGGATAGCGAAGGAAAATCTGGGACCTATCAGGGATGATAAGGGTAACTTGTGTGTAGAAGCAGAGGATGTGGGTAGGGTTTTAAATGAATATTTTGTCTCCGTATTCACAAAGGAAAGGGATGATCCGGACGTAGTAGTGAAAGAGGAGAGGTGTGAAATATTGGATAAGGTAAACATAACAAGAGAGGAAGTACTCGAGGGACTGGAATCCTTGAAAGTTGATAAGTCACCAGGGCCGGATGGATTGTTTCCTGGGCTATTGAAGGAAGCCAGGGAGGAAATAGCGGATGCTCTGAGGATCATTTTTCAATCCACACTAGATACAGGGGAGGTACCGGAGGACTGGAAGACTGCAAACGTAGTACCATTGTTTAAAAAGGGTACGAGGGAAAGGCTGAACAATTATAGGCCGGTCAGTCTTACCTCGGTGGTGGGCAAACTATTAGAATCAATACTGAGAGATAGGATAAACTGTCACTTGGAAAGGCATGGTTTAATCAGGGATAGTCAGCATGGATTTGTTCAGGGAAGGTCATGCCTTACAAATCTGATGGAATTCTTTGAGGAAGTGACAAGGAGGATTGTGAGGGTAGTGCAGTGGATGTTGTCTACATGGATTTTAGTAAGGCATTTGACAAGGTCCCACATGGCAGACTGGTCAGAAAGGTAAAAGCCCATGGGATACAGGGAAATGTGGCGAATTGGATCCAAAGTTGGCTCAGTAACAGGAAACAAAGGGTAAAAGTCGATGGATGTCTTTGCGAATGGAAATCCATGTCCAGTGGTGTGCCACAGGGCTCAGTGTTGGGTCCCTTGCTGTTTGTGGTATATATTAATGATTTGGACTTGAATATAGGGGGCATGATTGGCAAATTTGCAGATTTGGCCGTGTAGTTGATAGTGAAGAGGATAGCTGTAGACTCCAAGAAGATATCAATGGGTTGGTGGAGTGGGCGGAAAAGTGGCAAATGGAATTCAACCCGGAGAAGTGTGAGGTAATGCACTTAGGGAGGACAAACAGTAAAAGGGAATATGCAGTAAACGGGAATATATTGAGGGGTAGAGGAAGTGAGAGACCTTGGAGTGCATGTGCACAGGTCCCTGAAGGTGGCAGTACAGGTAGATAAGGTTGTGAAGAAGGCATACGGAATGTTCTCCGTTATTAGCCGAGGTATAGAATACAAAAGCAGGGATGTAATGATGGAACTGTATAAAATGCTGGTAAGGCCACAGCTGGAGTACTGTGCGCAGTTCTGGTCACCACATTATAGGAAGGACGTAATTGCTCTGGAGAGAGTGCAGAGAAGATTTACAAGGATGTTGCCAGGGCTTAAAAATTGCAGCTACGAGGAGAGATTGGATAGGCTGGGGTTGTTTTCCTTGGAGCAGAGGAGGCTGAGGGGAGACTTGATTGAGGTGTACAAAATTATGAGGGGCCCAGATAGAGTAGACAGGAAGTACCTGTTTCCCCTAGTGGAGAGTTCAAGAACTGGAGGACGCAGATTTAAGCTGATTGGTGGAAGGATTAGAGGGGACATGAGGAAAAACTTTTTTACCCAGAGGGTGGTGGGTGTATGGAATTCACTGCCTGAATTGGTGTTAGAGGCAGGGACCCTCAACTCTTTTAAAAAGTACCTGGACCTGCACCTAAAGTGCTGTAAGCTGCAGGGCTATGGACCGGGTGCTGGAAGGTGGGATTAGAATGGGCACCTGGTTGTTCTTCGAGCCGGCGCGGACACGATGGGCCGAATGGCCCCCTTCTGTGCTGTATCTTTTCTATGGTTCCATGACTAACCGTTAGACACCCTTGTGCATCCCCTTCGTGCTCACAAAACCTTTGCCTTACGCTTCCGACTACTTCTATGTGGTGCCTCCCCTGTGGCTGCAGCAGAGGTAGTGGCAGGTTGCTCTTGTTCATGCCCTGACCGATTAGATGCTTTTGGCCGACGCCCTCTGGGTTTTGGAGCCTGTGAGGGCCCCTCCAAAGACTACCCCACCTGCACCTGTGCAGGGGCAGACTCGGCCACCTGGAGAGGAGGCAGCATTGCGGGTACTGGTTGAGAGGGGGGCAAAGGGTGAGACATGGGGGCGCTTTGAGTGGCGTCCCCACTTCCATGTCCCCTTTCGCCATCATCGCTCCCCTGGGCCAGGCCCACACCACTCCTACCACTCTGCTGGATGACAGTTTGGAGGACATGTGTGAAGCCTTGTAAGGTCAGTGCTAGTGTAGCTGCCTGCCTGTTTAATGCGGCAGAATGTTGTTCACCCTGAGTCCGAAGGGCCGTTGTCAGGGCCTGAATGGACTCATTTGTGAGCTGTGCTTGAAGCTCCGTGAAGGCTAGCCTTCTCTCCATCGCAGACATTCCTGCACTTATCTGCGTCACTATCTCAGATTCGCCCTCACGTCCCTGTGACAGTATCTCAGAGATTCCCTCCCTTACCTGTGCCACCATTCCACTTATGCAGGAGTTGGACTCCTCCATCCTCTGTGCGATTGTGGAGAGTGCATGTGGCACCTGTTCCAACACCTCGCAAATGTGCTGCTGCCCCTCGATCATTCTCCTTTTAAAGGATGGCCCCCAGGGTTCAGCATCTGTGCCCAGCTGAGCAGAGCCTGGAGAGGAGTGCTCCCACCGACACGGACTCTCTACAGCTGCCCCTGACACCAGTGTCTGCTCATGCTCACACGTGTGTGGTGACTCACCATGTGCGACCCCAACTAACTGCGGACGAGGACCCACCGAGGTGCGTGTATCTGCCCTGGTGGATGGCTCGCTCAGATGGGACGGTGCCCCCTCAGAGGCTGGCAGGTCCTCTGAGGAATCACCCTCCGCTGTCACAGCGGTTGCTGAAGGCCCTATAAGAGAAGGCAATATTAAGCATGATGACAGATGTTGAGGTGCTGAAGATGGCAAGGCATGTTAACATCAATTGCTATTGTGAGTGATGAATGTTAAAGTTCTGCCACCAGCCGTTTGTCGGGTGCCAGTCTCGGCGTCCCCCGATGGACAGGCACTCGAGGGTTCGGCTCAGCTCCAGCGCCTCCTGCTCCGCGTCTGTGAGGACGACTATTTGTTGCGGCCCCCTCCGGTCCTCACCCTCCCCGTGCATTCTGGGCTCTCTTCTCCTATAAGGGGAGAATGTACAGACACGTGAGTGAGTGATGGTGATGTGGCCAACTGACGAATGCAATGATTTGTGTGAGGCTGACCGTGAAAGAGATGCATCAGAGGGTGAGTATGAGACAGAGCCATGACATTGTATGAGGATTGGGTTGTGTGGTAGTGGTGGGGTGAGTCAGGGGAGGTGAGGAAGTGCAGGTAAGTTGAGGATGAGGTTTGAGAGGGTGTGAGGAGTGATGTGATGGAGTAGTGTTGGCAGTGCAGAATGAGTTGGGGGGTGGGGGCAGTGATGTGGAAGACGGAATGTAGGAGAATGAGTAAGTGTACTCACTTTGGCTGACCTAGTTAGGTCATTGAAGCGCTTCCTGCACCGTATCCAGGTGCGGGAGACGTTGCTGCTGCTGGTGACCTCCTCTGCCACCTCGAGCCGGGCCTTCTTGGTGGCAGAGACAGGCCACTTCCTCCCGTCCGCCGGGTCAAACACATCCCTCCTCCTCCTCACCCCATCCAGTCGCACCTGAGTCTAGGAACAGCCTTTCCCCTGTGCTGCTCCATTGTTCCATTTGGGTGTTTGTTCCAGGAGCAGCCATTGGAGGACTGCCCCTTTAAATAGAGCTCCTCCAGCTGACAGCCTGTGATGCGGGTGCGCAGTCCGCCCACTGTGCAGCTTTCGGACGCCAAACCCGGAAGCCACGTTAAGTGGCTCCAATTTACCCGCGGTCGTGTGGGGAACGGACAGATTTTATTGGGCGGGTCACCCACACGTACAATCACCCCCGCCTCCCCGCTAATATCGTGGCCAAAGAGTGTGGGAAAGGGAAGAGAAGCCAATGCAGGTGTTTCTCTGACTATGACAGGATAGATAGGAATGGGAATAGATAGGTGTGGCCAGTCCCACCCAGCTCGACAATGAAGGAGAGGCATTGGAGGAGGATGCTGTGGTCAACCTTCTCAAAGGCTGGAGACAGGTTGTGAAGGATGAGGAGGGATAGTTTGCCACGGTCACAGTCTCATGGGATGCCATTTGTAACTTTGGAATCCTTTTATTCCTTTCTCCGAAATGTACTTATCCAGCTTCCCTTTACAGGCATCAATGCTATTCGCCTCAACGACTCCATGTACCATAGTGTCATCGTCGGTATAGTGCAGGAAGCCACTCGGCCCAGCGTGTCGAAAGAGCTATCCATTTAGTCCTGGTTCCCTGCTCTTTCCCCATTGCCCTGTAAACTTTTTCCCTTCAAGTATTTATCTAATTCCCTTTTGAAAGTTACTATTGAATCTGCTTCCACCGCCCTTTCAGGCAGTGCATTCCAGATCACTGCGACTCACTGCGTAAAAAAATGTTTCCTCATGTCACCTCTGGCTCTTTTGCTGATCACCTTAAATCTGTGTCCTCTGGTTACCGACCCTTCTGCCACTGGAAACAGTTTCTCCTTATTTACTCTATCAAAACCGTTCATGATTTTGAACACCTCTATCAAATCTCCTCTTAACCTTCTCTGTTCTAAGGAGAACAACCCCAGCTTCTCCAGTCTCTCCACATAACTGAAGTCCCTCATCCCTGGTACCATTCTAGTAAATCTCTTCTCCACCCTCTCCAAGGCCTTGACATCCGTCCTAAAGTGTGGTGCCCAGAATTGAACACAATACTTCAGCTGAGGCTGAACCAGTGATTTATAAAGGTTTAGCATAACTTCCTTGCTTTTGTACTCTATGCCTCTATTAATAAAGCCCAGGATCCCTTATGCTTTTTTAACAGCCTTCTCAACTTGTTCTGCCACCTTCAAAGATTTGTGTATGTGCACCCCCAGGTCTCTTTGTTCCTGCGTCCCCTTTAAAATTGTACCATTTAGTTTATATTGCCTCTCCTCATTCTTCCTACCAAAATGCATCACTTCACACTTCGCTGCGTTATATTTCATCTGCCATGTGTCTGACCATTTCACCAGTCTGTCTATGTCCTCCACATTATTTACTACATTTCCGAGTTTCGTGCCATCTGCAAACTTTGAAATTATACCCCCTATACCCAAGTCCAGGTCATTAATATATATCACAAAGAGCAGTGGTCCTAATACTGACCCCTGAGGAACACCACTGTATACTTCCCTCCAGTCTGAAAAACAACCGTTCCCCGCTACTCTCTGCTTTCTGTCCCCTAGCCAATTTTGTATCCACACTACCACTGTCCCTTTAATCCCATGGGCTTTAATTTTGCTAACAAGTCTATTATGTGTCTCTTTATCAAATGCCTTTTGAAAGTCCATATACACAACATCAACCGCACTACCCTCATCAACCCTCTCTGTTACTTCATCAAAGAACTCAATCAAGTTAGTCAAACACGATTTTCCTTTAACAAATCCGTGCTGACTTTCATTTATTGGCCCAGACTTTTCCAAGTGCCAATTAATTTTGTCCCGGATTATTGTCTCTAAAAGTTTCCCCACCACCATGTTAGGTTGACTGGCCTGTAATTGCTGGATTTATCCCTCTCCCTTTTTTTGAACGGTTACATTTGCAATCCTCCAGTCCTCCGACACCATGCCCATTACTAAGGAAGGTTGTGGCCAGAGCCTCTACAATTTCCACCTTTACTACCCTCAGTCACCTAGGGTGCATCCCAACTGGACTGGGTGACTTTTCTACTTTCAGTACTGCCAATCTTTTACGTGCCTCCTCTTTATTTTTATCCTGTTCAATATCACTACTATCTCCTTTTTTACTGCTACAATGGCAGCATCCTCTTCTCTAGTTGAGACTGATGCAAAGTATTCGTTTAGTGCCTCAGCCACGCCCTCTGCCTCCACAAGAAGATCTTTGTTGTGCCTAATCGGCCCTACCCTTCCTCTTACCACCCCTTTACTATTTATATGTTTATAAAAGACTTTTGGGTTCCTTTTTATGTTAACCACTAATCTATTCTCATACTCTCTCTTTGCCCCTCTTATTCCCTTTTTTAGATCTCCTCTGTACTTTCTATATTTAGCCTGGTTCTCTACTGTATTATGAACCTTACATTCGTCATAAGCCTCCATTTCCTGTTTCATTTTAATCTCTATATCTTTAGTCATCCAGAAAGCTCTAGCTTTGGATGCCCTTCCTTTCCCCCTCGTAGGGATGTGTCCACTCTGTACCTGAACCAACTCCTCCTCGATGGCCTCCCATTGTTCAATTACTGTTTTGCTTTCCAATTTTTGTTTCCAATCATCCTGGGCAAGATCCCTTTTTAATTCACTGAGTATGGTAGTAAGTTCTACATTCTCACCACTCTTTGGGTAAAGAAGTTTCTCCTGAATTCCCTATTTGATTTATTAGAGATGATCTTATATTTTTGGCCCCTAGCTTTGGGTTTTCCCACAAGTGGAAACATCTTCTCTATGTCTACCCTATCAAAACCCTTCAGAATTTTAAAGACCTTTATAAGGTCACCCCTCTTCTCTTTTCTACAGAAAATAGCCAAGCCTGTTCAGTCTTTTATATTTTACTTGTGGAGCACTCTCAGAAACAGCTGCAATATGAAGTGATGGGTTGCAGTCCTGCGACTCTGTGCTACTAACTTAAATCCCACCAGTATGGATGGTTGCTAAGTGGAGGCTGGCAGTTCCACACAAAAATGGAAGAGGGGAGAAAACTACAGGACCAATAATTCTATCAAAAGTTCTATCTTAAGAGGGCCCTTCCAGTTTTGGAGCTGAAATAACACTGCCTCTTATACTATTCCTTTACGGTTTGATTTATTACAGAAAATTAAAAAAAGTTAGGGAAAAGCACTGAGTTTAGTTCAGTCCATATTCCACATGCTTTCAGGCTGTGAGATCTATGTCGAGTGGTAAGTCTGCTAGTAGCTATTGTTCAAGGCGTTGGTGAGCTGCAAATTGCACCTGGGTCCTGGTGTGAGTACTACTGTTATATAGTTTGATCAAGAGTTTATTTTACTCAGTAACCGATTCTGATTACCGCCCAGACAAGTTAACAAGTTCACCCACTGTCAGTTAACAGACTTGTCAGGTAATTTCCATGTCTAAGTATTTCCTACATTTGTGACTAACAGTAAAATAGAGTCAAAGAATCATTGATTTTTACACAAATATCTTACGTTTGAGGGACAGCAGAGTTTCCTGTGGGATCTGCAACTTGAAATTCCAAACTGTCTGACGTTACTTCGGAGGAAGGTCTGATGATGTAAATGATGTTCCTGCAGTTCAAGTCTTTCTGTGTGAATTTATTACGAATGAATCCTCCTAGGCAGCAATAAATCATAGCAAGATCAGTGCATCAATTAAAGTACATGAGAATCGCACTTCAGCCAGTGGTTCATGAATTAATGTACCAGTGTGGGAATTCTTAATTCATTTGCGGCATGTGAGCTTGTTCCTAGTTGCACTGAGAAGGTGGTGGTGTGTCTTCATCTTGCACTGCAGGTGTTACGCAGACAGTGGGAAGTGCCAAATGAAATAATCCCACAGTGGGGAGTGCGGAGCCAATCAAATCATAACTGGGAATGGAAAGAGTGAAATCATCTCAAGGTGGGGAGTGTGAATAGAAATTATCCCACAGTGGGGAGTGTGAATAGAAATTATCCCACAGTGGGGAGTGTGAATAGAAATTATCCCACAGTGGGGAGTGTTAATGCAAATAAATTCGCAGTGGGAAATGCAAAGCGAATAAAAAACATAGTGGGGAATGCAGAGTGAACGAAACCCACAGTGGGGAGAGTAGATGGAAATAAACACACAGTAAGAAGTGCAGAGTAAAATAAACCCACAGTGGGGAGTGAGGAGTGAATTAAACCCACAGTGGGGAGTGAGGAGTGAAATAAACCCGCAGTGGGGAGTGAGGAGTGACATAAACCCACAGTGGGGAGTGAGGAGTGAATTAAACCCACAGTGGGGAGTGAGGAGTGAAATAAACCCACAGTGGGGAGTGAGGAGTGACATATGCCCGCAGTGGGGAGTGAGGAGTGACATAAACCCACAGTGGGGAGTGAGGAGTGACATAAACCCACAGTGGGGAGTGAGGAGTGACATAAACCCACAGTGGGGAGTGAGGAGTGACATAAACCCACAATGGGGAGTGAGGAGTGACATAAACTCATAGTGGGGAGTGAGGAGTGACATAAACTTATAGTGGGGAGTGAGGAGTGACATATGCCCACAGTGGGGAGTGAGGAGTGAATTAAACCCATAGTGGGGTGTGAGGAGTGACATATGCCCGCAGTGGGGAGTGAGGAGTGACATAAACCCACAGTGGGGAGTGAGGAGTGACATAAACCCACAGTGGGGAGTGAGGAGTGACATAAACCCACAGTGGGGAGTGAGGAGTGACATAAACTCATAGTGGGGAGTGAGGAGTGACATAAACTTATAGTGGGGAGTGAGGAGTGACATATGCCCACAGTGGGGAGTGAGGAGTGAATTAAACCCATAGTGGGGTGTGAGGAGTGACATATGCCCGCAGTGGGGAGTGAGGAGTGAAATAAACCCACAATGGGGAGTGAGGAGTGAAATAAACCCACAGTGGGGAGTACAGATGGGAATAAACCCACAGAGGGGAGTGCAGATGGGAATAAACCCACAGTGGGGAGTGCAGATGGGAATAAACCCACAGTGGGGAGTACAGATGGGAATAAACCCACAGTGGGGAGTACAGATGGGAATAAACCCACAGTGGGGAGTGCAGATGGGAATAAACCCACAGTGGGGAGTACAGATGGGAATAAACCCACAGTGGGGAGTACAGATGGGAATAAACCCACAGAGGGGAGTACAGATGGGAATAAACCCACAGTGGGGAGTACAGATGGGAATAAACCCACAGTGGGGAGTACAGATGGGAATAAACCCACAGTGGGGAGTGCAGATGGGAATAAACCCACAGTGGGGAGTACAGATGGGAATAAACCCACAGTGGGGAGTACAGATGGGAATAAACCCACAGTGGGGAGTACAGATGGGAATAAACCCACAGTGGGGAGTGCAGATGGGAATAAACCCACAGTGGGGAGTGCAGATGGGAATAAACCCACAGTGGGGAGTACAGATGGGAATAAACCCACATTGGGGAGTACAGATGGGAATAAACCCACAGTGGGGAGTACAGATGGGAATAAACCCACAGTGGGGAGTACAGATGGATACTGCCTAACCTGCCTGCCCACCTGAATCCCACTGTTGCTGTCTTTAAATCAGCTGCTTGTCTGAATGCGGATGCTGTGGCCTCTCCCTGCCTGCAGTTGCAGAGACAAACCGGTGATAGAAGTAAAAATGAAAAGATGAGAAAGGAAAATATCATAGTAGGTACTGCGCGGGAGGAGGCCATTCGGCCCATCGTGCCTGTGTCGGCTCTTTGAAAGAGCTATTCAATTAGTCCCATTCCCCTGCTCTTTCCCCATAGTCCTGTACATTTTTTCCCTTCAAGTATTTATCCAATTCTCTTTTGAAAGTCACTACTGAATCTGCTTCCACCATCCTTTCAGGCAGTGTATTCCAAATCATTACGACTCGCTGTGCAAAAAAATGTTTCCTCATGTCACCTCTGGCTCTTTTGCCGACCAACATCTTCCGCCTCCTTTTTGGTCTCTAATAGGCCCTACTCTTTCTTTAGTTATCTTCTTGCTCTTAATGTATTCATAAAACATCTTTGGGTTTTCCTTGATTTTACTTGCCAATATTTTTTCATGCCCTCTCTTTGATTTCCTAATTTCCTTTTTAATTTCACCCCTGCACTTTTTATACTCCTCTCGGCTTTCTGTAGTATTTAGTTCTCTGTGTCTGACATAAGCTTTCCTTTTCTGCCTCATCTTACCCTGTAAGCTCCTTGACATCCAGGGGGCTCTAGATTTGGCAGTTCCACCCTTTTTCTTTGTGGGAACATGTTTACTCTGAACCCCTTGAATCTCCCCCTTGAATGCCTCCCACTGCTCTGACACTGATTTACCTTCAAGTCGCTGTTTCCAGTCCACTTTTGCTAAATCACTTCTTAGCTTAGTAAAGTTGGCCTTTTCGCAACTGAAAACTTTAACTCCTGTTCTATCTTTGTCCTTTTCCATAACTATGCTAAAACTAACCTCCTCTTTATCTATTTTTACCCTATCCAATATCGCTACTTCCTCCTCCTTTACTGCTACAATGGCAGCATCCTCGTCTCTAGTGAAGACAGATGTGAAGTATTCATTTCGTATCTCAGCCTCTAAAGAAGATCGTTTTTGTCCCTAATCGGTCCCACGCTTCCTTTGACTATTTATATGTTTATAAAAGACTTTTGGGTTCTCTTTTATTTTAGCCGCTAATCTATTCTCATACTCTTGCTTTGCCCCTCTTATTCCCTTTTTTAGATCTCCTCTGTGCTTTCTATATTCAGCCTGGTTCTCTACTGTATTATGAACCTTACATTCATCATAAGCCTCCTTTTTTTTATTTTGTTTTAATCTCTATACCTTTAGTCATCCAGGGAGCTTTAGCTTTGGATGCCCTTCCTTACCCCCTCATAGGGATGTATCTACTCTGTACCCGAACCAACTCCTCCTTGAAGGCCTCCCATTGTTCAATTACTGTTCTGCCGACCAATTTTAGATCCCTTTTTAACTCACTGAAATTTGCCCTCTTCCAGTTAAGCATTTTCACATTTGATATACAGCAGAGAAAAACAGAAATATAGTAGATAAGTGGTAGTGAAGTAGGTGAGTCAGATATGTCAGCAAAATTATGGAAGTAGTTATCAATAACGCCATCAAGAAATACCTACTTACCAGTAACCCGCCCGGCAACACTCTGTTCAGGTTCTACCAGAGCCACTTGGCTCCAGATCTCGTCACAGCCTCGATCCAGACAGGACACAAGAGCCGAATGCGAGAGGAGCTGTGAGAGTAGCTTTCCTCGACGGGAAGACAAAACTCAACCGAGTATGGCTCCAAGCAAAACTGAGGTTCACGGGGATCAATGGGAGAACTCTACAATGGCTGGAGTCATACTTTACACAAAGAAAGATGGCTGTGTTTTTCAGATACCAATCGTCACAGCCCCAAGACATCGGGAACCAGAGTTCCAACGTCTTTGGCCCAACCATTTTCAGCAGCTTCATCAATGATCTTGCCTCGTCTGAGGAAAAGTGCTGTATATTGATTATTCTGAAGCGTTCAGCTCCATTCAAAACTCCTCCAATAATGAAACAGTCCATACCAGTCTACAGCAGGAACCAGACTACATCCAGGCTTGAGCTGACAAGTGAAGGGTAATATTTGCACCATATAAGTGCCAGGTATTGACCATTTACAACAAGAAAAAACGCAGCTGCTTCCCCTGACCTTCAACAGCATGATTTAGATTGGGTCGTAAGGATTCCGCAGGATTCCTCAGTAAGCAGAGGGTGACAGGTTAATGCAATTTAAGATGCATCAAACGGTTTGTATGAGATTTATAGTTTGGAAGCACCATGTCTACATTTCAGCTGTTATCATTGTGTTAAGTTGTGAAGTTTATAACAATGGAAATTTTGTTATTTTCCACATGAACAAGATGCACATTCCAGTGAGAATGGAGTGTTTGTGGTGTGACATTGCCATCTACTGCTGCAGTAACATATGACACAAAGATCACATGACAATAATCTCAGAATTCATAGGTTTAGAGCAAATCATCTGACATTGTCCATCTCGGTGTATAAATACGCTCACTTTCAGTAATTCTTTGGTAATCTGTGCTGAGAACTCGCCTGGTTTAGTTAGAATTAAAGGCAGACCCGAGGCTTAACCTACTAGTAAGTGTATAGACATATAACTTGCTTGTACTTTCTGTCAATATTAATAAAACCACCAGTCTGATTTATCTCAGCCATTGGAACCTATGTAATTTGGATTAATCTATTCGGTTGATCTAACATCCACCATCAACATCTAGGGGGTCAGCACTGACCAGAAGCTGAACTGGATCAGCCATATCAACACAGTGGCTAAAAGTACAGGGCAGGGCAGAGGCTGCAAAATCTGTGAGGAGTGTCTCCTGACCCATCAATACCTCTCCATCATCTACAAGGCTTAATTAAGAGTGAGATAAAATACTCACCAGTCGCCTGCATGGATGTAGCTGTAATAACACTCAAGAAACTCAACACTATCCAGAACAAAGCAGTCCGCTTGATCGGTGCCCCTGACACTGAATTTAATATCTACCCCTTCACCGCTGACGCACTGTGGCTGCAGTATGTACAATGTCCAAGATGCATTGCAGCAACTTACTAAGCTTACTTAGTCAGTGCCTCCCAGCCCCATGATCTTTACCACAGAGAAGGACAAGACCAGCAATGTCAAAGGAACACCATCTCCTACAAGTTCCCTTACAAGTGACACATTATCCTGAGTTAGATATATATCACCATTCCTTTATCGCTGCTGGGTCAAAATCCAGAAATTCCCAACCTAGCACCATTGTGAGAGTACCATCACCACAAGGACTGCAGCAGTTCAAGGAGAAGACACCCCACTACTTTCCCAGGGCAACTAGGGATGAACAATAAACGTGATCTTGGCAGTGTTGCACGCATCCCAAGAACAAATAATAAAAACATAAGTACAGGAAGAGATAGAGAGAGAGAGAGACGGAAATGCAGGAGAGCATGAAAGATAGAAGTGAAAGAGGTGATATAGAAGTGGAAGAAAGAGAGCGGAAGACAAAAGAATCAAAGTGGTTCAGCAACTCCAAGAAGCACAAAATTGATTACGAGTTGGATGTCTAGTTATAATTCTAACTGACTCAAAAGCAATTTAATCATGCAGAGCCAGCCATTAGTTGTGGTATACATATCTGTGCAAACGATTGAACACTCCTGCAGTAAAGCCCCGCTATAACACCGTTTTCTGCATTCCGGTCTGTATTCTCCATTCTCTTCTTTGAATAGCACCGTGGGATCTTTTATGTTCACCTAAGCATACAGGCTTGGCTTAACATCTCATCTGAAAGATAGCACCTCTGAACATGCAACATTCCCTCAGTGCTATATAGGAGTGGCAGTTTAGATTATAGGCTCACGTCTGTAGTTGGGTTTGAACCCATGACCCTATGAATCAAGAAAAAGTGTGGTTCCAACTGAACTAAGTTGACACTTGCACTTATAGTTTAGCATACTACAATGTGAAAAAAATGTCAAATCATTAGTGGAAAAAACAGTCATAACTGGGATTGTATGAACTGTTCAATGTACTGATTCAGTTTGATATAATATTGGGGTATCTATAAATACAAATGAAATGATAATAGAGGTGAATGAAAAGTGACTGATACAGTACCAGTGGTGACGTTTTCCAAGTAACCAAAACGTGGAGCACGTAGGATGTGGAAAATGAGCTCTTCATCTTTGCTGTCAGTATCTGATGCTTTCAAGTCTCGAGAAGAGATGTAGATTCCATACTGTCCGTTTTTTAACACTTCGACTTTGGATGGGCACTGAAGGTAAACTATTATCGGGGCAGCCTTGTCCACATGGTTCACCTGGACAGAGGTAATAAGTCAGTCTTTAATTGCTTCTTCGAGATGATTTGACCACAATATTAAAATTAAACATCCTTCAGTAGTGTATTTTAAACATCAAGTATCACTGTTTCCATTGCTGCTTTCTGACTGGGGTCATGAAATTCTTCTCAAAGCATCGTACAGATGCTCTACTTCCTTCAATACATTAATCTATATGTGGACTATTACATAATTATTTGATTATTTTCTGGCAGACAATACAATAGTACACACAAGCGACCTTCCCCCATCAAAACCACAGCATTGTGGCAGTTTATAACTTATTTCTACTCATGCTTCTTGTTGTGCTGTCATGAAGTCACAAAAACATCAATAAATTGTGAAATTTTTCATTAGAAGTAACTTACATTATTTCTAATAATTAGTAGCAAGTTTAAAAATACACACGTCTCACACTGGTGATATCACACTACCTTTATTTCACTTATAAAGATTTTCTTCCTAACCCATTCATATCCTTAAGCTATTGACTTAACATCTTCTATGAATAACTAAAGCACCAAAGCCACAGAGAATAAAAGCTTTCACATTCTTTCTTTTTAATATGAGACACTCAAAGGTAATCACAGCAACAAAGAAGAAAATGTGTCCAACCTTCTCTCTGTAGTCTTTGTTTAGATGCTCAGCTTTAGCGCATATCCTAAGCAATGCATGTGTGTATTAATTCCCATTAGAACTTATCACATTTCAACTGGGCATGTTAAGGAAGAAACCCATAATTCACCACATCAGCTAGAATTATCTAATCAATAAGATAGTCCCAACATTTCCACTGTCACTTTTTAAACTTTATTACCATTATTTTCCTATTTCTAACCCATAACTCAGGTCCCAATATTCACACTATTTTCCTAAAGTGGAAGGGTAGAACAGCAGGATAGTGCAGTCTGCAGGAATCTTTGCCCACAGGGACAATACTGCTTCTTGATGAATCTCTACCCCAGGAGGCAAAATTCAGGGCTGTCAGTTCCTATTTCCACCTGACTAATTTTCCATGCTTCCTCTCCGAAACCCATCTCTCAGGAAGAACCCAGAGTTTTAACCACAGCCAAGTAGGAATACCAGTCAAGACTGAGGCCTGAACCTACGTACCCCACTCAGAAATCCTCCGATCTACTATTATAGCTACCTACAAGGTTACATTTCTAATTTGAGGTAAGCCCTATATCTAAAACCACAGATATCCCTAGCCACTTGCCTCAATTGTGAATATAGCTGGTTCAGTCTGCAATTTCCCATTGACCAGAAAGCCGTGATTGCTCATATCAGTGACAATAAAGGTGAACCTGTCAATCTGCGAGTCTCCTCCACCATGTTTGTAAGCTACATCCATGTTGTCGACGTCCAACTGCGTGAAGTTACGCTGGTGAAGAACAACCCCTTTGTGGTACAGTTGGCCATACTGTGGATGCTGTGCAATGATGTATGTAAGGTTCTGTGAGGGAGTGTCAGGGTCAGATAACTGGAGCACCTCTGGACAAATGGACATCATCGAGCCTTCAACCAATCGGATCCCTTTGTTTTTCGACAGTGTGGGCAGGATGCGATCAGTATTTTCAATGATGATCTCCAGACTTCCGTTTCTTGTGGACAGCCCATTGCTGACAATGAATCTAGCAAAGAGAGTCAGAGGCAAGGCAGCCTTCAGCAAGTTTTCTTGATTCACCATCTATAGAAATGAGATAATAAAATAATACACACCTTTAACAGGGATTCTGGTCCTAGTGGCTCTGTAACACAAGTTCAGAAACAAGTCTCTGTGTCATGTGAAGTAATATTATTGTTTCTGCTGGCAAAACTGTTCCCAACCTTCATGGCCTAACAGAACTACATTTAGGCGCGTTGATCAATTCCAACGTGTATGATAACAGCATTTTATTGAGAATATGATAATGGTAAAACAAAACAATCCCGTAACAAATCTTTCTGATTTGGCAATTGCCATCGGTGTGTGGATTGCAGCTGTGGTAAATGAAAGACCCATAAAACCAAAGTTGTTATTTTTTACCTCTGTTACCAGATTTCTGTTCTGAGAAGATATAGGAATCTCACTGATAAAGAAGTTGTTGGAAAATTGAAAGACACCAAAATAAGCTCAAATACTTATGCCAGCTAAATTCCATTTGTGTATGAAGAATCTAACCCTCAGATCGCAACAAAATTCATAGTACTGAATTAATTACTTTCAATTAAAAACAAACTTGTCCAAAAAAAAATCCACCAGGGAATATATTGGGAATATACTTTTTTCTATAAACCACCAGACTTCCAGTAGAACGTGCAGTGCCTGTTCCATTTCAACATATCTTTCCATTGCCGGGGTGTGCTGTACCAGTGAGGAAACACTGATGAAGAAGGAGGTTGGGAGACGCAAGGGGTATCCTCTTTTTCCAGGTCCAAAACTGGAGAGGGTGAGAATGCAGCAGGTGTGAGATCATGGCTCTGGGCCCTGAAAATCCACGGGGTGGCATAACTCAGCGTAACGGCCAAGATACATCCATCCCGCACC
This sequence comes from Heptranchias perlo, assembly GCF_035084215.1. Classification (NCBI taxonomy): domain Eukaryota; kingdom Metazoa; phylum Chordata; class Chondrichthyes; order Hexanchiformes; family Hexanchidae; genus Heptranchias; species Heptranchias perlo. Next base: position 138,466,578 of record NC_090328.1, read on the forward strand.
TCCGATGAAAAGTTCACCAGCTCAGTGGGAGGACCCATAATTTAAATGCAATTGGCGGCAGGGGGGAACTGGAGCATCCTCCTCACGCCCTTTGAAGGCTGGAACGTCTGGCGGAGAAGTGATGGGCCGCGGGGGGGGGGGCGGAGGGGCTGCCAGGTGGCCGCTTTAAAAATGGCAAAAAATAAACTTAATGGCCAAATCTTCGGGGACCAGGCCTCGATCCAAGCCTGCAGCCCCATGTGGCTCGACATCAGCATGTTATAGAGTCATAGAGTTATACAGCACGGATAGAGGCCCTTCGGCCCATCGTGTCCGTGCCGGCCATCAAGCCCTGTCTACTCTAATCCCATATTCCAGCATTTGGTCCGTAGCCTTGTATGCTGTGGCATTTCAAGTGCTCATCCAAATGCTTCTTGAATGTTGTGAGGGTTCCTGCCTCCACAACCCTTTCAGGCAGTGAGTTCCAGACTCCAACCACCCTCTGGGTGAAAAAGTTCTTTCTCAAATCCCCTCTAAACCTCCCGCCTTTTACCTTCAATCTATGTCCCCTTGTTATAGAACCCTCAACGAAGGGAAAAAGCTCCTTAGTATCCATCCTATCTGTGCCCCTCATAAATTTGTACACCACAATCATGTCCCCCCTCAGCCTCCTCTGCTCCAAGGAAAACAAACCCAATCTTCCCAGTCTCTCTTCATAGCTGAAGCGCTCCAGCCCTGGTAACATCCTGGTGAATCTCCTCTGCACCCTCTCCAAAGCGATCACATCCTTCCTGTAGTGTGGCGACCAGAACTGCACACAGTACTCCAGCTGTGGCCTAACCAGTGTTTTATACAGCTCCATCATAACCTCCTTGCTCTTATATTCTATGCCTCGGCTAATAAAGGCAAGTATCCCATATGCCTTCTTTACCACCTTATCTACCTGTTCCGCCACCTTCAGGGATCTGTGAACTTGCACACCAAGAACTCTCTGACCCTCTGTCTTGCCTAGGGTCCTCCCATTCATTGTGTATTCCCTTGCCTTGTTAGTCCCTCCAAAGTGCATCACCTCGCACTTTTCCGGGTTAAATTCCATTTGCCACTGTTCCGCCCATCTGACCAACCCATCTATATCGTCCTGCAGACTGAGGCTATCCTCCTCGCTATTTACCACCCTACCAGTTTTTGTATCATCAGCGAACTTACTGATCATACCTTTTACATTCATATCCAAGTCGTTAATGTAGACCACAAACAGCAAGGGACCCAGCACCGATCCCTGTGGTACCCCACTGGCCACAGGCTGCCAGTCACAAAAACAACCTTCGACCATCACCCTCTGCCTTCTGCCACTAAGCCAGTTTTGTATCCAAAGTGCCAAGGCACCCTGGATTCCATGGGCTCGTACCTTCTTGACCAGTCTCCTGTGGGGGACTTTATCGAAGGCCTTACTGAAATCCATGTATACCACATCCACTGCGTTACCCTCATCCACACGCCTAGTCACCCCCTCAAAAAATTCAATCAAATTAGTCAGACATGTTGACTATCCCTGATTAATCCTTGCTTCTCCAAGTGGAGACTAATGATGTCCTTCAGAATTTTTTCCAATAATTTTCCTGCCACTGATGTTAGGCTCACTGGCCTGTAGTTCCCCGGTTTTTCCCTACTCCCCTTCTTGAATAATGGTACTACATTAGCGGTTCTCCAGTCCTCTGGCACATCCCCTGTGGCCAGAGAGGTTCTGAATATATGTGTCAGAGCCCCCGCAATCTCCTCCTTTGCCTCACACAGTAGCCTGGGATACATTTCGTCCGGGCCTGGGGATTTATCCATTTTTAGGCCTGCTAAAACCGCCAATACCTCCTCCCGCTCGATGTTAATATGTTCGAGTATATCACAGTCCCCCTGCCGTATTTCTATGTCTACATCGTCCTTCTCCATAGTGAAAACAGATGCAAAAAATTCATTTAGAACCCCTCCTACATCTGCCGGCTCCACACACAGATTGCCATTTTTGTCCCTAATGGGCCCTATTTTTTCCCTAGTCATCCTCTTACCCTTAATATACTTATAAAACATCTTAGGATTTTCCTTTATTTTGCTCGCCAGTGTTATTTCATGGCCCCTCCTTGATCTCCTAATTTCTTTTTTAAGTATCCCCCTGCACTTTTTGTACTCCTCTCGGGCTTCCTCCGTCTTTAGCCTTTTGTATCTGCCAAAAGCCCTCCTTTTTTTCCTAATCCATTCTCGTATATCCCCTGACATCCAAGGTTCCCTGGAGTTCTTGGAACCACCCTTGACCTTTACGGGAACATGTTGCCATTGTATGGTCTCAATCTCCCTTCTGAAAGACTCCCATTGCTCCGATGCGGATTTTCCTACAAGCAGCTGATCCCAGTCCATTTTGGCCAGATCCTGCCTTATCCTATTAAAATCGGCCTTCCCCCAATTTAGAACCTTTATTTACGGCCCCTCCCTATCCTTTTCCATGACCACCTTAAATCTCACCGAATTATGGTCACTGTCACCAAAGTGCTCACCTACTAGCACTTCTTCCACTTGGCCGGCCACATTCCCTAGAATTAGGTCCAGTACCGCCCCCTCTCTTGTCGGACTTTCTACATGCTGGCTCAAAAAGCTCTCCTGGATGCACGTTAAGAATTTTGTACCCTCTAAGCCTTTTACACTCTGAGTATCCCAGTTAATATTGGGGAAGTTGAAATCCCCCACTATTATTACCCTATTATTTGCACAATTTTCTGAGATTTGACAACATATCTGTTCCTCTATCTCCCCCTGACTGTTTGGGGGCCTATAGTACACTCCCATCAAAGTGCTTGCCCCCTTTTTGTTTTTAAGCTCCACCAATATGGCCTCATTAGAGGAACCTGCTAATATATCATCCCTCCTTATGGCAGTAATTGATTCTTTAATTAATATTGCGACCCCCCCTCCTCTTATACCTCCCCCTCTGTCTCGCCTGAAGATTCTGTACCCCGGAATATTGAGCTGCCAGTCTTGCCCCTCCCTCAACCATGTCTCTGTGACAGCAACAATATCATACTCCCATGTGTTTATCAACACCTTCAGTTCATCCACCTTATTCGCAAGACTCCTTGCATTAAAATAGATGCCATCCAGCCTTGCCCTCACATATTTGCCCTGTCTTCCAAGCTGACTTGTTTTTTTCTCTATATTTGGCTGCACATCACCCCCTATTGTAGCTCCACTCTGTATCCCATCCCCCTGCCAAGTTAGTTTAAACCCCCCCCAACAGTGCGAGCAAACCTCCCCGCAAGGATATTTGTCCCGCTCTGGTTCAGGTGCAACCCGTCCGACTTGTACAAGTCCCACCTTCCCCAGAAGCAGGCCCAGTGATCCAGGAAACTGAAACCCTCCCTCCTGCACCAACTCTTTAGCCATGCATTCATCTGTTCTATCCTCCTATTTCTATACTCACTAGCCCGTGGCACTGGGAGTAATCCAGAGATTACAACCTTTGAGGTCCTGCTCTTTAATCTGCTACCTCGCTCCCTAAATTCTTGATGCAGGACCTCATCTCCCTTCCTACCTATGTCGTTGGTCCCAATGTGGACCACGACCTCTGCCTGCTCACCCATCCCCTTGAGAATGCCCTGTAGCCGCTCAGTGACATTCATGACCCTGGCACCAGGGAGGCAACAAACCATCCTGGAGTCACGTTTACGGCCACAGAAACGCCTGTCTGTTCCCCTTACGATAGAATCCCCTACCACTATAGCTCTTCCACTCTTTTTCCTCCCAGTTTATGTACAAACCCCTCATGTGTTTCAGGTTAAAAGATTTCAGTCGCTGTAAAAATATTCTAAAGTCTGCAACTTTACAAAATGAAAAACAGAAAAATAGGCTGTTCGCTTTTATTAAACTTATATTTTTGGGAAGTATTTTGTACTTGTTATCAAGGTTGGAAGCAAAGACTTTCGTAGCTCTCAGACCACATTCTCAATTTGGGCTGCTCGTTTTCACTTGCAAAACTGCAGAGGTCCCATACATTGCAAGACTCTTGAAAGGTCTGCTAGTCAAATAGAATGAAAAGTGTGTGGATTTATTGCCCAATACAGAACTGGAAGTGGACTGTTTAGCTGTTTCTGGTAAGTTAAGTATCATTTACATAAATTAGTGCTTTAAACATGTAAGATATTTACTTTCCAGTCAAGAGACCCAGGCCTAGAAACTCATTCGTGCTGCATCAGTTTTACAGGCATAAAACAGATTCCCAAGAGTCCAATATGGCTTCCTGTCCTGTGCCAGAAGTGCTCCATTTGCCATATTGGATCGGGTTCCTTCATAGGCACCAGGGTGCACGCCACAATGATTCAGAAAGCTCATTGTAATATTTAAACATGGGTCCTACATTTGTTGTAGGACTCTTTTGTAAAATTGGTCTGCCCCAGCGTATGATTCACCACATAATGGCCCAGAATTCGCTGGGAAAGTAACGGTGAGTTTAATGTGCACATTAGTGTGTGAACAATCCAGCAATTTGTCGCGAGGAAAAGATACCCCGTCACTTGCGAATTGCCACAAATTGCTGGACAATTTGAGTCGCTCTGCCGTTAGCCTTGCAAAAATGGGAGCTCGCCCTCAGCCTCCCTGTGAAATTAAAGAAATTGCTGCACATGCACTGTTAACATTAGATAAACTCGCCGCAGAAAGTTAGGGATTGTACTTAATGACGTAAGGACTCTTTTAATGACAAGATTTATGTTTCTGCAATGCCACGCAACCTCTCCAGCCCAGAAAGGGAACAATTTAAACAACGCAGTCTCATTCCTGCAGGTAGTAAATTGTTCTTAGAGGTTTTTTAAATTTAAAATCTAATTTTTTTTTCTTACTTTTCCGTTCTCTTTTTATCTCTCTTTTAATCCAATCTTTCCTTCTCTCTCTTTGTTTCACTTTCTGTACCTGATTTGACTCTAATTCATCCTCCTTTTCAGTCACTCCTGTTTCTTTCTCAATTCTTATATCTCACTGGTTAAGGAGATACACTGTTGCTCCCACCGTTCACTGACGTCCCAGATGCTCCGTTGCCCCTCCCCCCTCATCAGCTCTCACTTTCAGCAAGCTATGGCACAAAAACATTTTCAGCATGAAGGGTGCAGAAAAAAGTCTAACACAGCACACCACTCCAGCAAAATCCAGCCCAATGTTATTCTTTGTTATTCCCCCTCATTCTCCCTGCTCTTTGTTGCTCTCCTGTGTTATTCCCTGCTTTTCTCTCTCTGTTTCTGTTACGCTCTTTGTTTCTCGGTTACTTTTCCCCTTTTTACATCTCCTGTTGCAAGTTAAAAGACTTTGAGGCAATTGATAGCCAATAACACAGTTAAACATTCCAATTTCTCCAACTAAATACACATGCGTCCCAATTGCTGTCTGGAATACACATGTTTAAAATCAGTTTTTAACCTCAATTAAACTGCTTTATTCACTGTTGAAGTTCTGGCCGAGTTAACCCCATCTGATGCAATGAGACTTGGTATGCGATTGGCAATAATTAACTTATTAAATAAAGCTAGGCTATTTTAATAAGACTTTATATAAGACTTTAAGTGCAGCCTGGCTGGTATAAAGCATTTAAGAAGGTAGGGCGCTCAGCTTCACAAAATATTCAATAGCAATCACAGTTGAAGATAAAGATTGAGAAGGACATAAGGAAGACAAAGACCAAAGTAATAAATTGGAAAAAAAGCTGATTTTAAGGGGATGAGAATGGAATTCGGGAAAATAAACTGGAAAAATTTACTGATAAACAAAAAAATAGAACAGCAGTGGGAAACATTTAAAACGGTGATCAATGGATGTCCAGAAGAAATATATCTCACTAAAAGGCAAGAACAAACCAGCCAGTAATGACACATCATGGATGGATAATGAAATAAGGGAAAAATTGAAACTGAAGAAAAAGACATACACCAAGTACGTAGACAACAAAGGAGTGGATGACAAAAGGGAATATAAAAAAGGTGAGGAAAGAACCTGCTGTCACCAAAGTGCTAGTAGGTGAGCACTTTGGTGACAGTGACCATAATTCGGTGAGATTTAAGGTGGTCATGGAAAAGGATAGGGAGGGGCCGGAAATAGAGGTTCTAAATTGGGGGAAGGCCGATTTTAATAGGATAAGGCAGGATCTGGCCAAAATGGACTGGGATCAGCTGCTTGTAGGAAAATCCGCATCGGAGCAATGGGAATCTTTCAGAAGGGAGATTGAGACCATAAAATGGCAACATGTTCCCGTAAAGGTCAAGGGTGGTTCCAAGAACTCCAGGGAACCTTGGATGTCAGGGGATATACGAGAATGGATTAGGAAAAAAAGGAGGGCTTTTGGCAGATACAAAAGGCTAAAGACAGAGGAAGCCCTAGAGGAGTACAAAAAGTGCAGGGGGATACTTAAAAAAGAAATTAGGAGATCAAGGAGGGGCCATGAAATAACACTGGTGAGCAAAATAAAGGAAAATCCTAAGATGTTTTATAAGTATATTAAGGGTAAGAGGATGACTAGGGAAAAAATAGGGCCCATTCGGGACAAAAATGGCAATCTGTGTGTGGAGCCGGCAGATGTAGGAGGGGTTCTAAATGAATTTTTTGCATCTGTTTTCACTATGGAGAAGGACGATGTAGACATAGAAATACGGCAGGGGGACTGTGATATACTCGAACATATTAACATCGAGCGGGAGGAGGTATTGGCGGTTTTAGCAGGCCTAAAAATGGATAAATCCCCAGGCCCGGACGAAATGTATCCCAGGCTACTGTGTGAGGCAAAGGAGGAGATTGCGGGGGCTCTAACACAGATATTCAGAACCTCTCTGGCCACAGGGGATGTGCCAGAGGACTGGAGAACCGCTAATGTAATACCATTATTCAAGAAGGGGAGTAGGGAAAAACCGGGGAACTACAGGCCAGTGAGCCTAACATCAGTGGTAGGAAAATTATTGGAAAAAATTCTGAAGGACAAAATTAATCTCCACTTGGAGAAGCAAGGATTAATCAGGGATAGTCAACATGGCTTTGTCAAGGGAAGATCATGTCTGACTAATTTGATTGAATTTTTTGAGGGGGTGACTAGGCGTGTGGATGAGGGTAACGCAGTGCATGTGGTATACATGGATTTCAGTAAGGCCTTCGATAAAGTCCCCCACAGGAGACTGGTCAAGAAGGTACGAGCCCATGGAATCCAGGGTGCCTTGGCACTTTGGATACAAAACTGGCTTAGTGGCAGAAGGCAGAGGGTGATGGTCGAAGGTTGTTTTTGTGACTGGCAGCCTGTGGCCAGTGGGGTACCACAGGGATCGGTGCTGGGTCCCTTGCTGTTTGTGGTCTACATTAATGACTTGGATATGAATGTAAAAGGTATGATCAGTAAGTTCGCTGATGATACAAAAATTGGTAGGGTGGTAAATAGCGAGGAGGATAGCCTCAGTCTGCAGGACGATATAGATGGGTTGGTCAGATGGGCGGAACAGTGGCAAATGGAATTTAACCCGGAAAAGTGCGAGGTGATGCACTTTGGAGGGACTAACAAGGCAAGGGAATACACAATGAATGGGAGGACCCTAGGCAAGACAGAGGGTCAGAGGGATCTTGGTGTGCAAGTTCACAGATCCCTGAAGGCGGCGGAACAGGTAGATAAGGTGGTAAAGAAGGCATATGGGATACTTGCCTTTATTAGCCGAGGCATAGAATATAAGAGCAAGGAGGTTATGATGGAGCTGTATAAAACACTGGTTAGGCCACAGCTGGAGTACTGTGTGCAGTTCTGGTCGCCACACTACAGGAAGGATGTGATCGCTTTGGAGAGGGTGCAGAGGAGATTCACCAGGATGTTACCAGGGCTGGAGCGCTTCAGCTATGAAGAGAGACTGGGAAGATTGGGTTTGTTTTCCTTGGAGCAGAGGAGGCTGAGGGGGGACATGATTGAGGTGTACAAAATTATGAGGGGCACAGATAGGATAGATACTAAGGAGCTTTTTCCCTTCGTTGAGGGTTCTATAACAAGGGGACATAGATTGAAGGTAAAAGGCGGGAGGTTTAGAGGGGATTTGAGAAAGAACTTTTTCACCCAGAGGGTGGTTGGAGTCTGGAACTCACTGCCTGAAAGGGTTGTGGAGGCAGGAACCCTCACAACATTCAAGAAGCATTTGGATGAGCACTTGAAATGCCATAGCATACAAGGCTACGGACCAAATGCTGGAATATGGGATTAGAGTAGACAGGGCTTGATGGCCAGCGCGGACACGATGGGCCGAAGGGCCTCTATCCGTGCTGTATAACTCTATGACTCTAAGTCAAAAAGACAATTCGGAAGGCAAAGAGAAACTACAAAATTAAATTATCAAGGTATATAAAAATAAATAGTAAAGTATTCTACAGACACAAAAGAAAAATTTGGATAGGAATAGGGCCACTAAGGGATACACACAATAAACTCACAGGTAATGACAGCAAAATGGCAGAAATATTAAATAATTACTTTGCCTCAGTATTTACCAAGGCGAGCATGACATCAGAAGAAGAGATCAAAAAAGATATAAAGACATTTAAGATAGAAAGGGGGGAGATAATTGATAAAGTAATCAAACCTAGAGAGGATTAAACCCCTGGTCCAGATGGATTGTGCATGTTAAAAGATGTTAGGGAAGAGATAGCAAAGGCACTATTAAATATATATAAAAATTCATTAGAAAAGGGAATAGTGCAAGAGAACTGGTGGCCAGCTAATGCGATTGATGTATTTAAAAAGGGAGATAGAACAAGTCCAGGGAACTATAGACCAATTAGCTTATCATCGGTGGTCGGAAAGATAATGGAACCCTTACTCAAACCTATGATAGAAAAACAACTAAAAACCGAAAATATAATAAAGAATAGTCATCACGGATTTCAAAAGGGAAGGTCATGCTTGACCAACGTTATTGAATTCTTTGAAGAAGTAACAGAAAGAGTAGACAAGGGTGATGTAGCAGATGTAATAAATTTGGATTTTCAAAGGTACTGCATAGCAGACTTATGACTAAGGTCAGAGCATCTGGAGTCAAGAGACAAGTAGCAGAATGGACAGCAAGCTGGCTACAAAACAGAGAGTAGGGTTAAAGCTAGTTACTCAGACTGGCAAAAGGTGGGATGTGGTGTTCCACAAGGATCGGTTCTGGGACCATTGTTCATCATTTACATAAACGATTTGGACTCGGGATTCAGATGTAAAATTTCAAAATTTGCAGACGACACCAAATTTGGGGGTATAGTTAATGCCGAGGACTGCGACAAAGTACAGGAAGACATTAATAAACTTGCAGAATGGGCAAATGATTTTCAATATAGGTAAGTGTGAAATAGTATATTGTGGTAGGAAGAATAAGGAGGCCACATACGCCTTGGAAAATAAGAGTCTAAATGAGGTAGAGGAGCAGAGGGATCTGGGGGTACAGATTGACAAATCATTAAAAATGTAGCGACACAGGTTTATAAGGCCATAAAAAAAGCAAATCAAGCACTGGAGTTCATTTCTAGAGGGATAGAATTGAAAAGCAGGGAAGTTATGTTAAACTTGTACAGAAATCTTGGTTAGATCACGCTTGGAGTCCTGTGAACAGTTCTGGTCTCCATATTATTAAAAGTATATAGAGGCACTGGAGAAGGTGCAAAAAAGATTTATTAGGATGATACCAGAACTGAGAGGTTATACCTATCAGGAAAGATTGAACAGGATGTGGCTATTTTCTCTAGAAAAGAGAAGGGTGACCTGACAGAGGTCTTTAAGATTATGAAAAGGTTTGATAGGGTAGACATACAGAAGATATTTCCACTTGCAGGGGAAACCAGAACTAGGAGCTATAAATATGAGATAGTCACTAATAAATTCAATAGGGAATTGAGGACGAACTTCTTTACCCAGAGAGTGGTTAGAATGTGGGATTCGCTACCAAGAGGAGTAGTTGAGGTGATTAGCACATATGCATTTAAAGGGAAGCTAGATAAACACATGAGGGGGAAAGGAAAAGAAGGATATGTTGATGGGGTTAGGTGAAGAGAGGAGGGAGGAGGCTCGTGTGGAGCTTAAACACCAGCATGGACCTGTTGGGCCGAATGGCCTGTTTCTGTGCTGTACATTCTATGTAAAAACAAAGTCTTATTTTAACTAGGATTTGATTTGATTCAAAATCAAATGCTTATGGCATGCATTCAAGGACTGATTTTATCTGGTTGATAGGAACCTCACACTGACTGAATCCTGGGCCTAGCTTTTACATGGTCACTGTCAAATTAACACAATAATTTCCAGAAACGGAATTACTTCAAATAAACGGAGTCAAATGGTCTTTTCTACCTGTCCTCAAATAAAATATTTAACTTCCACAAGATGTCAATAACTTAAGCTGCCAGGTTTCCTTCCTCAGCTGTAAACTAAATGCAACACCTTGTTTACTGAAGTGAAATAGCAGTTGTGGCAAAAATGTGCTGTGGTTCATGGAAATTGTTAGTACAGAAAAGACTTGCATTTAAACAGCGTCTTTTATGATCTCAGGGCATCCCAAAGTGCTTTACAGCCAATTAAGTACTTTCTGAAGTGGAGTCACTGATGTAATGTAGGAAACGTGGCAGCCAATTTGTGCACAACGAGGTCCCACAAACAGCAATGTGATAATGACCAAATAATCTGATTTAGGGATGTTGGTTGAGGGTTAAATATTGGCCAGGACAGGGAGAACTCTCCTGCTCTTAGAATCATAGAATGATACAGCTCAGAGGGAAGCCATTTGGCCCATCTTACCTGTGCTGGCTCTTTGGAAGAGTTATCTAATTAGTCCCACACCCCTGAAGTTTTTCCCCTTCAAGTATTTATCCAGTTCCCTTTTGAAAGTTACTATTGAATCTGCCTCCACCACCCTTTCAGGCAGTGCATTCCAGATCATAACAACTGGCTGCATAATTTTTTTTCCTCATGTCATCTCTGGTTCTTTTGTCAATTACCTTAAATCTGTGTCCTCTGGTTACTGACCCTCCTGCCTCGGGAAACAGTTGGTCCTTATTTACCCTATCAAAACCCTTCATGATTTTGAATACCTCTATCAAATCTCCTCTTAACCTTCTCTGCTCCAAGGAGAATGACCCAGCTTCTCCAGTCTCTCCACATTTAAGAAGTCCCTCATCCCTGGTACCATTCTAGTAAATCTCTTCTGCACTCTCTCTAAGGCCGTGACATCCTTCCTGAAGTGTGGTGCCCAGAATTGGACACAATACTCCAGTTGGGGCCTCACCAGAGATTTATAAAGGTTCAGCATAACTTCATTGCTTTTGTACTCTATACCTCTATTTATAAAGCCAAGGACTCCATATGCTTTTTTAACAGCCTTTGCAACTTGTCCTGCCACCTTCAAAGATTTGTGTACAAACACCCCAAGGTCTCTGTTCCTGCACCCCCTTTAAAATTGTACTATTTAGTTTATATTGCCTCTCCTCATTCTTCCTTCCACAATGTATCATTTCACACTTCTCTGCGCTAAATTTCATCTGCCATGTGTCTGCCCATTCCACCAATCTGTCTAAGTCTTCCTGAAGTCTATTGCTATCATCCTCATTGTTTACTATATTTCTGAATTTCCTGTCATCTGCAAACTTTGAAATTATGCCCTGTATAACCAAGTCCAGGTCATTAATATATATCATATACCGTCTTCGCAATAGTATCATGGGATCTTTCACGTCCACCTGAGAGGGAAACGGTTTAACGTCTCATCCGAAAGATGTCAGCCGAGATTATGTGCTCAAGTCCCTGGAGTGAGATTGAAAAAAGTAGCAGTTGGCAACTGGTGTGGAGCCAAAATTTTAACATTCTTCCTTTTTTGAATCACATTAGGCTTGGAAGAGCAGCCTGCCAGGGGCACAGAGAAAGCCAACAACTCCCAACATCCTGTGTCCATCTCATAAATGTTGGGCATCAGCGGCAGAGCTACACATTCCCCACAGATGCAGTTAATGAGTATCAGGAGATAGCACCAGGTGAATCTAGTTGCACAAGTGAGTAAGAAGGAGCATGTGGTGGTGCCAGAGGATGAACAGGATTCCGCTCGTCAGCTGCCCACGTCAATGTTCTTGTACTTTGGGAAATTCCGCAGTGCGGTCACATTGGGTAGCCATATCGTGCTGCTATTCCTATTCAGTCAAAAAGGAAATGAAAGTGTTGGCTAAACTCATCAATGCGTTGATGACTTTTTTTTTATTCGTTCATGGGATCTGGGCATTGCTGGCGAGGCCGGCATTTATTGCCCATCCCTAATTGCCCTTGAGAAGGTGGTGGTGAGCCGCCTTCTTGAACCGCTGCAGTCCGTGTGGTGAAGGTTCTCCCACAGTGCTGTTAGGTAGGGAGTTCCAGGATTTTGACCCAGCGACGATGAAGGAACGGCGATATATTTCCAAGTCGGGATGGTGAGTGACTTGGAGGGGAACATGCAGGTGATGTTGTTCCCATGTGCCTGCTGCCCATGTCCTTCTAGGTGGTGAAGGTTGCGGGTTTGGGAGGTGCCGTCGAAGAAGCCTTGGCAAGTTGCTGCAGTGCATCCTGGTACACACTGCAGCCACTGTGTGCCGGTGGTGAAGGGAGTGAATGTTTAGGGTGGTGGATGGGGTGCCAATCAAGCGGGCTGCTTTGTCCTGGATGGTGTCGAGCTTCTCGAGTTTTGTTGGAACTGCACTCATCCAGGCAAGTGGAAAATATTCCATCACACTCCTGACTTGTGCCTTGTAGATGGTGGAAAGGCTTTGGGGAGTCAGGAGGTGAGTCACTCGCCGCAGAATACTCAGCCTCTGACCTGCTCTTGTAGCCACAGTATTTATATGGCTGGTCCAGTTAAGTTTCTGGTCAATGGTGACCCCCAGCATGTTGATGGTAGGGGATTCGGCGATGGTAATGGCACTGAATGTCAAGGGTAGGTGGTTAGACTCTCTCTTGTTGGAGATGGTCATTGCCTGGCACTTGTCTGGCGCGAATGTTACTTGCCACTTATCAGCCCAAGTCTGGATGTTGTCCAGGTCTTGCTGAATGCGGGCTTGGACTGCTTCATTATTTGAGGGGTTGCGAATGGAACTGAACACTGTGCAATCGTCAGCGAACTTCCCCATTTCTGACCTTATGATGGAGGTCATTGATGAAGCAGCTGAAGATGGTTGGGCCTAGGACACTGCCCTGAGGAACTCCTGCAGCAAAGTCCTGGGGCTGAGATGATTGGCCTCCAACAAACACTACCATCTTCCTTTGTGCTAGGTATGACTCCAGCCACTGAAGAGTTTTCCCCCTGATTCCCATTGACTTCAATTTTGTTCGGGCTCCTTGATGCCACACTCGGTCAAATGCTGCCTTGATGTCAAGGGCAGTCGCTCTCACCTCACCTCTGAAATTCAGCTCTTTTGTCTTTGTTTGGACCAAGGCTGTAATGAGGTCTGGAGCTGAGTGGTCCTGGCGGAACCCGAACTGAGCATCGGTGAGCAGGTTATTGGTGAGTAAGTGCCGCTTGATAGCACTGTCGACGACACCTTCCATCACTTTGCTGATGATTGAGAGTAGACTGATGGGGCGGTAATTGGCCGGATTGGATTTGTCCTGCTTTTTGTGGACAGGACATACCTGGGCAATTTTCCACATTGTCGGGTCGATGCCAGTGCTGTAGCTGTACTGGAACTGTTTGGCTAGATACTTCTGAGCAGCAACACCACAGATACTGGTAGTTTGGAGGAATCTGGAGGCATAAAAGTTGAGGGCCATGGTCACCTTGACTGCCACTGGCAGTGCCATTTCAATGGTGGAGATTGGTTACAGGTGTCCTCTTCATCTCGTGAATAAAAATAAACTGTTCCCATTGGCGGAAGGGTCGAGAACCAGAGGGCATAGATTTAAGGTGATTGGCAAAAAACCAAAGGTGACATGAGGAAAAACTTTCTTACGCAGCGAGTAGTTATTTATGATCTGGAATGCGCTTCCTGATAGGGCGGTGGAAGCAGATTCAATCGTGGCTTTCAAAATGGAATTGGATAAATACTTGAAGGGAAAAATCAGGGGAATGGGACTAACTGGATTGCTCTTACAAAGAGCCGGCACAGGCTTGTTGGGCCAAATGGCCTCCTTTTGTGCTGTAACCGTTCCACGAGGCACTAAGGAATCAAGTGTTACAGATTCACAAATCATTAAAAGTTGCAATGCAGGTTAAGAAAGCCATGAAAAGTGCAAACAAAGCACTGGGGCTAATTCCTAGAGGAATGGAATTCAAAAGCAGGGAAGATATGTTAAACTGATATAGAATCTTGGTTAGACCACACTGGAGTACTGTGCACAGTTCTGATCTCCATATTATAAAAAGGATATAGAAGCACTGGAGAAAGTGCAAAAAAGATTTATAAGGATAATACCAGAACCGAGAGGGTACAACTGTCAGGGAGGTCTGAACAAGATGGGGCTCTTTTCTCAAGCCAAGAGAAGACTGAGAGGTGACCTGATAGAAGTCTTTAAAATTATGAATGGGTTCGAAAGGGTAGTCTTAGAGAAGATGTTTACACTTGGAAGGGAAGTCCAAAACTAGGGGCCATGAATATAACATAGTCACTAAGAAATCCAATAAAAAATTCAGGAGAAACTCCTTTACTCAGGGAGTGGTGAGAATGTGGAACTTGCTACCACATGGAGTGATTGAGGCGAATAGCCTAGATACGAACTTGAAAGAGAAAGGAATAGGAGTATATGTTGATAGGGTGAGGTGAAGTCAGGTGGGAGGAGGCTTGTGTGGAGGATAAACAAGGCATAGACCCGTTGAGCCCAATGGCCTGTTTCTGTGTTGGAAGTTCTGCGTAGTTCAATGTTAATCTGGCTTTATCATACAAGGAAGAACAAGGTTTGATGTTTTGACACTTCGATTATGCAAACTTCTGGTCTGGAAAAATTTACATCTGATATCGAAGTGAAACTGTTGGATGCTAATGACAGCTGTAAAAAGCAGGAGTCATGTTTCAAATAGAATTTGCAGAGATCAGTGACAAAAGTTGAATGTTTTCCTGTCAAAAGATGTCAATTTAACTGGGAGTTCAAATCAAATGAGACTAAATAATCTTAAAAAGTTCCTCTACTGTAATTTTCTATCTTTACTGATATCCTGAGAAGATTGTTTGCTGTTTTCTTCACTAAAGTTCTCAAATGCAATCGTTAAGTTGCTGCTTTGTTTGAAATTTATAGTAATTTGGAAAATCAGAAATACAATTACAGTACTGAGTGATGTAAAGTTGTTGAAAACACATGTATTCTTCAATGCAAGGAGTCTAGTGAATAAGGCAGATAAGCTGAGGGAATAGGTAGACAAGTGGAAGTATGATATCATAGCTATCACTGAAACATGGCTTAAAGAAGGGCAGGAATGGCAGCTCAACATTCCTGGTTACAGGGTTTTCAGACGAGATAGAGAGGGGGTTAAAAAAAGGAGAGAAAGGTCGCAATACTGGTTAAAGAAACAATTACAGTTGTCAGGAGGGATGATATGTTAGAAGGATCATCAAATGTGGCCATATGGATTGAACTGAAGAACAAAAAAGGGGCAATCACACTGCTGGGAGTGTACTTTCGACCCCCAGTCAGCAGGAGATAGAAGAGCAAATATGTAGGAAAATGTCTGAGAAGTGCAAAAACAATAGGGCAGTAAAAGTGGGGAATTTCAACTGCCCTAATATTAACTGGGATAGAATCAGTGTAAAAGGTATAGAGGGCGCAGAATTCTTAAAATGCATTCAGGAAAACTTTTTTATCCAGTAGGTAGCAAACCCAACAAGAGGGGGGGGCAGTTCTAGATTCAGTTTTAGGGAATGAAGCTAGGGAAGGAGTATCAGTGGGAGAGCATTTTGGTGGTAGTGATCATAATTCAGTTAGATTTAGCATAGTTATGGAAAAGAACAGCAACTGACCAGGAGTAAATGTTCTCAATTGGGGGAAAGGCAAATTTTACTAAGCTGAGATGTGATTTAGCAAAAGTGGACTGGGAACAGCTCCTTGAAGGTAAATCAGTGTCAAAACAGTGGGAGGCATTCAAGAGGGAAATACTGAGGGTTCAGAGCAAATATGTTCCCACAGAGAAAAAATGTGGGACTCTCAAATCTAGAGCCCCCTGGATGTCAAGGAGCATATAGGGTAAGATTAGGCAAAAAAGGGAAGCTTACGTCAGATACCGAAAGCTCAATACTGCAGAAAGCCTAGAGGAGTATAGAAAGTGCAGGGGTGAAATTAAAAAGGATATTAGGAAAGCAAAGAGAGGGCATGAAAAAATATTGGCAACTAAAATCAAGGAAAATCCAAAGATGTTTTATAAATACATAAAGAGCAGGAGGATAACTGAGGAAAGAGTAGGGCTTATTAGAGACCAAAAGGGTAAACCTGTGTGTGGAGGCGGAAGATGTGGGTCTGGTTCTTAATGAATACTTTGCGTCTGTCTTCACAAAGAGAGAGACGATGCAGAGATTGTAGTTAAGGAGGAGGAGTGTGAAATATTGGATGGGATAAACATTGAGAGAGAGGAAGTATTAAGGGGTTTACCATCCTCGAAAGTAGATAAATCACCAGAGCCAGATGAAATGTATCCCAGGCTGTTAAGAGAAGCATGGGAGGAAATAGCGGAGGCTCTGACCATCATGTTGTGACGTTGTTTAAAAAGGGAGAAAGGGATACACCGAGCAATTATGGTCCAGTCTGTCTAACCTCAGTGGTGGGCAAATTATTGGAAAGAATTCTGAGGGACAGTATTAATTGTCATTTAGAAAGGTACAGAATAATCAAGGTCAGTCAGCGTGGATTTGTTAAGGGAAGGTCGTGTCTGACTAACTTGATTGAATTTTTTGAGGAGGTGACAAGGAGGGTCGATGAGGTTGGTGTAGCCGACATGGATTTTAGCAAGGCTTTTGACAAGGTCCCACATGGCAGACTGGTCAGAAAAGTAAAAGTCCGTGGGATCCAAGGGAAAGTGGCAAATTGGATCCAGAATTGGCTCAATGGTAGGAAGCAAAGGGTAATGGTTGACGGGTGTTTTTGTGACTGGAAGGCTGTTTCCAGTGGGGTTCCACAGGGCTCGGTACGAGGTCCCTTGTTTTTTGTGGTATATATCAATGATTTGGACTTAAATGTAAGGGGCATGATTAAGAAGTTGGCAGATGATACAAAAGTTGGCTGCGTGGTTGATAGTGAGGAGGAAAGCTGTAGACTGCAGGAAGATATTAATGGACAGGTCAGGTGGGCAGAAAAGTGGCAAATGGAATTCAGTCTGGAGAAGTGTGAGGTAATGCATTTGGGGAGGGCAAACAAGGCAAAGGAATACACAATAAATGGGAGGATACTAAGAAGTGTAGAGGAACAGAGGGACCTTGGAGTGCATGTCCACAGATCCCTGAAGGTAGCAGGACAGGTAGATAAGGTGGTTAAAAAGGCATATGGGATACTTTCCTTTATTAGCCAAGGCACAGAATACTAGAGCAGGGAGGTTATGCTAGAACTGTATAAAACACAGCTCCAGTACTGCGTACAGTTCTGGTCACCACATTAAAGGAAAGATGTGATTGCACTAGAGAGAGTGCAGAGGAGATTTACGAAGTTGTTGCCAGGACTGGAGAACTTTAGCTATGTGGAAAGATTGGATAGGCTGGGGTTGTTTTCTTTGCAACAGAGGAGGCTGAGGGGAGATTTAATTGAGGTGTATAAAATTATGAGGGGCCTAGATAGAGTGGATAGGGAGGACCTACTTCCCTTAGCAGAGGGGTCAGTGACCAGGGGGCATAGATTTAAAGTAATTAGTGGAAGGATTAGGGAGGAGTGGAGACATTTTTTCACCCAAAGGATGGTGGGGGTCTGGAACTCACTGCCTGAAAGGGTGGTAGAGGCAGAAACTCTCATTGCATTTCAAAAGTACTTGGATACGCACCTGAAATGCCGTAACCTACAGGGCTACGGACCAAGAGCTGGCAAGTGGGATTAGGCTGGCTAGCTGTTTTTCAGCCAGCACAGACACAATGGGCTGAATGGCCTCCTTCTGTGCTGTAAATTTCCATGATTCTATGATGAAATAAAACATCCAGAACTATTCCACTTTTTAAAAAATATATGCAAGGGTCCTTACCTGAAGCAACATTGCAGTAATTAGCTACAACTCACCTAGTTACCGAGGATTAGTATTTAATTCCTCCAGTTAAACACTGGGAAAACCAAAGCCATCGTCTTTAGCCCCCGTCCCAAACTGCATACCCTCGCCACCAATTTCATCCCCCTCCCTGGGCACTGTCTCAGGTTGAACCAGACTGTTCGCAACCATAGCGTTTTATTTAACTGAGCTTTCTACCCCAGATTCTCTCAATCACAAAGACTGCCTATTTCCACCTCCGTAATATTGTCCACCTCCAGCACCCTGCTGCTAAAACTCTCATCCACTTCTTTGTCACCTCCAGACTCGACTATTGCAATGCTCTTCTGGCCAGCCTTACAACCTTCACACTCTAATCTTAAACACATCTAAAACTCCGCTGCTCGTATCCTATTCTGTAACAAATCCTTGCTGACCTACATTGGTTCCCAGTATTGCAATAACTCCAATTTAAGATTCTCATCCTTGTGTTTAAATCCCTTCATGACCTGCCCCTCCTGATCTCTGTAACCACCTCTAGCCCTATAACCGCCCACCTCCAGAACTCTCCATTCCTCTGACTCTGGCCTTTTAGAGTCATAGAGTCATAGAGTTATACAGCACGGATAGAGGCCCTTCGGCCCATCGTGTCCGCGCCAGCCATCAGCCCTGTCTACTCTAATCCCATATTCCAGCATTTGGTCCGTAGCCTTGTATGCTATGGCATTTCAAGTGCTCATCCAAATGCTTCTTGAATGTTGTGAGAGTTCCTGCCTCCACAACCCTTTCAGGCAGTGAGTTCCAGACTCCAACCACCCTCTGGGTGAAAAAGTTCTTTCTCAAATCCCCTCTAAACCTCCCGCCTTTTACCTTGAATCTATGTCCCCTTGTTATAGAACCCTCAACGAAGGGAAAAAGCTCCTTAGTATCCATCCTATCTGTGCCCCTCATAATTTTGTACACACCATGGCCTTTGCCTCACCATTGGCAGCCGTGCCTTCAACCACCTAGGCCCTATGCTCTGAAATTCGCTCCCTAAAACCCCCTCATTCTGCTCGTTTAAAACCCACCTCTTTGACCCAGCTTTTGGTCACCACTCCTAATATCTCCTTCTCTGGTGTCCATTTTTGTCTGATTATACCACAGTCAAACCCTTTGAGACATTTTTCTATGTTAAAGGTGCTATATAAATGCAAGTTGCTGTTATAATTCTCAAACATAATTCATTCACTAGCCAAGGATAATATCTAGACCTTGCACAATACCATGTATTAACTAGAAACCAAATTATAGGATTGGTCAAAAAATATGGGGCTGATTTTCCTGACCTTGGACCCTGGGGAACACCAATAGGATTCTAAGAAAAATAAAATAAAAGACAGAACAGAAGGACTATTGTTCGCAGCAAATTACCCAGCTTTCAGGAGAACAGCGTCCACGACACCACACAACACTGCCACGGCAACCTCTGCAAGACATGCCAGATCATCGACACAGATACCACCATCACACGAGAGGACACCACCCACCAGGTACATGGTTCATACTCCTGTGACTCGGCCAACGTTGTCTACCTCATACGTTGCAGGAAAGGATGCCCTGGAGCATGGTACATTGGCGAGACCTTGCAGACACTGCGACAATGGATGAACGGACACCGCACAACAATCGCCAGACAGGAGGGTTCCCTCCCAGTCGGGGAACACTTCAGCAGTCAAGGACATTCAGCCACCGATCTTCGGGTAAGCGTACTCCAAGGCGGCCTTCGAGATGCACGACAATGCAAAATCGCCGAGCAGAAATTGATAGCCAAGTTCCGCACCCATGAGGACGGCCTCAACCGGGATCTTGGGTTCATGTCACGCTACACGTAACCCCACCAGCGAATAAAAGTTATCTGTTTTTAATACAACGGGTCATTTTCTGTCTTTCTCTTCCTTTCGGATGTTTCTCCCTCTCTCTCTCTGTTTTTTGTTCTGGCCGTTTGTATATTCGGTGGTCCTGTAGGTAACACCTCTCTGTCTGAACACTTTGATTGCCTTGACAACGGGCAGTTGGAAAGATTATCTGTAATCACCAGGTATTGTTCTCTGAATATAAATGCGAAACGTTCAAGGATTCCCACATTCACCTGACGAAGGAGGAAGCCTCCGATAGCTTGTGATTTTGAAATAAAATTGTTGGACGATAACCTGGTGTTGGAAGATTGTTCACATTTGTCAACCCCAGTCCATCACCGGCATCTCCACATCAAGAACAGAAGGAGGACAGAGTAAAATGAGTACGATTGCCTCCATCACAAGGTCAGAAGTGAGGTTATTTGCTGATGATTGCACATTGTACAGCTTCATTACAATTCCTCTGATAATGTAGCAGTCCAACATCAATGTTTGGGCTGATAAGTGGCAAGTAACATTCACAGCACATAAGTGCCAGGCAATGACCATCTCCAACAAGAGAGAGTCCAACCACCTCCCCTTGACATTCAGTAACATTACCATCGCCGAATCCCCCACCATCAACATCCTGGGGTCACCACTGACCAGAAATTCAACTGGACCAGCCGTGGTTACTAGAGCAGGTCAGAGGCTGGGTATTCTGCAGCGAGTGGCTCAACTCCTGGTTCCCCAAAGTGTCTCCATAACTTACAAGACACATCAGGAGTGTGATGGAACACTCTCTACTTTCCTGGATGGGTGCAGCTGCAACACTCAAGAAGCTCAACACCATCCAGGACAATGCAGTCCCCCCTTGATCAGCACCTCATCTACTAGCCTGAACATCCAACCCCTCCACCACCAGAGAACCATGGATGTAGTGTGATCTATCTACAGGATGCAATGCAGCAACTCGCCAAAGCTTCTTCGACAGCACCTCCCAAACCCGTGACTTCCACCACCTAGAGGGACAAGGGCAGCAGGCGCATGGGAACACCATCACCTCCAAGTTCCCCTCCAAGTCACACACAATCCTGACTTAGACATGTATAATCGTTCCTTCATAGTTGCTGGGTCAAAATCCTGGAACTCCCTACCCAACAGCATTGTGGGAGTATCTTCACCACACAGACTGCAGCGGTTCAAGAAGATAACTCAATTCGACTTTCTCAGGGCAACTGGGGATGGCCAATAAAAGCTGGCCTTGCCCACATACCCGAGAATGACAAAAGGCAAATGCGGGTGCGGTTTTGGGGGGGGGAGGGGGAGGCTTGAATTGTATGTATGTAAATGCATAAAGTATTGAGAGTAAAAATTGTGATCAAAGGTATAAATTGCTCTTAGGGGGTATGATATAAATCATTAACAAAGACAAGGCTTAGGCTAGACCAGAACTGAGAACTGAACATTCCTGGTTACAAATTGATGGAAATTAAAGTGGACTCAGGAGAGACAGAGTATAGGAGGAGGATAGTAATGTTAATCAAAGATTCCATTACAGCTCTGGAACATAGGGATGACATGGAAGATAGTGCAAAATCTGAATTTATTTGGCTAGAGTTAAGGAATAAGTAAGGAACTGTTACTGTGTTGGGAATCTTTTATAGACCATTGAACAGTGGAATGGGGATAGAGGAAGAAATGCAGACAAATTAGAGAAAATTGCAGGAACAACGGGGCTCTAATAATGTGTGGTTTTAATTATTCAAAGTTAGACTGGGATAAGTGGCAAAGGAGAAAAGATTCTACAATATGTTCAGAACTACTTTCTAGATCAGTACATTTTTTTGTCCAACAAGAGGTAGTGCCTGATCTAGTTCTAGGAAATTAAGTGGTGCAAGGGAGTAATGTAAGGGAAACATCAACCATAACATCATTAGGTTCAATATAAAAACTGAAAAGGAGAGGGAATAATCAAAGATAAAGGTGCTTGACTTAGAAAAGGCCGATTGGACTGGAGGGTTGTAAATAGTGGTGAGCCCCAAGGATTGATATATAAATGATATGGGTTTGGGTATATATATATATATATATAGGGCAAAATATTAAAATTTGTTGATGACAGAAAAATAGGGAGCATGGTCGACCACGAAGAAGACTGTCAGAGAGATCAGTAAGACATAGGTCAGTGATTGGGCAGATAGATGTCAGATGAAATTTAATGTGAGTTATTGTGAGATGATACAATTTTGGAGGCAGAATTAGGAGACAGCGTATACACTAAATGGTAAAACTTTAAAAGGAGTGGAGAAGCAGGGAGACTTTGCAGTTCAGATACACAAGTCTTCAAAAGTTGGAGGACAAGTTAACAAAGTTGTAAAAAAAAACAAATGAGATCCTAAGGTGTATAGATAGTACAAAGCATAGGTTAGGCCACAATTGTATCCAATTTTGGGCTCCTTAATTTAGGAAAGATGTGAAGGCCATGGAGAGGGTGCAGCAGAGATTCACTAAGATGATCACCAGATGAGATGTCCAGCACGTGAGTGCAAAAGACAAGGCTAAAGCATTTGCAACCGTCTTCACCCAGAAGTGCTGAGTGGATGATCCATCTCGGCCTCCTCCCGATATCCCCACCATCACAGAAGCCAGTCTTCAGCCAATTTGATTCACTCCACGTGATATCAAGAAACGGCTGAGTGCACTGCACACAGCAAAGGCTATGGGCCATGACAACATCCCGGCTGCAGTGCTGAAGACTTGTGTTACGCCTCCAGCCAAGCAGTTCCAGTACAGCTACAGCACTGGCATCTAACCAACAATGTGGAAAATTGCCCAGGTATGTCCTGTCCACAAAAGGCAGGACAAATCCAATCCGGCCAATTCCCGCCCTATCAGTCTACTCTCAATCATCAGCAAAATGATAGAAGGTGTCATCGACAGTGCTATCAAGTGGCACTTACTCACCAATAACCTGCTCACCGATGCTCAGTTTGGGTTCCGCCAGGACCACTCGGCTCCACACCTCATTACAGCCTTGGTCCAAACATGGACAAAAGAGCTGAATTCCAGAGGTGAGGTGAGAGTGACTGCCCTTGACATCAAGGCAGCATTTGACCGAGTGTGGCACCAAGGAGCCCTTGTAAAATTGAAGTCAATGGGAATCAGGGGGAAAACTCTCCAGTGGCTGGAGTCATACCTAGCACAAAGGAAGATGGTAGTGGTTGTTGGAGGCCAATCATCTCAGTCCCAGGACACTGCTGCAGGAGTTCCTCAGGGCAGTGCCCCAGGCCCAACCATCTTCAACTGTTTCATCAATGACCTTCCCTCCATTATAAGGTCAGAAATGAGGATGTTCGCTGATGATTGCACAGTGTTCAGTTCCATTCGCAACCCCTCAGATAATGAAGCAGTCCGAGCCCGCATGCAGCAAGACCTGGACAACATCCAGGCTTGGGCTCATAAGTGGCAAATAACATTCGTGCCAGACAAGTGCCAGGCAATAACCATCTCCAACAAGAGAGTGTGTAACCACCTCCCCTTGACATTCAACGGCATTACCATCGCCAAATCCCCCACCATCAACATCCTGGGGGTCACCATTGACCAGAAACTTAACTGGACCAGCCATATAAATACTGTGGCTAAAACAGCAGGTCAGAGGCTGGGTATTCTGCGGCGAGTGACTCACCTCCTGACGCCTTTCCACCATTTACAAGGTACAAGTCAGGAGTGTGATGGAATATTCTCCACTTGCCTGGATGAGTGCAGCTCCAACAACACTCAAGAAGCTCGACACTATCCAGAACACAGCAGCCCGCTTGATTGGCACCCCATCCACCACCCAAAACATTCACTCTCTTCACCACCGGCTCACCGTGGCTGCAGTGTGTACCATCCACAGGATGCACTGCAGCAACTCGCCAAGGCTTCTTCGACAGCACGTCCCAAACCCGCGACATCTACCACCTAGAAGGACAAGAGCAGCAGGCACATGGGAACAACACAATCTGCACGTTCCCCTCCAAGTCACACATCATCCCGACTTGGAAATATATCGCCGTTCCTTCATCGTCGCTGGGTCAAAATCCTGGAACTCCCTTCCTAACAGCACTGTGGGAGAACCGTCACCACACGGACTGCAGCGGTTCAAGAAGGCGGCTCACCACCACCTTCTTAAGGGCAATTAGGGATGGGCAATAAATGCTGGCCTTGCCAGCAATGCCCACGTCCCATGAACGATTAAAAAAAATCTCCCCTGCACCCTCCCATCTCAGGGTCAATGATACTGTAAATTTCCTTTAGATACACAAAGTAATTCCCTTGTTCACCTGCCTGTCAATTATATATTATTTTGTCGTTGAACAGCATCTCACAGTCCACATCATTTGGCTACTGCTTTTCAAGCACCATCACCTTTATCCAATTTTCTCACGTTCTCTCCTGGAGGTTGGGGTAGATTTTGCCTTTTTGCAGTAGTGTTTTGCATCTCTCCTGATTTTGACTTCTATTGAAAATTCCCGATCACCTATTTTACACTATCGCACAAAGTCAAAATGTACCCCTTTGACTTTTGCTGGGATATATTTTCACAGGTAATGCCCTCCAGTCTCAAGGGCTATTCTTCATGTGTGAGCCGTGACAGGCTGTTTGACTGTGAACAACTCAGCTGAGCCTAATCCTGCTCTCACTCAACACCCACACACAGGCACTTCCTAACAGTTATCACTAGATAGCAATCAGGAGGGGGAGCCATGGCTGATTTCCCCCCCCCCTGGTTGAGGGGCATGGAAGCAAATTATAGCATCCTAACTTGCCCCAGGTGAAATCAGCTAACCCAATGTAGAACCATGCACCAACTAACAGTGCTATGAAGCCTACCTAATAAAGCGCCACTTGGCCTTCAGCCTTATAGTCCTGTCACATAAGCCCTGCTCATACAAGCACTCGAAATCCACATGGAGGCTGCCGTTTTCTGTGTTCGCACTAGCCAGCCAATGTTCCACCAATTCATTTTACTGGAAGGAAAACTGCAGGCTTGCAGGAGGAAACCACAGTCAGAGTGTCCATTTGGGAATTATAAATATATCAACAAATCAGAACCAATTGCACATGTTTTTAGCTGGGTTAGGGTTAGGGTTAGGGTTACTACCAACTGTAATTAAAAGAACACTAATATCACCTTGCTCTTAAGTCAATAACCAATGAACAATGCATATAATAAGTGTGATTACAGGTCATGCCATGGTTTACTTTAATGAAATTCAGTGTTGTTTATTAATATCACTCTAAAACCTTTATGTAAATACACATATGCTTACCTAAATGAGTCTCTGGTAGCTGCTGCCTTGCTGTTGTGAGTATAAGAAACTGTCTGAGCTGCCACATCCATCTGGCTAAAACTGGTTATTATCACTCCGGGGTAGTTAACATATTCTACTTGTCCATAATTTGGTGGGACCGTTATGACATAAAGCAGTTCCTCAGGTTTGTTCGTGCCATCAGTAGCAAGAAGGATGGCTGTGGTCAAAGTGCCTCTGTCTCCTTTGACGATGGTGAGTGGTTTTAGAAAAACTGCGATTTCACCTAGACATATAACATAGTGAAAATAAACATTTTCTAAAGCCACAGAGTATATCAAATTTACAAACACTGAAAAACAGTCACTTGTGCAAAACCTAATTAGTATTGGGCTGAAGATGTAGTTAATGACTAAGAAAGAATGGAAAGAATGACGTCAATAAATAGGATATCACCTTATAGAATCATAGAATCATAGAAGTTTACAACATGGAAACAGGCCCTTCGGCCCAACATGTCCATGTCGCCCAGTTTATACCACTAAGCTAGTCCCAATTGCCTGCACTTGGCCCATATCCCTCTATACCCATCTTACCCATAAAATATGTTATAGGAATAAATTGTTTTCAACAGTATTTTTAATAATTGCATTAATTCAGTCGTATTAGGTTCCTCTGAGTGCTACTTTGGTGCATTTGTTAACCCATTCGCTGCCTCATTCATTACAAATAGCCCAGAAAGGAACCTCTACTCCTTAATTAATCCTTAAAAAAAAGTTCATCAAGTAGTAAAGTATAGTAAACACAGTATGCTACTTTGCATCAAAGATATTTATAATATGCAAATTAATCTGCCCAGTACTGTTTGTGGACAGAGGGGTGGGAGGGGACACCTTGGAGACATTGTTTTATTTTGAAACTGAATGTGTCACCCAGGACAAGAACAAAAGGGAGCAAGGCCTGTGGCCCAAGTGGGCAGGGACTGGGGCTAAGCCAGGGGAGGAGTGGAGCCCAGCTGGAAGACTAAGATAGAATCATAGAAAGTTTAGAGCACGGAAGGAGGCCATTCGGCCCATTGAATCCACACCGGCTTTCTGCAACAGCAATCCAGATAGTCCCACTCCCCCGCCCTTTGCCCATAGTCCTGCAAATTTTTTCTTTTCAAGTATTTATCTAGTTCCCTTTTGAAAGACATGATTGAATCTGATTCCACCACCCCCTCGGGCGGTGCATTCCAAATCCTAACTACTCGCTGTGTAAAAAGTTTTTCCTCATGTCACCTTTGGTTCTTTTGCCAATCACCTTAAGTCTATGTCCTCTGGTCCTCAACCCTTCCACCAATGGGAACAGTTTCTCTCTATCTACTCTGTCCAGACCCTTCATGATTTTGAGTACCTCTATCAAATCTCCTCGCAACCGTTTCTGTTCCAAGGAGAACAACCCCAGCTTCTCCAGTCTATCCACGTAACTAAAGTCCCCTCATCACTGGAATTATTCTAGTAAATCTCTTCTGTACCCTTTCTAAGGCCTTCACATATTTCCTAAAGTGCGGTGCCCAGAACTGGACACAATACTCCAGTTGTGGCCGAATCAGTGTTTTATAAAGGTTCATCATGACTTCCATACTTTTGTACTCTATGCCTGGATTTATAAAGCCCAGGATCCCGTATGCTTTTTTAACCACTTTCTCAACCTGCCCTGCTACCTTCAACGATTTGTGCACATAAAACCCCAGATCGCTCTGTTCCTGTACCACTTTTAATATAGAAACATGGAAAACAGGAGCAAGAGTAGGCCATTCGGCCCTTCTCCGCCATTCAAATGATCATGGCTGATCGTCTAACTCAGTACCCTGTTCCCGCTTTTTCCCCACATCACTTGATCCCTTTAGCATTAAGAAATATAGAAACATAGAAAATAGAGTTGTGCCCTCTAGTTTATATTTCCTCTCCTCGTCTTCCTACCGAAATATATCACTTCGCGCTTTTCTGCATTAAATTTCATCTGCCACGTATCTGCCCATGCCACTAGCCTGTCTATATCCTCTTGAAGTCTATCACTATCCTCCTCACTGTTCACTACATCTCCAAGTTTTGCGTCATCTGTAAATTTGGAAATTGTGCCCTGTACACCCAAGTCCAAGTCATTAACATACATCAAGGAAAGTAGTGGTCCCAGTACTGACCCCTGGGAAACACCACTGTACACCTCCCTCCAGTCCGAAAAACAACCATTCACCACTACTCTCTGTTTCCTATCCCGTAGCCAATTCTGTATCCATGTTGCTACTGCCCCCTTTATTCTATGGGCTGCAATCTTGATGATAAGCCTACCATGCAACACTTTATCAAACGCCTTTTCAAAGCCATATCAACTGCATTGCCCTCATCTACTCTCTGTTACCTCATCAAAAAAACTCTATCATGTTAGTTAAACAGGATTTGCCTTTAACAAACCTGTGCTGGCTTTCCCTAATCAATCCACACTTGTCCAAGTGACTGTTAATTCTGTCCTGGATTATAATTTCTAAAAGTTTCCCCACCACTGAGGTTAAACTGACTGGCTTATGGTTGCTGGGTTTATCCTTACACTCTTTTTTGAACAAGGGTGTAACATTTGCAATTCTCCAGCCCTCTGTAACCACCCCTGTATCTACTGATGTTTGGAAGATTATGGCCAGTACCTCTGCAATTTCCACCCTTACTTCCCTCAGCAACCGAGGATGCATCCCATCTGGACCGGGTGACTTATCTACTTTAGTACAACTAGCCTTTCAAGTACCTCTTCTTTATCTATTTTTAGCCCATCCAGTATCTCAACTATATCTTCCTTTACTGAGACTCTGGCAGCATCTTCTTCCTTGGTAAAGACAGATGTAAAGTATTCATTTAGTACCTCAGCCATCCCCTCTGCCTCCATGAGTAGATCTCCTTTATGATCCCTAATCGGCCCCACCCCTCCTCTTACTACCCGTTTACTGTTTACATGCCTGTAGAAGACTTTTGGATTTCCTTTTATGTTGCGCCAGTCTATTCTCATACTCTCTCTTTGCCCCTCTTATTTCCTTTTTCACTTCCCCTCTGAACTTTCTATATTCTGCCTGGTTCTCACTTGTGTTATCAACCTGACATCTGTCATATGCCCCTTTTCTCCGTTTCATCTTACTCACTATCTCTTTTGTCATCCAGGGAGCTCTGGCTTGAGTTGCCCTACCTTTCTCTCTCGTGGGAATG
This sequence comes from Heptranchias perlo, assembly GCF_035084215.1. Lineage (NCBI taxonomy): Eukaryota > Metazoa > Chordata > Chondrichthyes > Hexanchiformes > Hexanchidae > Heptranchias > Heptranchias perlo. The sequence continues at coordinate 138,495,137 of NC_090328.1, forward strand.
TGCCTAGACTGTACCTGAATCATCTCCTCCTTAAAGGCCGCCCACTGTTTAATTACAGTTTTGCCTGCCAATCTTTGATTCCAATTTACCCAGGCCAGATCTGTTCTCATCCCATTGAAATTAGCCCTCCTCCAAATGAGTATTTTTACTTTAGTGTGGTCTGTGTCCTTTTCCATAGGTAAGGCCTACAAGGGAGGATATGGAGGTGGAACTGGAGTACAGGTGCGCCTTGCAATGGAGCACAAATGGCCTGGGAATGGACTGCAGTTGGGCGCAGTGGCACTATGGAACAGGGCAGGGGCTCCTCAAATTGAATCCAAGGTTTGTGGAAGCCCAGGCATCTTCACATTACTGTACTGTATCTGGAGTGCAGGCTCATGGAGGTAATCTACCTCTGTTTTTATACCTAGCATCATATGATAATCCACTCACTTGGAGAATTTACAACATTTATTAGCAGGATTATCAAACGCTTTGATCACAACCTGAGCCTGAAGTTCAATATCTGCTGCTCTTGGCAGAATTTTATTTCTGTAGCAATCAGATTTATTGGGTGGTACGGGGGGGAAGAAAGATTTAGTTCAACAAGACTGGTGAATGACTAAAATACAAAATAACCAATCGGAAAGCAGAAAATCCAAGATAACCAATGGGGAAGAAGAAAACTGACCGCTAGTGACAATAGGTACTACAGTTACAACATTCACTGGAAACAAAGCGTTTCAATAAATAAATATATAGGTCGATCTTATAAGTCAGGCATCTGATCCTCCTAGATTTCCATGTATTTTCATTCCTTTTCAAAGTACATTACCAATCTAAATTATAAAGTAATTTAAAGTAAATCGGATATTATGTTTAAAATAAAGATTATTACAATTATAATATGAAATTCAGAAGGTTTAAATAATTTAAACTTATATTATCACAATCTTCCCAGGCTCCCCATGGTTATTGCTTGAATTGGCCCATTAGACTCCTATTATGTGTTCAACTCAGGAGAAAATTTCATGCCATGAAACAAGAGCAATTTGGCCATACGTTAAGACGCAGCACTATGAACACTGAATTTTAAAAAGGACCACGACTGGTCAGAACTTAAAGGCATGCGCCTAGCTGTGTGTTTATAAAATAGTAATTGAAATCTATCTATCAAGATCACTTATTACTCTCCCTTCTATAGTGCAAAAACATTAGGATACCACGTATTGATCAAACTTACACTGGCTATTGCCAGTAGGTCCAACCTCCATCTAAAATGCCTGTGTGATGATATGCCCTGTGATCATTATGCAATCAAAGGTAGGCAAGGGAAATGTGGCCAGCTAGCCATTCTGAATGCTTAAAATATATGGCAGTAATTGCTGTAAAGTCGATGTACTCACAGCATACCTGAATTCATTTATTTTACAGAATAACAAGGCATATAAATTAATTGCAGTATTACAGACACATTTTAAAATGATCTGCACTTTGCTCTTTGAGTGGCACCATATCTCTAGGGTTATTGTTATTACTGTACCCTTTTCCATGTTGTGAATGGAGATGTGGAAGCGGTGCACTGATGATCTATTATCACCGTCTGATAGGCGGAAATGAAAACTGTCTTGACCCTTTGACCCAATTACTCCAGTGTGCACGTATCTCAGTCGGTTCATATCGATGTCATCTTGACTGCAGTTCATGCCAGCGTGCAGGGGCAGCCAGTCCCGGCCTTCCTGATAGAAACAAAATAAGTCATGAGTGTGGTGGAGAAAAACCTTCGATAATGCAACAGAAAGACAGGGGACAGGATATCGAGGCAGAGAAATAAAACAAACACAATCAGAAGTTTACAAATTTTCCTTACTGAACACTAAAGCATACCGACATAATGATCATTGCTGTGAAACTGATGTCAACAATTTTATTAAAGGGGCATTGTCCCCCAGTACACTGTCTTGCAAATGTAGTGCTGCCCACACTTTACCAGGTGCCTAAACACAGCAATGCATCATTGATTGCGCTTTTCACTACAAATTTTTAAACTAAACTTGAAAAACAATGTGAGCAATGAGCAAAACAAAACATATTATAGATGCTCATGTTGATGTTGGCAGTTCAAACTGGCCCCAGCTGCCATCAGAGCACACTTCTCAGTACAGGCTGTCACTTAGTATCCAGCCATCATAGAACCAAGAAGATAGATGAGGGCTGTGCAGTAGACGTGGTCTACATGGACTTCAGCAAAGCCTTTGACAAGGTACCGCATGGTAGGTTGTTACATAAGGTTAAGTCTCATGGGATCCAAGGTGAGGTAGCCAATTGGATACAAAATTGGCTTGACGACAGAAGACAGAGGGTGGTTGTAGAGGGTTGTTTTTCAAACTGGATGCCTGTGTCCAGCGGTGTGCCTCAGGGATCGGTGCTGGGTCCGCTGTTATTTGTTATTTATATTAATGATTTGGATGAGAATTTAGGAGGCATGGTTAGTAAGTTTGCAGATGACACCAAGATTGGTGGCATTGTGGACAGTGAAGAAGGTTATCTAGGATTGCAACGGGATCTTGATAAATTGGGCCAGTGGGCCGATGAATGGCAGATGGAGTTTAATTTAGATAAATGTGAGGTGATGCATTTTGGTAGATCGAATCGGGCCAGGACCTACTCCGTTAATGGTAGGGCGTTGGGGAGAGTTATAGAACAAAGAGATCTAGGAGTACAGGTTCATAGCTCCTTGAAAGTGGAGTCACAGGTGGATAGGGTGGTGAAGAAGGCATTCAGCATGCTTGGTTTCATTGGTCAGAACATTGAATGCAGGAGTTGGGATGTCTTGTTGAAGTTGTCCAGGGCATTGGTGAGGCCACACTTGGAGTACTGTGTACAGTTCTGGTCACCCTATTATAGAAAGGATATTATTAAACTAGAAAGAGTGCAGAAAAGATTTACTAGGATGCTACCGGGACTTGATGGTTTGACTTATAGGGAGAGGTTAGACAGACTGGGACATTTTTTCCCTGGAGAGTAGGAGGTTAAGGGGTGATCTTATAGAAGTCTATAAAATAATGAGGGGCATAGATAAGGTAGATAGTCAAAATCTTTTCCCAAAGGTAGGGGAGTCTATAACGAGGGGGCATAGATTTAAGGTGAGAGGGGCAATTTTTTCACTCAAAGGATGGTGAGTGTCTGGAACGAGCTGCCAGCGGCAGTAGTAGAGGCGGGTACAATTTTGTCTTTTAAAAAGCATTTGGACAGTTACATGGGTAAGATGGGTAGAGAGGGATATGGGCCAAGTGCAGGCAATTGGGACTAGCTTAGTGGTATAAACTGGGCGACATGGACATGTTGGGCCGAAGGGCTTGTTTCCATGTTGTAACTTCTATGATTCTATATGATTCTATGATTCTATAGCACACTTCTCAGTACAGCCTGTCACTTAGTGTCCAGCTATCATAGCACAAATAGAATCATAGAATCTCACAACACAGAAGGAGGCCAGTCAGCCCATCATGCCTGTGCTGGCTCTTTGAAAGAGCTGTCCAATCTAGTCCCATACCCCAGCTTTTTTCCTATAACCCTGCAAATTAGTCCTCTTCAAGTGCATGTCCAATTGCCTTTTGAAAGTTCCTATTGATTCCACTACCTTTTCAGGAAGTGTGTTCCAGATCTTGACAACCCTCTGTGTGAAAAAATTTCTCCTCATTTCCCCTCTACTTCATTTGCGAATTATTTTAAATCTATGACCTCTGGTTTCCGATCAACTTGCCAGAGGAAATAGTTTCTCCCGACTTGCTCTATCAAAACCCCTCACAATTTTGACTATCTCTATTAGGTTTCCCCTTGATCTTCTCTGCTCTAAGGCGAACAATCCCAGCTTCTCCAATCTCTCCACATAACTGAAGTCTCTCATCCCTGGTGTCATCCTGGTAAACCTCCTGTGTACCCTCTCCAAGGCCTTGGCATCCTTCCTAAAGTGTGGTGCCCAGAATTGGATACAATACTCCAGCTGAGCCTAACCAGTGATTTGTGAAGGTTTACCATGACTTCCTTGTTTATGTACTCAATGCCCCTATTTACAAAACCAAGTATCCCATACGCTTTCTTAACCGCTTATCAACTTGCCCTGACACCTTCAAAGATTTGTGAATATGCACACCCAGGTCATAAAAACCTAAGAAATAGGAGCAACAGGAGGCCACATGGCCCCTCGAGCCTGCTCCACCATTCAATCTGATCATGGCTGATCTTCGACCTCAACTCCACTTTCCTGCCCGATCCCCACATCCCCTGATTCCCCTCGAGTCCAAAAATCTATCTATCTCAGCCTTGAATACACTCAACAACTGAGCATCCACAGCCCTCTGGGGTAGAGAATTCCAAAGATTCACAACCCTCTGGGTGAAGAAATTCCTCCTCATCTCAGTCTTAAATCCCTTATCCTGCGACCATGCTCCCTAGCCCTAGACTCACCAGCCGTGGGAAACAACCTCTCAGCATCTATTTTATCAATCCCCCTCATAATCTTATATGTTTCAATTAGATCACTTCTCATTCTTCGAAACTCCAGAATATAGGCCCATTCGACTCAACCTCGCCTCATAGGACAACCCTCTCATCCCAGGAATTAATCTAGTGAACCTTCGCTACACCACCTCTAGACTTGCATACTTTTGTACTCTAACCCCCTTGCAATAAAGGCCAACATTCCCTTTGCTTTCCTAATTGTGTGTTGTACCTGCATGCTAACTTTCTGTGTTTCTTGTACGAGGACACCCAAGTCTCTCTGAACACTCTTTGTGTCCTCCTCACAGCTTACTTTCCCACCTAGCTTTGTATCGTCAGCAAACTGGGATACATCACACTCAGTCCCTTCATTCTGAGTCATTAACGTAGATCGTAAATAGTTGAGGCCCAAGCACCGATCATTGTGGCACCACACCAGTTACAGCCTGCCAGCCTGAAGATGACTCGTTTATCCCAACTCTCTGTTTTCTGTTCGTTAATCAATCCTCTATCCATGCTGCTATGTTACCCCCAACCCCATGAGCCCTTATCTTGTGTAACAACCTTTTATGTGGCACCTTATCAAATGCCTTTTGAAAATCCAATTATACGACATCCACTGGTTCCCCTTTATCTACCCTGCTATTTACATCCTCAAAAAACTCTAACAGGTTTGTCAAACACGATTTCCCTTTCATAAAACCATGTTGACCACTTCCGTAATAGTGGATTCCAGCATTTTGACAATGACTGATGTCAGGCTAACTGGCCTATATTTCCCTGTTTTCTCTCTCACTCCTTTCTTCAATAGTTTGGTCACATTTGCTACCCTCCAATCTGCTGGGACCGTTCTGGAATCTAGGGAATTTTGGAAGATCATAACCAATGCATCCACTGTCTCTGAAGCCATCAGGTCCAGGGGATTTATCAGCTTTTAGTTCCATTAGTTTCTCAAGTGCTTTTTCTCTACTGATAACAATAAATTTATCAGTTTTTTTTTATTCGTTCATGGGATGTGGGCGTCGCTGGCGAGGCCGGCATTTATTGCCCATCCTTAATTGACCTTGAGAAGGTGGTGGTGAGCCGCCTTCTTAAACCGCTGCAGTCCGTGTGGTGAAGGTTCTCCCACAGTGCTGTTAGGAAGGGAATTCCAGGATTTTGACCCAGCGACAATGAAGGAACGGCGATATATTTCCAAGTCGGGATGGTGTGTGACTTGGAGGGGAACGTGCAGGTGGTGTTGTTCCCATGTGCCTGCTGCTCTTGTCCTTCTCGGTGGTAGAGGTTGCGGGTTTGGGAGGTGCTGTCAAAGAAGCCTTGGCGAGTTGCTGCAGTGCATCCTGTGGATGGTACACACTGCAGCCAGTGCGCCAGTGGTGAAGGGAGTGAATGTTTAGGGTGGTGGATGGGGTGTCAATCAAGCAGGCTGCTTTGTCCTGGATGGTGTCGAGCTTCTTGAGTGTTGTTGGAGCTGCACTCATCCAGGTAAGTGGAGAGTATTCCATCAAACTCCTGACTTGTGCCTTGTAGATGGTGGAAAGGCTTTGGGGAGTCAGGAGATGAGTCACTCGCCGCAGAATACCCAGCCTCTGACCTGCTCTTGTAGCCACAGTATTTATATGGCTGGTCCAGTTACGTTTCTGGTCAATGGTGACCCCCAGGATGTTGATGGTGGGGGATTCGGCGATGGTAATGCCATTGAATGTCAAGGGGAGGTGGTTAGACTCTCTCTTGTTGAAGATGATCATTGCCTGGCACTTGTCTGGTGCGAATGTAATTTGCCACTTACCTGCCCAAGCTTGGATGTTGTCCAGGTCTTGCTGCATGCGGGCTCAGACTGCTTCATTATCTGAGGGGTTGCGAATGGAACTGAACACTGTGCAATCATCAGCGAACATCCCCATTTGTGACCTTATGATGGAGGGAAGGTCATTGATGAAGCAGCTGAAGATGGTTGGGCCAAGGACACTGCCCTGAGGAACTCCTGCAGCAATGTCCTTGGCTGAGATGATTTGCCTCCAACAACCACTACCATCTTCCTTTGCGCTAGGTATGACTCCAGCCACTGGAGAGATTTCCCCCTGATTCCCGTTGACTTCAATTTTACTAGAGCTCCTTGGTGCCACACTCGGTCAAATGCTGCCTTCTTGTCAAGGGCAATCACTCTCACCTCACCTCTGGAATTCAGCTCTTTTGTCCATGTTTGGACCAAGGCTGTAATGAGGTCTGGAGCCGAGTGGTCCTGGCAGAACCCAAACTGAGCATCGGTGAGCAGGTTATTGGTGAGTAAGTGCTGCTTGATAGCACTGTTGACGACACCTTCCATCACTTTGCTGATGATCGAGAGTAGACTGATGGGGCGGTAATTGGCCAGATTGGATTTGTCCTGCTTTTTGTGGACAGGACATACCTGGGCAATTTTCCACATTGTCGGGTGGATGCCAGTGCTGTAGCTGTACTGGAACAGTTTGGCTAGAGGTGCAGATAGTTCTGGAGCACAAGTCTTCAGCACTACAGCCGGGATGTTGTCGGGACCCATAGTCTTTGCTGTATCCAGTGCACTCAGCCATTTCTTGATATCACGTGGAGTGAATCGAATTGGCTGAAGACTGGCTTCTGTGATGGTGGGGATATCGGGAGGAGGCTGAGATGGATCATCCACTCGGCACTTCTGGCTGAAGATGGTTGCAAATGCTTCAGCCTTGTCTTTTGCACTCACGTGCGGGACTCCACCATCATTGAGGATGGGGATGTTTACAGAGCCTCCTCCTCCCGTTTGTTGTTTCATTGTCCACCACCATTCACAACTGGATGTGGCAGGACTGCAGAGCCTTGATCTGATCCATTGGTGGTGGAATTGCTTAACTCTGTCTATAGCATGTTGCTTCCGCTGTTTAGCATGCATGTAGTCCTGTGTTGTAGCTTCACCAGTTGGCACCTCATTTTTGGTGCTGCTCCTGGCATGCTCTTCTACACTCCTCATTGAACCAGGGTTGATCCCCTGGCTTCTTGGTAATGGTAGAGTGAGGAATATGCCGGGCCATGAGGTTACAGATTGTGGTGGAATACAATTCTGCTGCTGCTGATGGCCCACAGCGCCTCATGGATGGCCGGTTTTGAGCTGCTGGATCTGTTCTGAATCTATCCCATTTAGCACGGTGGTAGTGCCACCCAACACGTTGGATGGTGTCCTCAGTGCGAAGACGGGACTTCGTCTCCACGAGGACTGTGCGGTGGTCACTCCTATCAATACTGTCATGGACCAAGGCTGTAATGAGGTCTGGAGCAGAGTGGTCCTGGCGGAACCCATTTGCGACAGGTGGATTGGACTCTCATTGGACCCTTGGTTCCCCACTATTTCTGGTGTGTTTTTTGTGACTTCTACTGTGAAGACAGATACAAAATATTTGTTTAATGCATCTGCCATTTCCTGATTCACATTATAATTTCTCCTATCTCAGCCTTTAAGGGTCCAACGTTTACTTTTGCTACTCTCTTCCTTTTTACATACTTCTCGAAGCTCTTTCAATCCATTTTTATATTTCTTGCTAGTTTACTTTCATATTCTATTTTCTCTCTTTTAATCAATTTTTTTGGTCATCCTTTGCTGGTTTCTAAAACTCTCCCAATCTTCAGGCTTACTGCTCTTCTTGGCAACATTATAGAACTCTTCTTTTCATCTACTGCTATCCTTAATTTCTTTAGTTAGCCATGGGTGGATCACTTTTCCCATGGAGTTTTTATTTCTCAATGGAATGTATATTTGTTGGGAATATTGAAATATTTCTTTAAATGTTTGCCGTTGCTTTTCAACCGCCATATCCTTAAATTTAATTTCCCAATCTACCTTCGCCAACTCGCCCCTCATACCTATGTAATTGGCTTTATTTAAGTTTAAGACTCTAGTTTCGGACTTAAGTATATCACTCTCAAACTCAATGTGAAATTCCATCATATTCTGATCACTCTTCCCCAGAGGATCTCTTACTGTGAGATTACTAATTAACCCTGTCTCATTACATAATACAAGATCTAAAATTGCCTGTTCCCTGGTTGGTTCTGTCTCTAATGCATTCCATGAACTCGTCCTCCAAACTACCTTTGCCCATTTGATTTGCCCAGTCTACATAAAGATTAAAGCCCCCCACGATTACTGCATTACCTTTGTTACAAGCTCCTATTATTTCATGATTCATACTCTGTCCAACAGTGTTGCTACTATTAGTGGGCCAAAAATCTACTCCTACCAGTGTTTTCTGCCCCTTGTTATTTCTTATTTCCACTCATACTGATTCTATTTCCTGATCTTCCGAGCCAAGTTCCCTCTGCTCTTGCACCCCCCTCAACATGTTACCATTTAGATAATACTGTCTCTCCATGTTGTTCCTCTCAAATGACATCACTTCACAGTTATCTGCATTAAATTGCATCTGCCATCTGTCTGCCCATTTCACCAGTCTGTCTATGTCCACCTGAAGTCTGCTACTATCCTGTTCACTATTTACTATGTTGCCAAGTTTTGTATCATCCGCAAACTTCGAAATTGTACTCCCTCTACCCAAGTCCAGGTCATTTAATGTATTCCTGGCCAATCTTTATTGCAGTCTACCTGTGCTCGATCCCTTCTTAAAAAAACTGAAATTGGCTCTCTTCCAGTTGGGTATTTTCACCATTGATTTTTCATCGCCCTTTTCCATAACTACTTTAAACCTAATCACTGATCCCTGAATGATCCCTCTCCACACTCAGTCTTACCCCACTGATCTGTGAATGATCTCTCTCCACACTCAGTCTTACCCTACTGATCTGTGAATGATCCCTCTCCACACTCAGTCTTACCCTACTGATCTGTGAATGATCTCTCTCCACACTCAGTCTTACCCTACTGATCTGTGAATGATCTCTCTCCACACACAGTCTTACCCCACTGATCTGTGAATGATCTCTCTCCACACTCAGTCTTACCCTACTGATCTGTGAATGATCTCTCTCCACACACAGTCTTACCCCACTGATCTGTGAATGATCTCTCTCCACACTCAGTCTTACCCCACTGATCTGTGAATGATCTCTCTCCACACACAGTCTTACCCCACTGATCCCTGAATGATCTCTCTCCACACTCAGTCTTACCCCACTGATCTGTGAATGATCTCTCTCCACACTCAGCCTTACCCCACTGATCCCTGAATGATCTCTCTCCACACTCAGCCTTACCCCACTGATCCCTGAATGATCTCTCTCCACACTCAGCCTTACCCCACTGATCCCTGAATGATCTCTCTCCACACTCAGTCTTACCCCACTGACCTGTGAATGATCTCTCTCCACACTCAGCCTTACCCCACTGATCCCTGAATGATCTCTCTCCACACTCAGCCTTACCCCACTGATCTGTGAATGATCTCTCTCCACACTCAGTCTTACCCCACTGATCCCTGAATGATCTCTCTCCACACTCAGTCTTACCCCACTGATCTGTGAATGATCTCTCTCCACACTCAGCCTTACCCCACTGATCCCTGAATGATCTCTCTCCACACTCAGCCTTACCCCAATGATCCCTGAATGATCTCTCTCCACACTCAGCCTTACCCCACTGATCCCTGAATGATCTCTCTCCACACTCAGTCTTACCCCACTGACCTGTGAATGATCTCTCTCCACACTCAGCCTTACCCCACTGATCCCTGAATGATCTCTCTCCACACTCAGCCTTACCCCACTGATCTGTGAATGATCTCTCTCCACACTCAGTCTTACCCCACTGATCCCTGAATGATCTCTCTCCACACTCAGCCTTACCCCACTGATCTGTGAATGATCTCTCTCCACACTCAGTCTTACCCCACTGATCCCTGAATGATCTCTCTCCACACTCAGCCTTACCCCACTGATCTGTGAATGATCTCTCTCCACACTCAGCCTTACCCCACTGATCTGTGAATGATCTCTCTCCACACTCAGCCTTACCCCACTGATCTGTGAATGATCTCTCTCCACACTCAGCCTTACCCTACTGATCTGTGAATGATCTCTCTCCACACTCAGTCTTACCCCACTGACCTGTGAATGATCTCTCTCCACACACAGTCTTACCCCACTGATCCCTGAATGATCTCTCTCCACACTCAGCCTTACCCCAGTGATCTGTGAATGATCTCTCTCCACACTCAGTCTTACCCTACTGATCTGTGAATGATCTCTCTCCACACTCAGTCTTACCCCACTGACCTGTGAATGATCTCTCTCCACACTCAGTCTTACCCCACTGATCCCTGAATGATCTCTCTCCACACTCAGTCTTACCCCACTGATCTGTGAATGATCTCTCTCCACACTCAGTCTTACCCCACTGATCTGTGAATGATCTCTCTCCACACTCAGTCTTACCCCACTGATCTGTGAATGATCTCTCTCCACACTCAGTCTTACCCCACTGATCTGTGAATGATCTCTCTCCACACTCAGTCTTACCCCACTGATCTGTGAATGATCTCTCTCCACACTCAGTCTTACCCCACTGATCCCTGAATGATCTCTCTCCACACACAGTCTTACCCCACTGATCCCTGAATGATCTCTCTCCACACTCAGTCTTACCCCACTGATCTGTGAATGATCTCTCTCCACACTCAGTCTTACCCCACTGATCCCTGAATGATCTCTCTCCACACTCAGTCTTACCCCACTGATCTGTGAATGATCTCTCTCCACACTCAGTCTTACCCCACTGATCCCTGAATGATCTCTCTCCACACTCAGTCTTACCCCACTGATCTGTGAATGATCTCTCTCCACACTCAGTCTTACCCCACTGATCCCTGAATGATCTCTCTCCACACTCAGTCTTACCCCACTGATCTGTGAATGATCTCTCTCCACACTCAGTCTTACCCCACTGATCCCTGAATGATCTCTCTCCACACTCAGCCTTACCCCACTGATCTGTGAATGATCTCTCTCCACACTCAGTCTTACCCCACTGACCTGTGAATGATCTCTCTCTACACTCAGCCTTACCCCACTGATCTGTGAATGATCTCTCTCCACACTCAGTCTTACCCCACTGATCTGTGAATGATCTCTCTCCACACTCAGTCTTACCCCACTGATCCCTGAATGATCTCTCTCCACACTCAGTCTTACCCCACTGATCTGTGAATGATCTCTCTCCACACTCAGTCTTACCCCACTGATCCCTGAATGATCTCTCTCCACACTCAGTCTTACCCCACTGATCCCTGAATGATCTCTCTCCACACTCAGTCTTACCCCACTGATCTGTGAATGATCTCTCTCCACACACAGTCTTACCCCACTGATCCCTGAATGATCTCTCTCCACACTCAGCCTTACCCTACTGATCTGTGAATGATCTCTCTCCACACTCAGTCTTACCCCACTGATCCCTGAATGATCTCTCTCCACACTCAGCCTTACCCCACTGATCTGTGAATGATCTCTCTCCACACTCAGTCTTACCCCACTGACCTGTGAATGATCTCTCTCCACACACAGTCTTACCCCACTGACCTGTGAATGATCTCTCTCCACACTCAGTCTTACCCCACTGATCCCTGAATGATCTCTCTCCACACACAGTCTTACCCCACTGACCTGTGAATGATCTCTCTCCACACTCAGTCTTACCCCACTGATCCCTGAATGATCTCTCGTCCCATAAAGCCTTATCCCACTCATCCCTGAATGATCTCTCTCCACACTCAGTCTTACCCTACTGATCCCAGCACGATCTCTCAACACCCAGCCTTATCGCACTGATCCCTGAATGATCTCTCTACACCCAGACTTACTCACTGATCCCTGAATGAACTCTCTCCACACCCAGTCTTACCCCACTGATACACAAATTACTAAAAGTAACAACGCAGGTTGATAAGGCCATAAAAAAGCAAAACGACCACTTGGGTTCATTTCTAGAGGGATAGAATTGAAAAACAGAGAAGTTATGTTAAATTTGTATAGAACCTTGGTTAGGCCACACTTGGAGTATTGTGCACAGTTCTGGTCTCCATATTATAAAAAGAATATAGCGGCACTGGAGAAGGTGCAAGAAAGATCTACCAGGATGATACCAGAACTGAGAAGTTATACCTATCAGGAAGGATTGAGCAGGGTATGGCTCTTTTCTCTAGAAAAGAGAAGACTTAGGATGATCTGATAAAGGAATTTACGATTATGAAAGGGTTTGATAGGGTAGATGAGAGAAGATGTTTCCACTTGCAGGGGAGATCAGAACTAGGGGCCACAAATATAAGATAGTCACAAATAAATCCAATAGGGAATTAAGGAGAAACGTCTTTACCCAGGGAGTGGTGAGAATGTGGAACTCGCTACCACAAAGAGTAACTGAGCCGACCAGCATATATGTATTTAAGAGGAAGCTAGATGAACACATGAGAGAAAGGAATAGAAGGATATACTGATAGGGTTAGATGAAATAGGGAGGGAGGAGGCTCGAGTGGAGCATAAACACCGGAATGGCCTGTTTCTGTGCTGTATATTCTATGTATTTGTATATAATTATGTTATGATCACTATTACCCAGATGTTCTCCCACTGAAACACATTCCACTTGACCTACTTCATTCCTCAGAACTAGATCCAGCACTGCTTCCTTCCTCGTTGGGCGAGAAACATACTGATTAAGTTCGCCTGTACACATTTTAGGAATTCTTCACCATCCTGGTCCTCTACTCTTTTTTTTCCCCAATCTATATTCCAGTAATTGAAGTATCCTGCACTATTATTTTTACATTTCTCTGAAATTTGCCTACAAATTTGCTTCTCTATCTCCTTCTCACTATTTAGGGGTCTATAGTAAATACCCTGCAATGTAACAGCTCCTTTTCAGTTCCTTAACTCTAACCAAATAGATTCAGTCTTTGAACCCTCTTGTATATCGTTCCTCTGCAGAGCTGTAATATTATCCTGGATCAATACTGCCACCACCCCTCCTGTCTTTTTTCCTTCCCTATCCTTCCTGAATACATTGTAGCTAGGAATGTTTAGTTCCCGTTCCTGCCCATTTTAAGCAAGGCTTCCATTATAGCCACTATATCATAACCCCACGTGGCAACTTGCGCCTGTAGCTCATCAACCTTATTTGTAACACTCCTTGCATTAACACACATGCATTCCAGCACCATGCTAGTCGGTTTTACTTTTTTCCTCCATCTAGTTCCTGCTCTTTATACATCATTCTTTGTTCTGTTGCTCTTTGTCCCTCCTAGTTTTCTATGCACCTCGTGTCTCCTCTCTGCTACTGCGTCCTGCCCCCCACCCCCAGCAAATTAGTTTAAACTTCTTAGTGCAGACTTTCACTCACTATCCTGCCAATATGACACACTTCTCAGTGCAAGCTGTAACTTATACCAAACACGACACACTTGTCAGATTAGGCTGTCACTTACTATCCTGCAAACTATCCAGGACAAAGCAGCCCGCTTGATTGGCATCACATCCACTACCCTAAACATTCACTCCCTTCACCACCGGCGCACTGTGGCTGCAGTGTGTACCATCCACAGGATGCACTGCAGCAACTCGACAAGGCTTCTTCGACAGCACCTCCCAAACCCGCAACCTCTACCACCTAGAAGGACACGAGCAGCAGGCACATGGGAACAACACCACCTGCACGTTCCCCTCCAAGTCACACACCATCCTGACTTGGAAATATATCGCCGTTCCTTCATCGTCGCTGGGTCAAAATCCTGGAACTCCCTTCCTAACAGCACTGTGGGAGAACCTTCACCTCACGGACTGCAGCGGTTCAAGAAGGCGGCTCACCACCATCTTCTCAAGGGCAATTAGGGATGGGCAGTAAATGCCGGCCTTGTCAGCGACGCCCACATCCCATGAACGAATAAAAAAAATAACACATTTCTCAGAGCAGACTTCACTTATTATGCTACTATCCTGCTACTCAACAAAATGGTTTTCTTTCTAAGTAGCAAAGCCCTAACATGGGGAAGACAAGAAACATTGGGGAAAATTCAACAATCGTCTTTCCTGGCATTTAGCAGCACTCAAAGGAACACAGATCAGAAATTGCAGGCTGTAGTGTTGTTTTTGCACAGCAACTGTCCTCTCGAGGCTGCTCAATGTTGGGAATGCAGGATTGTTCAATTTACATCATTCTGAAAATCTTGGAAACATTGTTTTAGGAAACCCATACCTGGTAAAATAGTGCTTCAGAGTATAGAAAGGGAAAAATAATTCAGTTGGAGAAGGCTACTGAAAGAAAGAACGAACTTGCATTTATATAGCACCTTATCACAGCCTCAAAACATTCTAAAGCACTTTACAGTGAATGAATTAACTTTTGAAGTGTGCTCACTGCTGTTTTGTAGGCAAACATAGGAACAGGAGGATGCCATTCAGTCCCTTGAGCCTGTTCTGCCATTCAAATAGATCATGGCTGATCTGTACCTCAACTCCATTTACCTGCCTTTGTTCCACATCCCTTGATACCCTTACCCAACAAAAATCTATTGATCTCAGTCTTGAAAAATTCAATTGACCCATCATCCTTTCAGGGAGAAAGTTCCAGATTTCCACTACCCTTTGCATGAAAAAGCACTTTGTGATTGCACTTGCAAATGGCTTAGTTCTAATTTTAAGATGATGCCCTCTTTCGATCTGAGAAAGACAATTTGGAATATTTTCTTTATGGTAACAGACTAGAAGTTGTGGAGGAGCAAAGGGATTTCGGTGTCCATGTACACAAATCATTAAAGTGCACAGGTACAAAAAGTAATCAAAAAGGAATGTTGGCTTTCATCTCAACGGGATTGGAATACAAAAGTGAGGAAGTGATGTTTCAGTTGTGCAGAGTCACCACAGCAAATCGTTTCTCTGAATCTACCCGACTGAATCCCTTTATTATTTTAAATACTTCGATTAGATCACCCCTCAACCGTTTAAACTTAAAGGAACAGAAGCCAAGTTTATGCAACCTTTCCTCAGAATTTAATCTTTCAAGGCCAGGTATCATTCTGGTGAATCTCTTCCAAGGCCAAAATATCTTTTCTGAGGATCGGTGCCCAAAACTGAACGCAGTCTCCAGATGGGGTCTGATCAAGGCTCTGTACAACTGAAACATCACTTCCTCACTTTTGTATTCCAATCCAGAATAGATAGAGAGAAACTGTTCCCATTGGCAGAAGGGTCAAGAACCAGAGAACATAGATTTAGCGTGATTGGCAAAAGAACCAAAGGCGACATGAGAAAAAACCTTTTTACACAGGATCTGGAATGTACTGCCTGAGGGGGTGGTGGAGGCAGATTCAATCGTGGCCTTCAAAAGGGAACTGGATAAGTACTGGAAGGGAAAAGGTTTGCAGGGTTACGGGGATAGGGCAGGGGAGTGGGACTAGCTGGATTGCTCTTGCAGAGAGCTAGCACGGACTCGACGGGCTGAATGGCCTCCTTCTGTGCTGTAACCAGTCTATGATTCTATAATTCACAATCTGCCTTTAATATTTAAATTAACATTGAAATTAACATTAACATCTGAAAACAAAGGTGAGCAGAAATACAGTTTGTGGTTTTTACACAGCATGAGTCACCTAAACATCTGGTAGAACTGGAAACAGTCACATCTCTGCCTCTAACTGCCATGGAGCCACTCTCTAAAATTAGCCACTAACCTTGAGCTGAAGGACTCCCTGTTTGGGGACACTGTCCATCACATAATAAACATGCTCTCTTGCAGTGTCTTTATCTTCAGCTTCCAGTACTACACTAGAGATGATTCTGCTTTCCCCCATCTCCACCTCCAGCCCATTGTTCCTGGAAGAGATTTAAAAATTCCACACAGTGAAGAAACCTCAACAAGATTTACTGGGTAAGAGGTTTTGTTTATCTCCGAGGGGTTCACTCCATCACCATGTCCATTTGTAGTATCGCATTATATTTGAGATTTATTGAAGTGTTATAGTACTGCAAATAAACCTATAAGGACTGTGAACAGTTACCAAACATGTAATGTGTTGTATTACACAGAGGTCATCACTCATATGAATGCTTAGCGTTTAATTGATTGCAAAGCTTCCATACGAGTGACGACTTAATGAACCAGGGGATTTCCACGCTCTTTATCTTGATGGTTACACCCATTTGTGTCATATCTCTGATCTTACCATCTTTATCCAGCAGCTTTTTTACACAGATACAGAAAGAAAATGATGCTGATGATTGTTATATGTATAATATGCACCATGTACTCATTTTCTGTATTTAAGTATTATTTGTTTATTTGGCTTAAAGAGCAACACTCTCTCCACTTCCCACATCCTGAACAATTCCTAGGTTAATCACTACAACAGAAGTATCCATCAAGGTGTCCAAGTGACAGGAGATGTGTGCATGTTACTGAATGACTGCAGGCATGTGTCTGTGTGTGTGTGTGTGTGTGTCTGTGTGTGTCTGTGTGTGTTACTTGGTAGAACAATTGGCTGTGAGAAACATTAACTAAGTGTGATAGAGTGAGTGACACAGGAAGACAGACTGAGATAGCGATAGGTTGTGAGTATATTTATGTGTGAGAATGAGTGTGTATTTGTGTGACCACAAATGTGAGAATCTGAGATGACAGTTGTGAATATATATGTGTTTTGATGTGAATATTGTGCCGTTAAATCACAACCATGGACAAATCAAATTACAATGCTGGCAGGATTTTCTTATATGTAATAAAAACATAAAGGGCTTATAAAAGTATGAAAATGCAAAAGTATTTTGCATCATAAAAACATTTATATTTCGTCAATTTTACTTATTTCTCAGACCTGAAATGTGATCATTGCACTTGAGCAAAATTTAACAGTAAGTAACCTTTTGAAGTAGACTGAGCAATCATATATAGGATAAATTGCTTTTGATCATCACAGTGCTGGCTTGTACGTTGCATGCTGGATCATGCACTAAAACTTAGCACAACACATCAAATTCCATGGAAATAGCTAACATGAGCAGTATTCTGTCCACCTAGCACACTCCTTCCAACTGATCTTACAATGGACTCAGTGTCATTTGTTTATTCTACAGGAGGAGGTAAATAACTACGGGTAAAAAGCTTTAAAAAGAAAAAAAACTCTGAACCTTTCTACAAACTTTATTAAAATACATACTGTTCAGCAGACTTCTTGATGAGTCACTTGGTACCCATGTTGTGATTAGTGGAACTGAGGGGTTTGCTGCTGAAGCTCAGGAGAACATACCTGTTCAATAGTGGTTGCTCGTCGTTCACTGGAAGAACATTGACTGAAATGGCTTTGTGGACCTTGTGCTTGCCATCTGACAGCTGAATGGTGAAGCTGTCAGCCGTAGTTT
Source organism: Heptranchias perlo (assembly GCF_035084215.1). Lineage (NCBI taxonomy): Eukaryota > Metazoa > Chordata > Chondrichthyes > Hexanchiformes > Hexanchidae > Heptranchias > Heptranchias perlo. Next base: position 138,512,981 of record NC_090328.1, read on the forward strand.
CAGAGTCATCATGCACATACATCAACTTCATTCCTGCAGAGACAGGGTCGGGGGGCAAGAAAGCAGATTAACATTTTCCTCCAAACAAACCAAAAAACGTTTGCAACATAAGCTTTTCCCAAATTTTGACTACGTCAATAGCCACATTTCCTCTTTTTCCATGTCTGTCTCCCTCTTTGGCTCATAGAATCATACAGCAAAGAAAGCCATTTGGCCCATCGTGCCTGTGCCGGTTCTTTAAAAGAGCTATCCAATTAGTCCCACATTTCCTGCCCTTTCCGCATAATCCTGCAATTTTTCCCTTTCAACTATTTATCCCTTTCCCTTTTGAAAGTTACCACTGATTCTGCTTCCACCACCCTTACAGGCAGCGCATTCCAGATTATAACAATTCATCGTGTAAAAAAATGTCTCCTCATCTTCCCTCTGGTTCTTTTGCCAATTACCTTAGATTTTAGTGCTGGTCACTGACCCTCCTGCCACTGGAACCAGTTTCTCCCTATTTACTCTATCAAAACCCCTCATAATTTTGAACACCTCTATTAAATCTCCTCTTAACCTACTCTTGCTCGAAGAAGAACAATCCCAACTGCTTCAGTCTCTCCACATAACTGAAGTCCCTCATTCCTGGCACCATTCTAGTAAATCTCCTCTGTCCCCTCTCCAAGGCCTTGGCATCCTTCCTCAAATGTGATGCTCAGATTGGACACAGAGGTTTAGCATAACTTCCTTGCTTTTGTACTCTAAGCCTCTATTTATAAAGCCCAGAACACTGTATGGTTTTTTAACAGTGTTATTAACTTGTCCTGCCACCTTCAAAGATTTGTGTACGTAAACCGCCATGTCTCTCTGTTCCTGCACCCACTTTAAAATTACACTGTTTAGTTTATATTACCTCTTCTCATTCTTTCTATCAAAATGCATCACTTCACACTTCTCTGCATTAAATTTCATCTACCACGTGTCAGCCCATTCCACCAATCTGTCTAAGTCCTCCTGAAGTCTGCTACTATCCTCCTCACTATTTACTACAGTTCTGAGTTTTGTGTCATTTGCAAACTTGGAAATTATGCCCTGTATACCCAAGTCAAGGTCATTAATATATATCAAAAAGGGTCCTTATACGGAGCTCTGGGAGACACCATTGTATACTTCTCTCCAGTCTGAAAAACAACTGTTCACCACCACTCTCTGCTTTCTGTTCCTCAACCAATTTTGTATCCACGTATGCACTGCCCCTTTAATCCCATGGGCTTCAATTTTGCTAACAAGTCTATTATGTGGTACTTTATCAAACCCTTTTGATGAAGTCCATGTATACAACAGAGAGGGCATGAAAAAATATTAGCTAGTAAGATTAAAGAAAACCCAAAGGTGTTTTATCAGTACATTAAGAACAAGAGGATAGCTAAGGAAAAGGTGGGACCTATCAGGGATGATAAAGGTAACTTGTGTGTAGAAGCAGAGGATGTGGGTAGGGTTATAAATGAATATTTTCTCTCCGTATTCACAAAGGAAAGGGATGATCCAGACGTAGTAGTTAAAGAGGAGGGGTGTGAAATATTGGATAAGGTGAACATAACGAGAGAGGAAGTATTAGAGGGACTGGAATCCTTGAAAGTTGATAAGTCACCAGGGCCGGATGGATTGTTTCCTGGGCTATTGAAGGAAGCCAGGGAGGTAATAGCAGATGCTCTGAGGATCATTTTTCAATCCTCACTAGATACAGGGGAGGTACCGGAGGACTGGAAGACTGCAAATGTAGTACCATTGTTTAAAAAGGGTACGAGGGAAAGGCCGAACAATTATAGGCTGGTCAGTCTTACTTCGGTGGTGGGCAAACTATTAGAATCAATACTGAGAGATAGGATAAACTGTCACTTGGAAAGGCATGGTTTAATCAGGGATAGTCAGCAATGGATTTGGGAAGGTCATGCCTTACAAATCTGATTGAATTCTTTAAGGAAGTGACAAGGAGGATTGATGAGGGTAGTGCAGTGGATGTTGTCTACATGGATTTTAGTAAGGCATTTGACAAGGTCCCACATGGCAGACTGGTCAGAAAGGTAAAAGCCCATGGGAAATGTGGTGAATTGGATCCAAAATTGGCGCAGTAACAGGAAACAAAGGGTAAAAGTCGATGGATGTCTTTGCGAATGGAAATCCATTTCCAGTGGTGTGCCACAGGGCTCAGTGTTGGGTCCCTTGCTGTTTGTGGTATACATTAATGATTTGGACTTGAATAGCACGATTGGCAAATTTGCAGACAACACAAAAATTGGCCGTGTAGTTGATAGTGAAGAGGATAGCTGTAGACTCCAAGAAGATATCAATGGGTTGGTGGAGTGGGCGGAAAAGTGGTAAATGGAGTTCAACCTGGAGAAGTGTGAGGTAATGCACATAGGGAGGGCAAACAGTAAAAGGGAATACGCAGTAAATGGGAATATATTGAGAGGGGTAGAGGAAGTGAGAGACCTTGGAGTGCATTACAGGAAGGACGTAATTGCTCTGGAGAGAGTGCAGAGAAGATTTATAAGAATGTTGCCAGGGCTTGAAAATTGCAGCTACGAGGAGAGATTGGATAGGCTGGGGTTGTTTTCCTTGGAGCAGAGGAGGCTGAGGGGAGACTTGATTGAGGAGTACAAAATTATGAGGGGCCTCGATAGAGTAGACAGGAAGTATCTGTTTCCCCTAGCAGAGAGTTCAAGAACTAGAGGACATAGATTTAAGATGATTGACAGAAGGATTAGAGGGGACAGGAGGAAAAACTTTTTTACCCAGAGGGTGGTGGGTGTATGGAATTTGCTGCCTGAATTGGTGGTAGAGGCAGGGACCCTCAACTCTTTTAAAAAGTACCTGGACCTGCACCTAAAGTGCTGTAAGCTGCAGGGCTACGGACCGGGCGCTGGAAGGTGGGATTGGAATGGGCACCTGGTTGTTGTTCAAGCCGGCGCGGACACGATGGGCCGAATGGCCCCCTTCTGTGCTGTATCTTTTCTATGGTTCTACCATCAAATCCACTACCTCATCAACCCTCTCCGTTACTTCAAAAAAGAACTCAATCAAGTTTTTCAGATATGGTTTACCTTTAACAAGTCTGTGCTAGCTGTCATTTATTAACCCATGTTTTTTTCAAATGACAATTAATTTTGTCCCAGATTATTGTCTCGAAAAGTTTTTCCACCACCGACATTAGGCTGACTGGCCTGTAGATACCGGTTTATCCCGCTCCCATTTTTTGAACAAGGGTGTAACATTTGCAATCCTCCAGTCCTCTGGCACCACTTCCATATCCAAGGAGGATTGAAAGATTGTGGCTAAAGCCTCCACTATTTCCACCCTTACTTCCCTCAGCAACCTAGGATAATGACTTAGCTACTCCCTTTCACAGAGGTCCTTGTCTAATGGGAAAGGTCAGCCCCAGATCCTCAACTCCTCATTATGCCATTGTTGAAGCATCCACTAAGAGATGTGCCAAAGCAACTTGCTTTTACCCAGTACCGCACCGGTAGCTCAATAATAATTACAAATGAGAGGGACGATGTTATGAGTCCAATTGGAAATTCTGGCACAAACTGCCCACGGTTTTCCCATTTTGGTTATAAAATTACCCCATAGAAGTTGGGCTCAGTTGATGAAGGCCCTTCAGTCTACTTGACCTGAGTTTTCTGGAATGCCAACCATGCCATTTTCCTATTACATCATTTAACAGTTTCTGAAGTGAACCCAATGTCATCGTCTCAGTCACTCTTCCCAGAGACCCATTCCAGCTGTTGATTACCCTATGTATAAAGTAATGAGGGCATCAGTCCTAAAATAGTTTTTTGAAAATACCCAATCCTTACATAGGAACATAAGAAATAGGAGCAGGAGTAGGCCATATAGCCCCTCGAGCCTGCTCCGCCATTCAACAAAATCATGGCTGATCTTCAACCTCAACTCCACTTTCCTGCCCGATCCCCATATCCCTTGATTCCCCTAGAGTCCAAAAATCTATCTATCTCAGCCTTAAATGTACTCAATGACTCAGCATCCACAGCCCTATAGGGTAGAGAATTCCAAAGATTCACAACCCTTTGTGTAAATAAATTCCTCCTCATCTCAGTCTTAAATGGCTGACTCCCTATCCTGAGTTCTAGACTCTCCAGCCAGGGGAAACAACCTCTCAGCATCTACCCTGTCAAGCCCCCTCAGAACCTTATATGTTTCAATCAGATCACCTCGCATTCTTCTAAACCCTGGGCAGCATAGACCCCTCATAGGACAACCCTCTCATCCCAGGAATCAATCTAGTGAACCCTCATTGCACCGCCTCTAAGGCAAGGTTATCCTTCCTTTGATAAGGAGGCTAAAACTGTACACAGTACTCCAGGTGTGGAGGTGTGGCCTCACCAAAGCCCTGTACAATTCTAGCAAGACTTCCTTCCTCTTATACTCCAACCCCCTTGCAATAAAGGCGAACATGCCATTTGCCTTCGTAATTGCCTGCTGTACCTGCTTGCTAACTTTCTGTGTTTCTTGTATGAGGACACCCAAATCTCTCTGAACACCAACGTTTAATAATTTCTCATCATTTAAAAAATATTCTGTTTTTCTATTCTTCCTACCAAAGTGAATAACCTCACATTTCCCCACATTATACTCCATTTGCCACCTTCTTGCCCACTCACTTAACCTGTCTATATTCCTTTGCAGACTCTTTGTGTCCTCCTCACATCTTACTTTCCCACCTAGCTTTGTATCGTCAGCAAACTTGGATACATTACACTCGATCCCTTCATCTAAGCCATTAATATAGATTGTAAATAGCTGGGGCCCAAGCACCGATCCTTGCGGCACCCCACTAGTTACAGCCTGGCGTCCTGAAAATGACCCGTTTATCTCTGTTTTCTGTCCGTTAACCAATCCTCTATCCATGCTAATATATTACCCCCAAACCCATGAGCCCTTACCTTGTGTAATAACCTTTTATGTGTCACCTTATCGAATGCCTTTTGAAAGTCCAAATATACTACATCCACTGGTTCCCCTTTATCTACCCTGCTAGTTATAGCCTCAAAAAACTCTAATAAATTTGTCAAACACAATTTCCCTTTCATAAATCCATGTTGACTCTGCCTAATCATGTTATGATTTTCTAAGTGCCCCATTACCACTTCCTTAATAATGGATTCCGATATTTTTCCGATGACCAATGTCAGGCTAACTGGCTTGTAGTTCCCTGTTTTCTCTCTCCCTCCTTTCTTGAATAGCGGGGTTACATTTGCTACCTTCCAATCCGCTGATACCGTTCTAGAATCTAGAGAATTTTGGAAGATCACAACCAATGCATCCACTATCTCTGCAGCCACCTCTTTTAGAACAATGTAGGCCATCAGGTCCAGGGGATTTGTCATCTTTTATTCCCATTAGTTTCTCTAGTACTTTTTCTCTACTGATAATAATTACTTTAAGTTCCTCAATCTCATTAGCCCCTTGGTGCCCCACTATTTTTGGTATGCTTTTTGTTTCTTCTACTGTGAAGTCAGATACAAAATATTTGTTTAACGTCTCTGCCATTTCATTATTCCCCATTATAATTTCTCCTGTCTCAGCCTCTAAGGGACCAATGTTTACTTTTGTTACTCTCTTCCTTTATACATTCTTGTAGAAGTTCTTACAATCTGTTGTTATATTTCTTGCTAGTTTATTTTCATATTCGATTTTCTCCCTTTTTATCAATTTTTTGGTTATCCTTTACTGGTTTCCAAAACTCTCTCAATCCTCAGGCTTACTACTCTTCTCCGTAACATTATAAGCCTCTTCTTTTAATCTAATACTATCCTTAACTTCTTTAGTTAGTGGAGTTTTTATTTCTCAATGGAATATACATTCGTTGAGAACTTGGGAATATTTCTTTAAATGTTTGCCATTACTTATCTACTGTCATATCTTTTAATTTAATTTCCCAATCCCCCTTAGCTAACTCACTCCTCATACCTATGTAATTGGCTTTATTTAAGTTGAAGACTTTTGGACCTGAGTACGTGTCTCTTATATCTCAAAGTCAAATTCTACCATATTATGATCACTCTTCCCCAGAGTATCCTTTTCTATGAGATTACTAATTAACCCTGTTTCACTGCACAATACAAGGTCTAAAATAGCCTGTTCCCTGGTTGGTTCCACAACATATTGTTCTAGGAAACTGTTTTGAATACATTCCATGAACTCGTGCTCCAAGGTACCTTCACCAATTTGATTTGTCCACTCCATAAGAAGATTAAGGTCCCCCACGATTATTGCATTATCTTTGTTACAAGCTCCTATTATTTCTTGATGAATACTCTGTCCAACAGTATAGCTATTGTTAGGAGGCCTATAAACTACCCCCACCAGTGCTTTCTACCCCTTGTTATTTCTTATCTCCACCCATACTGATTCTACTTCCTGATCTTCTGGGCCCTCTTGACATTAATGTGATGTGAATATGATCCACAGCACCATTCTTCCACTTGCCCTTCCACTTGCCTTGCCCTCAGTAGATAAGACACATAATAAACAACAAAATAAATTTGCAGCACATATTTTTAGTTGGTCTTAAGGGCCTAGAAGAGCCTATTGCTTGGAATTTCCATGGGGATTCTCTGGCAGGAGATTGGTAGATGGCCTAAAATGGCCATATACGCAGTTTCTCCAGGACTTCTGCCAATCACCTGCTGTAACTTCAGGAACCCCACAGAAATCATTTTATAAATTCCCTTTACATCTAATAATAGATTCAGGATGCTACATTTTTTTGAATTTTTATTTTTGCAACATGGCCAATAAGACGGTATTTACTGCCCATCCCTGTTGTCCTAAGAGTGAAGCATTTTGTGAGAGACTGGAGTCACACGAATACCAGATTAGGTAAGGGCGACAGGTTCCCTTCCTGAAAGATAGTAGTGAACCAGTTGGGCTTTTACAACAATCTGGTGACTTTCATGGTCATCTTCTCATGTCAGGCCACAAATTACCAGGTTTACATAAGAACATAAGAACATAAGAAATTGGAGCAGGAGTAGGCCAATCGGCCCCTCGAGCCTGCTCCGCCATTCAATAAGATCATGGCTGATCTGATCCCAACCACAAATCTAAAGAACACAAGAAGTCGGAGCAGGACCCGGCCACATAGCCCCTGGGCCCTCTCCGCCACCCACAGGGCATTGACCGATCCGAACTCAGCTTCATGTCCAATTTCCTGCCCGCTCCCCATAACCCCTAATTCCCTTTACTTCTAGGAAACTGTCTATTTCTGTTTTAAATTTATCTAATGATGTAGCTTCCACAGCTTCCTGGGGCAGCAAATTCCACAGACCTACCACCCTCTGAGTGAAGAAGTTTCTCCTCATCTCAGTTTTGAAAGAGCAGCCCCTTATTCTAAGATTATGCCCCCTAGTTCTAGTTTCACCCATCTTTGGGAACATCCTTACTGCATCCACCCGATCAAGACCCTTCACAATCTTATATGTTTCAATAAGATCGCCTCTCATTCTTCTGAACTCCAATGAGTAGAGTCCCAATCTACTCAACCTCTCCTCATATGTCCGCCCCCTCATCCCCGGGATTAACCGAGTGAACCTAATTTCACAACTTGCCATGGTGGGATTTGAACTCATGGGCCTCGATATTAACCGCACCATAATGGGCAGGAGAGGGTCGGGGAGGTAGTTAAAAAAGTGAATTCCGTGTAACCCGACCCCAACACGTGCATACGCGCCCACCATAATTTTTACAGTGGCGGATAGCAGGGCGTCAGGGTGTCCTACCTTGGAGAGGTGGGATAGTTTATTAACATATTTAAATCAACCACCGACTGTACAATTGGAAGCCCGATTTGAAATTAACTGGAGCTACAGGGTTTCCAGGTCTGGAAACTCAGCACTGAAATGGAGGCGGTGTGCCAGCTCCCTAAGATAATTGGCTCTTTCAGCACTCCATGTGGACTAGGAGGAGCAGGAGTGCTCTCCTTGGGCCCGTCAAAGAAGCCTTCAGCCTCCCCCAGCCCCAATCTCCAACCTCCAGTGCCCCCCCCACCCCTAACACCCACTCCCAATCGCAGGCCTCCCCCCAACCCTCCCAATTGCCGACCAGAGCTTCCTCACTAGTGCTAACCTCCCTCCCCCCACCCTCTTGATTGCCGACCGGAGTTGCCTCCGCCCTCCCAATTCCTGATCACCCCTCCCCCTCCCGATTGCCAGGGACTGTCCCCAAGGGTACCTGGTTGGGGACTCCCATCCGCCGGCCAGGCTGTCCATCTGGCCGGCTGCCGGGCGGGACGCGGAGCTACACGGTGTAAATGATGTCTAGCTGTTAAGATCAGCAACTCCTCTGGGTCCCCGGTCTGGTCAGGTTCTTCAGTCGTTTTTGGCCTCATCCGCACAACACCGACCCCCCCCCGACTTCCCTGTAAATATTGGGGCCACAAGCTCTGTGTTTTTATTTCAGCACATTATTGTTTGCCATTATATTACACTGCAGTTCTATATACCATGCATCAGCTGATCCATTGTGAAGTCATGAACAGGGAGCTCGTGATGGCTGAGGATTAGTCGTTTGTAATGGACAACACCATTCTCGTACATTCCATTCATTATCATCCCGTGGTAGGGTTGCTGGCTTACAGTGAACATCAGTCTGTCTGGGGGCACATCCAAGTCGACCACGTTGATTATCGATGGATCCAATTCACGCATTTTGCCTTCAGTTACCTGGATAAAGCGACATGATGGATTTTAAACAATTGTACCTGTGAAGGTCATCTCATTCTCTTTAGCACAGATTGTATGTAGCCCTTGGAGCTACCTGCAGCCCACCTCCCACCTATGGCTCTCAGGAAACTTCATGTGCCTCCATGTACAATCGATCTGTACAAGGATAGAAAGATGGAGACTCAGTAGATAAGGCACGGGTTGCAGGGCACATGACAAAAACCCAAATAAATTTGTAGCACACATTTTTAGTTGGACAAAGGGACCTAGAAAAGCCTAATGCTTGGAATTTCTGGCAAGAGATTGGCAGAACCCCCAGATAAATGACGTAATAGCTTTCGCAATTTGGCCAGGGTACCGGAACAAAGTGACGCTATAGAGTTTAAAAGGGATTATTGTAACTTTACCAGTGTAAAGGTCATCTCATTCTCTTTAGCACAGATTCTAGCCCTCAGAAAAATTCATGGGCTCGATATCAATGCCCCCTGCCCCTCCCCCCCAATGACAGGTGGGTGGGGGTTAAAATGTCAAATTCGCACAACCTGATCCCAAAACGCCGCATGTGCCAACATTTTGATGGCAGCAATTATTGGGGCAACCGAGTGGAGAGGCAGGGTCCTATAATGCAACCGGGACCCCAAATGGAACTTAATTGGTGCAGCACAGGTTTCCTGAGGGTCGAGAAAGTCACAAGTGGAATTGAGGCGAGATTGCATGCCACTTTATCGGGGTGGTTAACGGTCAGGAAGCCGATATGAATAAAGGTTCAGAGCGCACAGATCCTTCCTCAGTTCCTTGTGGAATACCGTTTGGTGAGAGTACTTGGTGTGAGAGTTCTTTGGGGAGTTGTGAGTTGCTCAGATAGAGAAGATCACAATGAGTGGCGCCATGGCTGCTCTCGATTGGACTTCGGAAGAGGAGGAGAATGAGGATCAACAGCAGAAAGGCCGTGCTGTGGAGGGAGCTGCAGGTGGTCAGCAGAGAAGTGAGCAACAGAGGGGACGAGCTCGCAGAATGCCCTACCCACCTAACAGGGTCTACAGACAGAGGCTCAGCTTCCTTGACCTGTCAGAGGAGCAGTGCTTCCAAAGGCTGAATTTGTCACGTCAGGTATTCAGCATTGAATACCAGTGAGGGTGACAACAACACGAAGGAGTGCAGTCCTGAGCATGACACCATGGGGCAAAGGACAGAACAGGGGGTGCAACAAAATGCAGAAATACAGTAGTCACAGGGGATTCGATAGTCGGGGGATGGACAGGCATTTCTGTGACCGTCAATGTGAGTCCCGCATCGTGTGTTGTCTCCCTGGTGCCAGGGTAAAGGACATCATGGAGAGGGTGCAGAACATTCTGCGGAGGGAAGGGAAACAGCCAGAAGTCGTGGTCCACGTGGGTACCAATGACATAGGAAAGGAAATGGATGAGGTCTTGCGGTCAGAGTTTCAGGAGCGAGGGAGGATATCAAACAGCAGGACCTCAAAGGTAGTAATCTCTGGATTACTCCCAGTGCCACATGCCAGTGAGTACTGAATTAGGAAGATAAGGCAGGTTACTGCGTGGCTAGAGACATGTTGCAGAAGGGAGGGCTTCAGATTTTGGGGGCATTGGGACCACTTCTGGGGCAGGGCAACCAAAGCCAGAGCTCCCTGGATGATGAAAGAGATAGAGAATAAGATGAAGCACAAAAAGGGGGCGTATGACAGATGTCAGGTTGATAATACAAGCGAGAACCAGGCTGAATATCGAAAGTACAGAGGAGAAATGAAAAAGGAAATAAGAGAGGCAAAGAGAGAGTATGAGAATAGACTGGTGGCTAATATAAAAGAGAATCCAAAAGTCTTCTATAGGCACATAAATAATAAACGGGTAGTAAGAGGAGGGGTGGGGTCAATTAGGGACCAAAAAGGAAATCTACGCATTGAGGCAGAGGGCATGGCTGAGCTACTAAATGAGTACTTTGCATCTGTCTTTACCAAGGGCCTGTTCATGCAACAGCACGGAGTGCAACGGAGCACAGAGTGATGAGCTGAGAGTTTGGTGAGTGTGGGAGTTCGGTGAAGTGGGGGAAGGAGGTGCTGCTTTGCCTTGCTTTTCCTAACTTTCTCCGCAGAGCGGCAGTGGACCTGAGCGGCAGAAGACTGAGAGTGGGGAACAAACTACTGTGCGACGTCATAGGTGAGGCAGGAGAGACCGAGAGGTGAGCACAGTATAAAAGGAGAGACCTAGAGCGAGAGGAGAGTCTGAGAATCTAAGGCAAGTCATGGCAGCACAGCTCACACCCGTGATATGCTCCTCCTGCACTATGTGGGAAATCATGGACACTACCAGTGTACCTGGCGACCATGTGGGCAGGAAGTGTGTCCAGCTGCAGCTACTGGCTAACCGTCTTTCGGAGCTGGAGCTGCGGGTGGATTCACTGTGGAGCATCCGCGATTCTGAGACTATCGTGGATAGCACGTTCAGTGAGGTGGTCACACCGCAGGTAAAGAATACGCAGGCAGAAAGGAAATGGGTGACCGCCAGGCAGAGTAAAAGGACTAGGCAGGTAGAGCAGGAGTCCCCTGGGGCCATCTCCCTCTCAAACAGATATTCTGCTTTGGATACTGTTGGGGGAGATGGCTTATCAGGGGAAAGCAGCAAGAGCCAAGTTCGGGGCACCACGGGTGGCTCTGCTGCACAGGAGGGGAGGAAGAGTGGCAGAGCTATAGTGATAGGGGATTCAATTGTAAGGGGAACAGATAGGCATTTCTGCAGCCGCAAATGTGACTCCAGGATGGTATGTTGCCTCCCTGGTGCTTGGGTCAAGGATGTTGCGGAGCGGCTGCAGGACATTCTGGAGGGGGAGGGTGAACAGCCAGTAGTCGTGGTCCATATTGCTACCAACGACATAGGTAAAAAAAAAAGGGATGAGGTCCTGCAAGGTGAATTTAAGGAGTTTGGAGATAAATTAAAAAGCAGGACCTCAAAGGTAGTGATCTCAGGATTACTACCGGTGCCACGTGCTAGTGAGTATAGGAACAGGAGAATAGACCAAATGAATGTGTGGCTGCAGGGATGGTGTAGGAGGGAGGGATTTAGATTCCTGGAATATTGGGACCGGTTCTGGGGAAGGTGGGACCTGTACAAGCGTGACGGGTTACACCCGAGCAGGACCGGGACCAATGTCCTCGCGGGGGTGTTTGCTAGCACTGTTGGGGGGGGTTTAAACTAACTTGGCAGGGGGATGGGATACAGAGTGGAGCTACAATAGGGGGTGATGTGCAGCCAAATATAGAGAAAAAAACAAGTCAGCTTGGAAGACAGGGCAAATATGTGAGGGCAAGGCTGGATGGCATCTATTTTAATGCAAGGAGTCTTGCGAATAAGGTGGATGAACTGAAGGTGTTGATAAACACATGGGAGTATGATATTGTTGCTGTCACAGAGACATGGTTGAGGGAGGGGCAAGACTGGCAGCTCAATATTCCGGGGTACAGAATCTTCAGGCGAGACAGAGGGGGAGGTATAAGAGGAGGGGGGGTCGCAATATTAATCAAAGAATCAATTACTGCCATAAGGAGGGATGATATATTAGCAGGTTCCTCAAATGAGGCCATATGGGTGGAGCTTAAAAACAAAAAGGGGGCAAGCACTTTGATGGGAGTGTACTATAGGCCCCCAAACAGTCAGGGGGAGATAGAGGAACAGATATGTCGGCAAATCTCAGAAAATTGTGCAAATAATAGGGTAATAATAGTGGGGGATTTCAACTTCCCCAATATTAACTGGGATACTCAGAGTGTAAAAGGCTTAGAGGGGACTAATGTGGCCGGCCAAGTGGAAGAAGTGCTAGTAGGTGAGCACTTTGGTGACAGTGACCATAATTCAGTGAGATTTAAGGTGGTCATGGAAAAGGACAGGGAGGGGCCGGAAATAAAGGTTCTAAATTGGGGGAAGGCCGATTTTAATAGGATAAGGCAGGATCTGGCCAAAATGGACTGGGATCAGCTGCTTGTAGGAAAATCCGCATCGGAGCAATGGGAGTCTTTCAGAAGGGAGATTGAGACCATACAATGGCAACATGTTCCCGTAAAGGTCAAGGGTGGTTCCAAGAACTCCAGGGAACCTTGGATGTCAGGGGATATACGAGAATGGATTAGGAAAAAAAGGAGGGCTTTTGGCAGATACAAAAGGCTAAAGACGGAGGAAGCCCTAGAGGAGTACAAAAAGTGCAGGGGGATACTTAAAAAAGAAATTAGGAGATCAAGGAGGGGCCATGAAATAACACTGGCGAGCAAAATAAAGGAAAATCCTAAGATGTTTTATAAGTATATTAAGGGTAAGAGGATGACTAGGGAAAAAATAGGGCCCATTCGGGACAAAAATGGCAATCTGTGTGTGGAGCCGGCAGATGTAGGAGGGGTTCTAAATGAATTTTTTGCATCTGTTTTTACTATGGAGAAGGACGATGTAGACATAGAAATACGGCAGGGGGACTGTGATATCCTCGAACATATTAACATCGAGCGGGAGGAGGTATTGACGGTTTTAGCAGGCCTAAAAATGGATAAATCCCCAGGCCCGGACGAAATGTATCCCAGGCTACTGTGTGAGGCAAAGGAGGAGATTGCGGGGGCTCTGACACATATATTCAGAACCTCTCTGGCCACAGGGGATGTGCCAGAGGACTGGAGAACCGCTAATGTAGTACCATTATTCAAGAAGGGGAGTAGGGAAAAACCGGGGAACTACAGGCCAGTGAGCCTAACATCAGTGGCAGGAAAATTATTGGAAAAAATTCTGAAGGAGAAAATTAATCTCCACTTGGAGAAGCAAGGATTAATCAGGGATGGTCAACATGGCTTTGTCAAGGGAAGATCATGTCTGACTAATTTGATTGAATTTTTTGAGGGGGTGACTAGGCGTGTGGATGAGGGTAACGCAGTGGATGTGCTGTACATGGATTTCAGTAAGGCCTTCGATAAAGTCCCCCACAGGAGACTGGTCAAGAAGGTACGAGCCCATGGAATCCAGGGTGCCTTGGCACTTTGGATACAAAACTGGCTTAGTGGCAGAAGGCAGAGGGTGATGGTCGAAGGTTGTTTTTGTGACTGGAAGCCTGTGGCCAGTGGGGTACCACAGGGATCGGTGCTGGGTCCCTTGCTGTTTGTGGTCTACATTAACGACTTGGATATGAATGTAAAAGGTATGATCAGTAAGTTCACTGATGATACAAAAACTGGTAGGGTGGTAAATAGCGAGGAGGATAGCCTCAGTCTGCAGGACGATATAGATGGGTTGGTCAGATGGGCGGAACAGTGGCAAATGGAATTTAACCCAGAAAAGTGCGAGGTGATGCACTTTGGAGGGACTAACAAGGCAAGGGAATACACAATGAATGGGAGGACCCTAGGCAAGACAGAGGGTCAGAGGGATCTTGGTGTGCAAGTTCACAGATCCCTGAAGGCGGCGGAACAGGTAGATAAGGTGGTAAAGAAGGCATATGGGATACTTGCCTTTATTAGCCGAGGCATAGAATATAAGAGCAAGGAGGTTATGATGGAGCTGTATAAAACACTGGTTAGGCCACAGCTGGAGTACTGTGTGCAGTTCTGGTCGCCACACTACAGGAAGGATGTGATCGCTTTGGAGAGGGTGCAGAGGAGATTCAACAGGATGTTACCAGGGCTGGAGCGCTTCAGCTATGATAAGAGACTGGGAAGATTGGGTTTGTTTTCCTTGGAGCAGAGGAGGCTGAGTGGGGACATGATTGAGGTGCACAAAATTATGAGGGGCACAGATAGGATGGATACTAAGGAGCTTTTTCCCTTCGTTGAGGGTTCTATCACAAGGGGGCATAGATTCAAGGTAAAAGGCGGGAGGTTTAGAGGGGATTTGAGAAAGAACTTTTTCACCCAGAGGGTGGTTGGAGTCTGGAACTTACTGCCTGAAAGGGTTGTGGAGGCAGGAACCCTCACAACATTCAAGAAGCATTTGGATGAGCACTTGAAATGCCATAGCATACAAGGCTACGGACCAAATGCTGGAATATGGGATTAGATTAGACAGGGCTTGATGGCCGGCGCGGACACGATGGGCCGAAGGGCCTCTTTCCGTGCTGTATAACTCTATGACTCTATTAGTTAGGCCACACTTAGAATACTGTGTACAGTTCTGGTCACCCTATTATAGAAAGGATATTATTAAACTAGAAAGAGTGCAGAAAAGATTTACTAGGATGCTACCGGGACTTGATGGTTTGACTTATAGGGAGAGGTTGGATCGGCTGAGACTTTTTTCCCTGGAGAGTAGGAGGTTATGGGGTGATCTTATAGAAGTCTATAAAATAATGAGGGGCATCGATAAGGTAGATAGTCAAAATCTTTTCCCAAAGGTAGGGGAGTCTATAACGAGGGGGCATCGATTTAAGGTGAGAGGGGAGAGATACAAAAGGGTCCAGAGGGGCACTTTTTTCACTCAAAGGGTGGTGAGTGTCTGGAACGAGCTGCCAGAGGCAGTTGTAGAGGCGGGTACAATTTTGTCTTTTAAAAAGCTTGGGTAAGATGGGTATAGAGGGTATAGAGGGATATGGGCCAAGTGCAGGCAATTGGGACTAGCTTAGTGGTATAAACTGGGCGACATGGACATGTTGGGCCGAAGGGCCTGTTTCCATGTTGTAAACTTCTATGATTCTATGCAGCGGGTTGTGAATCTTTGGAATTCTCTACGCCAGAGGGCTGTGGATGCTCAGTCGTTGAGTATATTCAAGGCTGAGATTGATAGATTTTTGGACTCGAGGGGAATCAAGGGATATGGGGATTGGGTGGGAAAGTGGAGTTGAGGTTGACGAACAGCCATGATCTGATTGAATGGGGGAGCAGGCTCGAGGTGCCATATGGCCTACTCCTGCTCCTATTTCTTATGTTCCTATGCAGGAAAAGAGGCTGTGCTTCATTGCATTCTGCAATCTAACCTACAGTAGTTGGAGCTGAGTTATTGGTAGTCGGTTAATCCTGGACTGAGTCTGCCTCGATACTCCCCGAGTGTTGCGGTGTCATTGCCGTTAATTTTCAATAAATGAAAATTAGGTGTAATGTTCATCCACTTACAGTGATATTCCTGGCAAGGAAATTTGGAGTCTCGTCATTTGTAGGTCGGATTATAACATAAAATGGCACCTCCATGGACTGATGCTCCCCATCAGTAACATACAGCATGAACTGATCTGCTGTTGGTTCAATCCGCTGATGTCGAGACTGAACGTAGTTTATGTGCAAATCCTTCATGTGTTTCAGGCCAAAGGAACCTAGGAACAGAAAATGAGAGGAAACTGTTGAGCAAGACTGGGCCACAGTTTATATATGAATTTTTGTGCATCTCAAGCGGGGGCACTGTTATTACGGGAGGTAGGCTGGAACACTTTTGACTTTTGCACCCCATGCTCGTGCCAAACACAACCAGATATGGATTAAAGCTCCCTTTACTCTGTCCCAAGAATGTGCCACAGCTCCAATCTCAGAAGAGTGCCCCCGACTGCACCATTGGGAATGTTCCCATTTTCCACACCAGCCATTCTCATAGTCTTTTTGAGTGAGATTTAGTGATCAGTTTAGTGCCAATTGGTGAGCAGGTTTGTGCTGTGGGCCCATTCGGCACTGCGTTGGGCCGCTGAAACTCATTTCATGTGGGGTCCTTACAACCAGCAAATAGAGTAGACTTTTAATCCATCCGTCTGGGCTGAATATGAACTCAGGTCCCACAGGTCAAAGGATGCGTGTCCTCACTGAACTTTATCACTTGATCCAGCTTAATACAACAGGTTTGAAAACCGTAATCTGAACCCAGGATATTAAGTTAAAACCTTGAACTCATTCCATTGTTCGAATATTTACTGTTTCACATACTAGTGGTCCACCTGATAGGGTTTTGGAGCTGATGGTGACTGTCAGTAAACTCCATGTCCTCGATGATTGAAAACTAGTATTAATGCATTGTCAAAATAAATACTATACTGTATTCTGGTGGAGTCAGCTCATCTCACTAACGGTTTCTATCTTGTGTCATATTAAAGGGGCACGGTCTTCATGAGAAAAGTATGTGGCAAGCCCATTTCTTTGGTTCGGGAAGAATAAAAATCATGCGACGCTTTTTTCAAACTGGTATTACACACAAGTTGTGCAATGATGAGTTTACCATCAAAGTAATGGAAAAAATACTTCTGCCAAACACTTTTCTCAAGAAGATAGGGCCCCATAAGAACTACTTTTTACAAACTAGTCTATTTCAGTCATTAGCAATACAGAGGCAGATTTGCATCCAATGGAGAAAACTCCCCATGTGGATTGGAGGAACCAGGCTCATTTCTACTTGAGCTTACCTATGCTGATGCCCATATTGCTTTTCTCATAGCCTGGTGAAGGTAATGTGTTCTCTATGTAACCAAACTGGGGCGGGGACCACAGAACAAAAGTCAGTTCATCAACTGCGGTGTCTGCGTCACTCGCACACAGGTGGTTGACCGTGATGGCAGCCGATGACCCTTCATCAACGACAAACATTTCACCTGGAATGAGACAGCGTCACATAGGAAAGAATTTCACTTGAAATTAAAACAAAACAATCTTTATTATTAGTTCTAGGATGATATCGCCTCAGCCAACTTTACTAGTGAACCATCCTGCAGATTAATGGCCTCTAGACAATGGCATTGTCACAAGAAGAAGAAGCGGCCAGTGTATGAAAAGTCTACGTTAAAAAAGCCTGCCTTAACACAATGGCAAATTACTTTATACAATTAAAAATTATTAAATAAAATTTTAAAGGGAACTGGTTGTATTTATTGTTTGAGGAGAAAGAGGAGTTAGACAAGCCTTGCAGAATATTTTTTTGTTACAATAATATTCCACTTAACTAACACAATGGTGTAAGTCATAATCTACATTAATTGTGTCATGTGTTTGTAAATGTTTTTTATAAAAGGTTTTTTTTTCAAACAAGTATTGTTTTGGAAGTTGCACCAAAGATTGTCACATCTCAATGTCTCACAAGCTTCTGATCTCTGCAGCTTGACAGCAAGGACTGAGATGTTGTGTTTGGCTCTTATTTATTTGTACTTTGTTTTAATTCATATTATTGTATCTCTGATTTGCAGCTAATAGTAGAGAGATGTGGTCCTGAGGGAAGCCAGGAAAGAAGTAGCAGAGGCTGAGTATCATTTTTCCAAAATCCTGCAGAATGGAAAATTGTGGCAGGAGGGCTGGGGCATGACAAACATGACACGGCTCTTCAAAAATGAATCAGTCAGGAAATGACAGGCCAGTTTGCCTTACTTCAGTTGCTAAAAGTTATTAGGGACCAATTTACTGCAGAGGTTACACCAGTAACTCCAACAGATAGGGGTGTCAAATTGGGGAGGGAGAAATTCCTCCAGCCCCCGGGGATTTAACTTAAGTGATATAGAATGTTGCCTGTGTTACCCGAAATTACCGGTTAATGACAGGAAAATATCACACAACGCATTTCCTCTCGCTGTAGCAACATTGTACATTTCCTGGCATCCAGTGTTACCACACAGGCTGAAGGTGTCATTTAAATTGTAAGTCCCCCCACCCCTGCACCACTTGATGGGTTGGATTACACTCCCTCTGCCCTGATGTGTGGAAATTTGAAATCAGAATTACATTTCTTCATCTGTCCTGGAGATAGCCAGCCACGCTCCACAGCTGCAGCACCCAAGGCCGACAGCAGTGATTTTCCACCCCTCTCCAGAGGCTGGATTCACGGTGCTAGCAGGAATCTTGCCAAAGGCCTACCCAAAATATCATAACGAGGCTGACCCTGGAAAATCCACCATGGTCAGCTCTGGGCCATAGGGCAGGTGGAAGTCCTGCCATGGTAGCAGGAATACCCCTAAATGGTAAATCCCACCTCCAGGGGAAGTCAGTGGAAACAAAAATCAGGAGAGATGTAAAACAGGCTGCTGACTTGCTATCACCTGTTTTACACTATCGAACAAAGCCAAGGTCTACCCGTACATTCTATAATAGGGGACAAAACTATTAAACACTTGGAGAAACATGAGTTAACCAGGGTCAGTCAGCATTGATTTTGAAGTTGTGTCAATTTTCTACAGTTCTTTGAAGAAACAAAGGATAGATAAAGAAAATGTAGTGGGTGTGGTTTATATGGATTTTCAAAAATCATTTACTAAGGCACCACATAAGGGAATAATAGCAAAAATAATGGCACAATGAATTAACGGGAATATTTCCACATGGAGAGATGGTTGGAGGGCAGAAAATACAGGTTTGGACTGGACAAATGTGGTGAATGGTGTTCCATAGGGGTCTCTATTAGGGCCGCTGTGATTTACTTTTATACATAAATGATCTGGATTAGGAATTGAGGAAATTATATTGACATTTGCTGATGACACTAAATTGTAAGGTGTGAGACTAACTAATGAGATTTGTCAAAGAATGCAGGAGAGCAGTCACCTGGTCAAGCCTCTGACTGACCTTAGAGGGAGAGAGGAGAAATTAAAGACCAGGAGAAATGGGCAATCACAGATTAGCTTTGGTTGGTTGGCTTGTTCACTTTTTTCAGTTGGGCTTAATGTGCCGCACACGGAGGCCACATTAGAGAATGGATTTCACAGAAAATTTACAGCACAGAAGGAGGCCATTCGGCCCATCGTGTCCGCGCCGGCTGAGAAACGAGCCACCCAGCCGAATCCCACTTTCCCGCATTTGGTCCGTAGCCCTGCAGGTTACGGCTCTTCAGGTGCACATCCAGGTATTTTTTAAATGTGATGAGGGTTTCTGCCTCTACCACCCTCTCAGGCAGTGAGTTCCAGACCCCCACCACCCTCTGGGTGAAAACATTTTTTTTCCTCAGCTCCCCTCTAATCCTTCTACCAATCACTTTAAATCTATGCCTCCTGGTTACTGACCCCTCCGCTAAGGGAAATAGGTCCTTCCTATCCACTCTATCCAGGCCCCTCATAATTTTGTACACCTCAATTAAATCTCCCCTCAGTCCCCTCTGTTCCAAGGAAAACAACCCCACCTATCCAATCTTTCCTCATAGCTAAAATTCTCCAGTCCTGGCAACATCCTCGTAAATCTCCTCTGCACCCTCTCGAGTGTAATTACATCCTTCCTGTAATGTGGTGACCAGGTTTGTTTGTCTTTTGAGAACAGGAAGCAGGGAAGAAATGGGGCAATTATATTTAAAGCGTATTTGTGTGGGGCAGAGGTCTCACTGTGTGGATTACATGTCAGATCTACCGTAAAACATGGCATAGGAACACAAGAAAGCATGGAATGAGAAAAAGCCTTTTAGCCATGTAAGTCTGCTCCTTCCACATAACACGAACAATATACCGTGTCATGGATTACAACCCTCTCCCCATTTAAACTCCTAAAGCAGAGGTTCCAAGCTTCTTTTGTTGAGCACCCTTTCGGAGACTCATGTCCAATATGTACCCCGCTCTTGCTAAGAAACAGCGTAAATGCTCCCCGTACGGTATCTCATCCAATGGTGGTGGGGGGGGGCACATCTCTCTCTCTTGATAAAATGTCACATATTGGCTGCCAGACCAGTTGGAATCATGATGGGGAAATGAAAGAATCAGGGACAGTAGGGACACTGATAACAAATAAGCTGATCAGTACAAAAGTGGGCGCGGAGCGGAGTCGAGAGAAGTGACGCTGAGCACCAGAGGAGGAGCCCCATTCACTAAGAACAGAGAGAGTGATATCACAGTGAACAGAGAGGAGGAGCTCGGAGAGACCCGGAATAAAAGGGTAGGTTAATGAGATACCGTACGGGGAGCATTTACGCTGTTTCTTAGCAAGAGCGGGGTACATATTGGACATGAGTCTCCGAAAGGGTGCTCAACAAAAGAAGCTTGGAACCTCTGCTTTAGGAGTTTAAATGGGGAGAGGGTTGTAATCCATGACACGGTATATTGTTCGTGTTATGTGGAAGGAGCAGACTTACATGGCTAAAAGGCTTTTTCTCATTCCATAAGTAAACAGTCAGTAAATTCATAATCGAGTATCTAAAGGGAGTTCAGAAAAAAAAGGTTTCTAAGTGTAATGGACGGGCAACTGAGACCCATTGCCTGCAATTCCTGCTCCATGTGGGAACTTCAGGGCATTTCATGTGTCCTGGAGGGTCACAAGTGCAGGAAATGCCTCCAGTTGCTCGAGTTCAAGCTGAGAGTTTCTGAGCTAGAGGGGCAGCTGGAATAGTTGCAGAGCATTTGGAAGGCTGAAGGTTTCCTGAATCGTATGTTCCAGGAGGAGGTCACCCCGCAGCCATAGAGTTCAGGATACCAAGTGGGTGGCCATCCGAAAGGGTAGGAAGAGGCAGGCAGTGCAGGTATCTTCTGGGTATGTAATGCTCTCAAACTGGTATGATGTAACAACACCTCGAAGGAGTGCAGTCCTGAGCATGGCCGCCATGGGGCAAACAACTGTATGGGGGCCACAGTGAAGTGTGGAAATGCACTAGTCATAGGGGATTCGATAGTCAGGGGAACAGACAGGTGATTCTGTGACCTCTGACGTGAGTCCCGCATGGTTTGTTGCCTCCCTGGTGCCAGGGTAAAGGACATCATGGAGAGGGTGCAGAACATTCTGCGGAGGGGAAGGGGAACAGCCAGAAGTCGTGGTCCATGTGGGTACCAACAACATAGGAAAGGAAATGGATGAGGTCCTCTGGTCAGACTTTCAGGAGCTAGGGAAGAAGATAAAAAGCAGGACCTCAAAATCTCTGGATTACTCCCAGTGCCACATGCAAGTGAGCACAGCAATAGGAAGATAAGGCAAGTTAATGCATGGCTAGCGACGGTGCGAGAGGGAGGGCTTCAGATTCTTACGACATTGGGACCAGTTCTGGGGCAGGAAGGACCTGTTCAAGATGGACGGGCTGGACAAAATCGGAGCTGGGACCAATGTCCACTCGGAGAGGTTCACTAGTGCTGTGGGGAGGGGGGGTTTAAACTAATTTGGCAGGGGAATGGGCACCAGGATGTAGCATTGGAAAGGAGAAACAAGGTACACAAAGGATCGGGAGACACAGTAAGAAATAATACATTATTAGGTGGGATCAGACTAAGAGAGAATACGAAAAGGTCTAAGATAGGTTAGGAGTGCACGTGTGTAAACGCACGAAGCGTGGTAAATAAGGTTGGTGAGCTGCAGGTACAAATAGCCACATGGGAACATGATGTAGTGGTGATAACGGAGGCCTGGTTTATAAAAAAGGGCAGGATTGGGTACTAAATATTCCTGGAGACAAGGTGTTCAGGAAAGATAGGGAAGGAAAGAAAGGGATTGGGAGGTGCCAGTTTTGATTAAGGAGAATATTGCAGTGCTGGAGAGAGATGATATCCTTGAGGGGTCAAGGACAGAATCTATTTGGTTAGAGTTAAGAAATAACAGAGCTGCCGTTAAATTACTGGGTGTATTCTATAGGCCACCAATTAGTGGGAAGGATATAGAGGAGCAAATTTGCAGAGAAATTACAGAGAGGTGCAAGAACTATAGAGTAGTTATAATGGGGGACTTCAACTATCCCAAAAAGACTGAGATAGTAGTAATGTAAAGGGCAAAGAGGGGGAGGAATTTCTGAAGTGTGTTCAGGAGAACTTTCTTGATCAGTATATTTCCAACCCAACGAGGAAGGAGGCATTGCTGGATCTGATTCTGGGGAATGAAATGGGTCAAGTTGAACATTGTCAGTGGTGGAACATTTAGGGAACAGTGATCATAGTATCATAAGAGTTACGTTAGTTATGGAAAAGAAAAAGACGCAATCTAGAGTAAAAATGCTTAATTGGAGGAGGGCCAATTTCAGTGGGTTGAGAACGGATCTGGATCGGGTAAATTGGAATCAAAGATTGGCAGCCCTTAAAGAGGAGATGGTTTGGGTACAGTCTAGGTATATTCCCACAAGGGGGAAAGGTAGGGCAACTAAAGCCAGAGCTCCCTGGATGACGAAAGAGATAGAGAGTAAGATGAATCAGAAAACGGGGGCGTATGATGTCAGGTTGATAATACAAGTGAGAACCAGGCTGAATACAGAAAGTATAGAGGAGAAGTGAAAAAGGAAATAAAAGGAGCAAAGAGAGAGAGTATGAGAATAGACTAGCAGCTAACGTAAAAGGGAATCCAAAAGTCTTCCATTGGTATATAAATAGTAAAGGGGTAGTAAGAGGAGGGGAGGGGTCAATTAGGGACCAAAAAAGATCTACGCATGCAGGCAGAGGGCATGGCTGAGGCACTAAATGAGTACTTTGCATCTGTCTTTACCAAGGAAGAAGATGCTGCCTCAGTTGCAGTAAAAGAGGAGATCATTGAGATACTGGATGGGCTAAAAATTGATAAAGAGGAGGTACTAGAAAGGCTGGCTGTACTTAAGGTAGATAAGTAACCCAGTCTGGATGTGATGCATCCTAGATTGTTGAGGGAAGTAAGGGTGGAAATTGCGGAGGTACAGGCCATAATCTTCCAAACATCAGTAGATACGGGGGTGGTGCCAGAGGACTGGAGAATTGCAAATGTTACACCCTTGTTCAAAATAGTGTGTAAGGATAAACCCAGCAACTACAGACCAGTCAGTTTAACCTCGGTGGTGGGGAAACTTTGAGAAACAATAATCCAGGACAGAATGAGCAGTCACTTGGACAAGTGTGGATTGTAAGAACATAAGAAATAGGAGCAGGAGTAGGCCATCCAGCCCCTCGAGCCTGCTCCGCCATTCAATAAGATCATGGCTGATCTTTTACCAAAACGCCATTTTCCTGCACCATCCCCATATCCTTTGATGCCTTTAATATTTAGAAATCTATCGATCTCTGTTTTGAATGTACTCAATGACTGAGCCTCCACAGCCCTCTGGGGTAGAGAATTCCAAAGATTCACCACCCACTGAGTGAAGAAATTTCTCCTCATCTCAGTCCGAAATGGCCTACCCCTTATTGTGAGACTGTGACCTCTGGTTCCAGACTCCCCAGCCAGGGGAAACATCCTCCCTGCATCTACCTTGTCAAGCCCTGTAAGAATTTTGTATGCTTCAATGAGATCACCTCTCAACGTTTCAATGATTGATTAGGGAAAGCCAGCACAGATTTGTTAAAGGCAAATCGTGTTTAACTAACTTGATAGAGTTTTCTGATCACAGAATCATAGAAAGTTGCAGCACAGAAGGAGGTCATTCGGCCCATTAATGCTGTCCCTCAGAATTGATTCCAATATTTGCCCTCCACCAGAGGTTAGACTGACTGGCCTATAATTACTCGGTCTATCTTTTTCTCCCTTTTTGAACAACGGTACAAGGTTAGCAGTCCTCCAATCCTCTGGCACCATGTTGACCCCTCAAGGATATCCTCTCTCTCCAGCACTGTAATATTCTCCTTAATCAATATTGCCACCCCCCCATCCTATCTTTCCTTCCCTATCTTTCCTGAACATCTTGTCTCCAGGAATACTTAGTACCCAATCCTGCCCTTTTTTTTGATCCAGGTCTACGTTATCACCACAACATCATATTCCCATGGGGCTATTTGTGCCTGCAACTCACCAACCTACACAACAAGCTTTGTGCGTTTACACACATGCACTCTGTTGGCCAGGGGCTGCAGAAGGTAACCTGAGACTCAAGATAAAGAATCACTGGATTAGGGGTAATAATCTGGCATGGGTGGAGGATTGGTTATCTAACAGGAAGCAGAGAGTTGGGATAAATAGTTCATTCTCGGACTGGCAACCAGTAGCCAGTGGTGTTCCGCAGGGGTCGGTGCTGGGTCCCCAACTCTTTACAATCTATATTAACGATTTGGAGGAGGGGACCGAGTGTAACGTATCAAAGTTTGCAGATGATACAAAGATAGGAGGGAAAGTGGAGAGTGAGGAGGACATAAAAAACCTACAGGGGGATATAGACAGGCTGGGTGAGTGGGCAGAGATTTGGCAGATGCAATACAATATTGGAAAATGTGAGGTTATGCACTTTGGCAGGAAAAATCAGAGAGCAAGTTATTATCTTAATGGCGAGAAACTGGAAAGTACTGCAGTACAAAGGGATCTGGGGGTCCTAGTGCAAGAAAATCAAAAAGTTAGTATGCAGGTGCAGCAGGTGATCAAGAAGGCCAACAGAATGTTGGCTTTTATTGCTAGGGGGATAGAATATAAAAACAGGGAGGTATTGCTGCAGTTATATAAGGTATTGGTGAGACCGCACCTGGAATACTGCATACAGTTTTGGTGTCCATACTTAAAAAAAGACATACTTGCTCTCGAGGCAGTACAAAGAAGGTTCACTCGGTTAATCCCGGGGATGAGGGGGTGGACATATGAGGAGAGGTTGAGTAGATTGGGACTCTACTCATTGGAGTTCAGAAGAATGAGAGGCGATCTTATTGAAACATATAAGATTGTGAAGGGGCTTGATCGGGTGGATGCGGTCAGGATGTTCCCAAGGATGGGTGAAACTAGAACTAGGGGGAATAATCTTAGAATAAGGGGCTGCTCTTTCAAAAGTGAGATGAGGAGAAACTTCTTCACTCAGAGGGTGGTAGGTCTGTGGAATTTGCTGCCCCAGGAAGCTGTGGAAGCTACATCATTAAATAAATTTAAAACAGAAATGGACAGTTTCCTAGAAGTAAAGGGAATTAGGGGTTACGGGGAGCGGGCAGGAAATTGGACATGAATTTAGATTTGAGGTTTGGATCAGATCAGCCATGATCTGATTGAATGGCGGAGCAGGCTCGAGGGGCCGATTGGCCTACTCCTGCTCCTATTTCTTATGTTCTTATGAGACGTCAGCTGCTGATACAGAGGCAGGAACGACTTTTGAACTAAAGTAACATGAGTTCAGTTCTGACCTGGCTGGCTGAAACCGGTTTGAATTAACCAAGTTTTGTGAAAGACAAAGGAAATGTGATAAGACACAAGTCCTTATTTAGAAAAGGAGTAATGAGGTAATGCTACCTAAGTCCTTGGGACAGAGCCAATGAGGAGAAGACACAGGCAAAAAGCGAGCAGGCCTAAACCAACGAAATAGAGAGACAGCACAGCTTGAAGAGATAAGATTCGGAATAAGAATGAAGGATCTGGGGCGTGGAGCCAGAGCGAAGACTCCAGAGACCAATCATCGCAGAAGTGGAAGACCCTACGTCAGGGACGTAGAGACAACGTCGAAAGAGAGAGAACAGAACGCCTGGCCAGCGTCAGCTCTCCTTTTCAGGTATTATCCTTTACGTTCTGTGACCACTCAGGGAGTGTCAGAGAAACCTCGTGGGTGTGCGTTTAGATCTTAGTTTGGGTATAAGACTGTAGAACCTGGTGTAAACTGCATGCCTATATCTAACCAGACGTATAAGCTATATGTATATGATCCAACGGCGTGAATAAAGTGAATTGAGAGTTAAGAGAGAATTGACTCTTCTCCTCTGTGTTCTAAGCCAGTAACCGTAACCGATGACCTCCGGTCAACAACTCCAAGCCTATCTTAGACCTTTTCATATTCTCTCTTAGTCTGATCCCACCTAATACTGTACTATTTCTTACTGTCTCTCCTGATCCTTTGTGTACCTTGTTTCTCCTTTCCAATGCTACATCCTGATGCCCATTCCCCTGCCAAATTAGTTTAAACCCTCCCCCATAGCATTAGTGAACCTCTGTAGCCAGGGAGGATTGGAAAATGGTGCTTCTCTTAACAGCCTGGGATACATTTCATCCGGGCCTGGCGATTCATCTACTTTCAAAAATGCTAAACCCTTTAATACTTCCTCTCTCACTATGTTTATCCCATCCAATATTTCACACTCCTCCTCCTTAACTACAATGTCTGCATTGTCCCCCTCTTTTGTGAAGACAGACGCAAAGTATTCATTAAGAATCATCCCCACATCTTCCACCTCCACACATAGGTTACCTATTTGGTCTCTAATAGGCCCTACTCTTTCCTTAGTTATCCTTTTCCTTTTTATGTATTTATAAAACATCTTTGTGTTTTCCTTAACTTTATTTGCCAGTACTTTTTCCTTCCCTCTTTGCTTTCCTACTTTCTTTTTTAATTTCACTCCTGCACTTTCTATACTCCTCTAGCCTTTCTGCAATATTGAGCTCTTGGTGTCTGACATAAGCTTCCCTTTTTTGCCTTATCTTACTCTGTATGCTCCTCGTCATCCAGGGGGCTCTAGATGGTTGTTTTTCGGACTGGAGGGAGGTATCCCCCAGAGATCGGTACGAGGACCACTGCCTTTCTTTGTGGGAACATGATTACTTTGAACCCCTTTAATCTCCCCCTTGAATGCCTCCCACTGCTCTGACACTGATTTACCTTCAAGTAGTTGTTTCCAGTCCACTTTTGCTAAATCACTTTTCAACTTAGTAAAATTGGCCTCTCCCCAATTTAGAACTTTTACTCCTGCTCTATTTTTGTCTTTTTCCATAACTATGCTAAATCTGACTGAATTATGATCACTACCACCAAAATGCTCTCCCATTGATACCTCTTCCACCTGCCCAGCTTCATTCCCTAAAACTAAATCCAGAACTGCCTCCCTCTTGTTGGGCTTGCTACATACTGGCTAAAAGAGTTCTCCTGAATGCAACTGAAGAATTCTGTGTCCTCTATACCTTTTATACTGATTCTATCCCAGTTAATATTGGGTTAGTTGAAATCTCCCTACTATTGCTGCCCTATTGTTTTTGCACTTCTCAGAATTTTGCCTACATATTTGTTCTTCTATCTCCCTCTGACTGTTTGAGGGTCTATAGTACAATCTCAGACTGCCCCTGATGAGGTAACAGAGAGGGTAGATGAGGGCAATGCGGTTGATGTGGTGTATATGGGCTTTCAAAAGTTGTTTGATAAGTGCCGCATAACAGGCTTGTCCTCAAAATTGAAGCCCATGGAATAAAGGGGGCAGAGGCAGCATGGATACAGAATTGGCTAAGTAACAGGAAGCAGCGAATGGTTGTTTTTCGGACTGGAGGGAGGTATACCCCAGAGATCGGTACCAGGACCACTGCCTTTCTTGATATATATTTGAATATATATAGACATTCAGGCTGGTGAAATGGGCGGACATGTGGTAGACGAAATTTAACGCAGAAAAATGCGAAGTGATACATTTCGGTAGGAAGAACGAGGAGAGGCAATGTAAACTAAAGGGCACAATTCTAAAAGGGGTACAGGAACAGAGAGATCTGGGGGTATATGTGCACAAATCGTTGAAGGTGGTAGGACAGGTTGAGAAAGTGGTTAAAAAGCGTACGGGATCCTGGGCTTTATAAATACCGTTTCCACACCGTTCACCTGACGAAGGAGGAAGCCTCCGAAAGCTTGTGGAATTTAAAATAAATTTGTTGGACTATAACTTGGTGTTGTAAAATTGTATACAATTGTCAACCCCAGTCCATCACCGGCATCTCCACATCATTTATAAATAGAGGCATAGAGTACAAAAGCAAGGAAGTCATGACGAACCTTCATCACTGGTTTGACCACAACTGGAGTTTTGTGTCCAGTTCTGGGCACCGCACTTTAGAAAAGATGTGAAGGCCTTAGAGAGGGTGCAGAAAAGGTTTACTAGAATGATTCCAGGGATGAGGGACTTTAGTTACGTTGACAGACTGGAGAAGCTGGGGTTGTTCTCATTGAAACAGAGAAGATTGAATGGAGATTTGATCGAGGTATTCAAAATCATGAAGGGGCTAAAAAGAATAGATAGAGAGAAGCTGTTCCCGTTGGCGGAGGGGTCAAGAACCAGAGGACATAGATTTAAGGTGATTGGCAAAAGAACCAAAGGTGACATGAGGAAAAACTTTTTTACGCAGCGAGTGGTTATGATCTGGAATGCACTGCCCGAGGGGGTGGTGGAGGCAGATTCAAAATTGCAGGGCTACGGGGATAGGGCGGGGGAGTGGGACTAGCTGGATTGCTCTTGCAGAGAGCCTGCATGGACTCGTTGGGCCGAATGGCCTTCTTCCGTGATGTAACCTTTCTATGATTCTACTAGAAACTATACTAGAAGCTATACTTAAAGTATGATGTGGAGATGCCGGTGATGGACTGGGGTTGACAAATGTAAGGAATCCTACAACACCAGGTTGTAGTCCAACAGTTTTATTTGAAAATCACAAGCTTTCGGAGGCTTTCTCCTTCGTCAGGTGAAGTGTGGGATTCCTTGAAGTTTACCGCATTTATAAGGTTCCCCGACTAGGAACACTTCAGCAGTCAAGGACATTCAGCCACCGATCTTCGGGTAAGCGTTCTCCAAGGCGGCCTTCGAGACACATGACAACGCAAAATTGTCAAGCAGAAATTGATAGCCAAGTTCCGCACCCATGAGGACGGCCTCAACCGGGATCTTGGGTTCATGTCACGCTACACGTAACCCCACCAGCGAAAAAAAGTTATCTGTTTTTAATACAACGGGTCATTCTCTCTCTTTCTCTTCCTTTCGGATGTTTCTCTCTCTCTGTCTTTTGTTCTGGCCGTTTGCATATTCGGTGGTCCTGTATGTAATGTCTCTCTGTCTGAACACTTTGATTGCCTTGACAACGGGCAGTTGGAAAGATTATCTGTAATCACCAGGCATTGTTCTCTGACTATAAATGAGGTAACCTTCAAGGAATCCCACACTTCACCTGACGAAGGAGAAAGCCTCCGAAAGCTTGTGATTTTCAAATAAAACTGTTGGACTATAACCTGGTGTTGTAAGATTCCTTATACTTAAAGTAGATACTTCACCCGGTCTAGATAGGATGCATCCTAGATTACTGAAGGAATTAAGGATGAAAATTGCAGAGATGCTGGCCATAATCTTCCAATCTGCCTTAGATGTGGGGGTGGTGCCAGAGGACTGGAGAATTGCAAATGTTATACCCTTGATCGAGAAAGGGTTTAAGGATAAACCCACCAACTACAGGCCAGTCAGTTTAAACTTGGTGGTGGGGAAGCTTTTAGAAACGATATTCCGGGACAAAATTAATGGTTACTTGGACAAGTGCGGATTAATAAAGAAATGCCATCACGGATTTGTTAAAGGCAAATCGTGTTTAACTAACTTGAGTTTTTTGATGAGATAACAGAGAGGGTTGATGAGGGCAATGCGACTGATGTGGTGTATATGGACTTTCAAAAGGCGTTTGATAAAGTGCCACATCATAGGCTTGCCAGCAAAATTGAAGCCCATGGAATAAAAGGGGCAGTGGCAGCAAGAATATGAAATTGGCTAAGTGACAGGAAACAGAGAGTCGTGGTAAGGTCTGGAGGAAGGTGTACAGTGGTGTTCCCCAGGGATCGGTACTAGGACCACTGCTTTTTTTGATATATATTAATGACTCGGACTTGGGTGTTCAAAATTTGCAGATGACACAAAGCTTGAAAATGTAATAACCAGCGAAGAGGATAGTAATGGACTTCAAGAGGACACAAGATGGTGGAATGGGCGGACACATGGCAGATTTAACACAGTGAAGTGCAAAGTGATACATTTTGGCAGGAAGAATGAGGAGAGGCAATATAAACTAAATGGTGTAATTCTAAAGAGGGTGCAGGAACAGAGAGACCTGGGGGTATATGTGCACAAATCTTTAAGGTGGCAGGACAGGTTGAGAAAGCGGTTAAAAAAAGCATATTTTGCTGTTTATTACTTTCTTCCCTATAGATTCCCCTATTCTCCTCCTCGAGCTCTTTTCCTCTGGGTTTCTTCCTAAGTGCTCTTCCTCCTTTGGCCACTTTGTGGATCCCACTTGTTGATCCTGGGATTTATAAATAGAGACAAAAGCAAGGATGTTATGTTGAACCTTTATAAAACAACGGTTCGGCCATAGCTGAAGTATTATGTCCAATTTTGGGCACCGCACTTTAGGAAGGACCTGAATGCCTTAGAGAGGGTGGAGAAAGGATTTACTGGAACGGTTCCAGGGATGAGGGACTTCAGATATGTGGATAGATTGGAGAAACTAGGATTGTTCTCTTTAGAGCAGAGAATATTCAGAGGAGATTTGATAGAAGTGTTCAAAATCATGAAGGATTAGATAAAGTAAATAAAGAGAAACTGTTCCCATTGGCGGAAGGATCGAGAACCAGAGGACACAGATTTAAGATGATTGGCAAAAGAACCAAAGGTGAGAAACTTTTTTACACAGCGAGTAGTTATGATCTGGAATGCGCTGCCTGAAAGGGTGGTGGAAGCAGATTCAATCACGGCTTCCAAGAAGGAATTGGATAAACACTTGAAGGGAAAAAAATTGCAGGGCTATGGGGAAAGAGAGGGGGAATGTGACTTACTGGATTGCTCTTACAATGAGCTGGCACAGGCTCGAAGGGCCGAACGGCCTCCTTTATTGCTGTAAACTTTCTATGATTCTATGATTCCAGCAGCAAGGTACTTGCTTATCAAATAAAAACAATGGCCCAGAATTTGCTGAAGTTAGATCTTTGTCCTCAGCCTTCGGCTTGAAAATTTTTGGCGCCGTAAATTGCTGGAAGTGTGAGCTGATGACGGGGCATCCAGGACCTTAGCGAACGATGGGACCAACAGATTACCTTTGACCTTCAGGATTGTGTTACCTCCAGTGGTGCGAGCTGCGAGCACTCATTGATCAAAACAAACAATGCAAATGACAGCAACTGTATAGGTCACACTCCCCAGGCCCCTACAATATAATCAGACTTTTCCAGTACTCTGCACATTATTGCTGCATTCTCCCATTATATTTTTGCTCTTTCCTCTGTATTTTCCTCTATGATAAAAGCAAAGGGTCGATGTCCACCCACTCTGCCACAACCAGTAACATGTCCTCAGTACGCTTCTTCTCATTGTCCTCCTCGTGCAGCCCTGATAACCTTATGCCCTCCAGTTTTGTCTCAGTCCTAAAGGATTGTTCTGCATAATAATTCCCAAAAGAAAGTAATTGAGTCAAATATTCACCTTCCTCACATCCCTATTCAATCCTGGCTTACTGTCCGCATACCCTTTGTCATATCTCGTACCGCAACAGCAATGGATCCAACGAGTCTGCAGTACATTTATTCACATTAACAGAAGTCAACATAAAAGAGGCAATTTTTGTTGTTTTCTTACCAATGATAATTCTCGGTGGCTGGTTGTTGATGGGCATTACAGTAATGTTGAGGTCATATACAGGCAGAGAGTCGTGCATCGGTAAGGGAGGGAGAAGCGGTTCCTCGTAGCAGCAACCTCCCGCCGTACCGCCATCCCAATCCGAGATAACAAAAGTAATGGTGTCAAAACAGGGTACTAAACCCACCTCACCACCTGAGACAAGGGAGAATTAAAACAGCAAGAATCATTATTCAAAGGAAATAAGTCCACCAGCATTTTACTTTTAGACCTTAGTCTTAAAATGACAGCAGCAGCTCAAATCACAAGCCGACCTTGAACTAGTAGCATTCAGCGTGAGCATTCTTTTCTCCTCTCACCCTCTCCTGAAGGTGGTTCACTCCTGCTGGGGTGCAGTTCCATGGAAATCGGTGCTTCCCGATATTACAGGTGGCATCAGCAGCCTATTTCACCATGGAGGCCTCACCTAATCCGATTCTTACCCAACATTTTCAGCGATCAACAGCTGAAAGCCTGGCTGATTTTTCCAACAAGAATCAAGGGGTGCTGAGTCCACTTGTAGTGCTCCTACTGTCTCCCTGGCGGAGATTAGTTAACCCAGCACAAAAACAAAATTAAACCTGGGACCTTCTGGTCAAATTTTACTTTGCTTTTTCATTCGTTCGTCATTACTTTGCTTTATTCTTGAGTCAAAGATGGGCACTTTACTACAACATGATTTGGATATTGTTGAAAAAAAAAGTACGGATCTAATAAGTACAGAACAAACAGATCAATTAAGTTTCTCTTCTATTTTTCCACACATTTTGAGCCTCAACAAGTGGGATCCACAAAGTGGCCAAAGGAGGAAGAGCACTTAGGAAGAAACCCAGAGGAAAAGAGCTCGAGGAGGAGAATAGGGGAATCTATAGGGAAGAAAGTAATAAACAGCAAACGAGAAAAAAACCTTATAGCAGAAAAAGGGACATGAACAAGCCCACAGCCTTTCACCATCAAAAAATGCAGCTCCAATTACCCACCGGGAGTGGACCTAGAGGAGCACCGGAGATGGCAGAGGGACTCAAATAAAGGTCAAGGCTCGAAGGCCGACACTCACTGGGAGTGGTAGAGGCGATGTACCTTGCAGAGACAGTCGGTAGGAATCGAAAGAAAAAAAACAAGCAGTCACGTCACAGGACAGCAGGTAGGTGATTGGCCAGTAAGTGTTACAGCTTCTTTTTTCCCCTCCGAGTTAGAGAATTGGGTAAAATTAAATTAAAAGCTGGGGGCGTAAAATTGGTGTTCATTTATTAAATTTAATGACTTAAATTAGCTTATTAACTAGACTAATAAAACTATAAATAAACAGGGGAAGGAGCTGATTGGCTGCTGGCTAGGAGCGTTTCTTTTTCTGGTGAGTATTTTTTTAAGGCTTAATTTATTTTTGTTAAGTTTAGTAAACAATCTAACAACTTGAGGCATGGCAGGGCAGCTCACACCCATCGAATGCATGGCCTGTGCCATGTGGGAACTCCAGGATACTTCCCGAGACCTGGACAACCACAGGTGCAGGAAGTGTCGTCAGCTGGAGGAGCTCGAGCTCTGGATTTCGGAGCTTGAGCATCAGCTGGCATCACTGCAGTGCATCCACATTTCAGGAGGTGGTCACCCCACAGCTTAAGAGAGTGCAGGCAGAGAGGGATTGGGTGACCGCCAGACAGACAAGGAGGACCAGGCAGGTAGTGCAGGAATCCCAAGTGCATCTCACTTTCTAACCAGTATTCAGTTCTAAATACTGGTGAGTGAGAGGGTTCCTCCACAGCATCATGGCTGGCTCAGCTGTACGAGGGGAAGACAGGGGTCAGGAGAGCAATAGTGATGGGGGATTCTATAGTTAGGGGAACAGACAGGCGTTTCTGCGGCCGCAGATGTGATTCCATGATGGTATGTTGCCTCCCTGGTGCCAGGATCAAGGATGTCACTGACCGGCTGCAGGACATTCTGGGGTGGGGGGGGCGGGGGGGGAGGGTGAACAGCCAGAGGTTGTGGTCCATATCGGTACCAACATACGTTGAAAGAGGAATGAGGTGCTGCAGGAAGATTTTAAGGAGTTAGGAAAGAGATTAAGAAGCAGGACCTCAAAGGTAGTAATCTTCAGATTACTCCCAGTGCCACACGTCAGTGAGTATAGAAATAGGAGGATAGAGCAGATGAATGTGTGGCTGGAGCGATGGTGCAGGAGGGAGGGATTTAGATTCCTGGGGCATTGGGACCAGTTCTGGGGGAGGTGGGACCTGTACAGGCTGGACGGGTTGCACCTCAAAAGAGCTGGAACCAATGCCCTTGCAGGGAGGTTCACTAGTACTGTGGGAGGGGGTTTAAACTAATGTGGAAGGGGGATGGGCACCAGGATGTAGCATTGGAAAGGGGAAACAAGGAGCACAAAGAATCAGGGAGAAAGATAGCACTAGAGCAAGTATTAGTATTAGGTGGAATCAGACTAAGAGAGAGTACAAGAAAGTCTAAGATGGGTTTACAGTGCATGTGTGTAAACACACGAAGCGTAGTAAACAAGGTTGGTGAGCTGCAGGTGCAAATAGCCACATGGGAATATGATGTTGTACCGATAACGGAGACCTGGCTCAAAAAAAGGCAGGATTGGGTACTAAATATTCCTGGATACAAGGTGTTCAGGAAAGATAGGGAAGGCAATATTGTAGTACTGGAGAGAGAGAGAATGTCCTGGAGAGGTCAAGGACAGAATCTATTTGGTTAGTGTTAAGAAATAAAAGAGGTGCAATTACACTACTGGGTGTATTCTATAGGTCACCAACTAGTGGGAAGGAGATAGAGGAGCAAATTTGCAGGGAAATTACAGAGAGGTGCAAAAGCTATAGATTAATGATAACTGGGGACTTCAATTATCCTAATATAGACTGGGATTACAATAATAATATTAGGGGCAAAGAGGGGGTGGAAGTTTTGAAATGTGTTCAGGATAACTTTCTTGACCAGTACGTTTCCAGCCCAACAAACAAAGAGGCATTACTTCTAGGGCATGAACCAGGCCAAGTGCAGCAAGTGTCAGTGGGGAAACATTTAGGGAGCAGCGATCATAGTATCATAAGGTTTAGAATAGCTATGGAAAAGGACACGGACCACTCTAAAGTAAAAATACTCAACAGGAGGAGGGCCAATTTCAGTGGGTTGAGAACAGATCTGGATCGGGTAAATTGAAATCAAAGATTGGCAGGGAAAACTGTAATTGAACAGTCGGCGACCTTTAAAGAGGAGATGGTTTAGGTACAGTCTAGGCACATTCTCACAAGGCAGGGCAACTAAAGCCAGAGCTCCCTGGATGACAAAAGAGACTCACTAGAATAAGATTAAATGGAAAAAAGGGGCATATGACAGGTGTCAGGTTGATAACACAAGTGAGAACCAGGCAGAATATAGAAATTTCGGAGGGGAAGTGGAAAAGGAAATAAGAGGGGCAAAGAGTATGAGAACAGACTGGCAGCCAATATAAAAGGGAATTCAAAAGTCTTATACAGGCATGTAAACAGTAAAAGGGTAGTAAGAGAAGGGGTGGGGCCGATTAGGGACCACAAAGGAGATCTACTCATGGAGGCAGAGGGGATGGCTGAGGTACTAAATGAGAACTTTGCATCTGATTTTTCCAAGGGAGAAGATGCTGCCATTAAAGGAAGATGTAGTTGAGATACTGGACGGACTAAAAATTGATGAAGCAGAGGTACTAGAAAGGCTGTACTTAAAGTAGATTTTAAATCACCCGGTCTGGATGGGATGCATCCTAGGTTGCTGAGAGGAACCTAGGTAAGAGTGGAAATTGCAGAGGTACTGGCCATAATCTTCCAAACATCCGTAGATACAGGGATGGTACCAGAGGACTGAAGAATTGCAAATTTTACACCCTTGTTCAAAATTTTACACCCTTGTTCAAAATCTACTCTGTCTAAACCCTTTATGATTTTGAGTACCTCTATCAAAACTCCTCACAACCGTCTCTGTTCCAAGAAGAACAACCCCAGCTTCTCCAGTCTATCCACGTAACTAAAGTCCTTCATCCCTGGAATCATCCTAGTAAATCTTTTCTGGACCCTCTGGACCAAATTTTACACCCTTGTTCACCTGAGCAAGGAGGAAGCCTCCGAAAGCTTGTGAATTTCAAATAAAATTGTTGAACTATAACTTGATGTTGTAAAATTGTTTACAATTGTCAACCCCAGTCCATCACCGGCATCTCCACACCTTGTTCAAAATAGGCTGTAAGGATAAACCCAGCAACTACAGACCAGTCAGTTTAACCTCAGTGGTGGGGAAACTTTAGAAACGATTATCCGGGACAGAATTAACAGTCATTTGGACAAGTGTGGATTGATTAGAGAAGCCAGCACGGATTTGTTAAAGGCAAATTGTGTTTAACTAACCTGATAGAGTTTTTTGATGAGGTAACAGAGAGGATAGATGAGAGCAATGCAGTTGATGTGCATAGGGACTTTCAAAAGGTGTTTAATAAAGTGCCGCATGGTAGGCTTTTCATCAAGATTGCAGCCCATGGAATAAAGAGAGCAGTAGCAACATGGATAATTGACAGGAAAGAGAGCAGTGGTGAACGGTTGTTTTTCAGACTTGAAGGAGATGTCCAATTGTGTTCCCCAGGGGTTGGTACTGGGACCACTGCTTTTCTTGATATATATTAATGACTTGGACTTGGGTGTACAGGGCACAACTTTAAAATTTGCAGATGACACAAAACTTGGAAGGGTAGTAAACAGTGAGGAGGATAGTGATAGACTTCAAGAGAATATAGACAGGCTGGTGGCATGGGCGGACACGTGGCAGATGAAATTTAACGCAGAAAAATGCAAAGTGATACATTTCGGTAGGAAGAATGAGGAGAGGCAATATAAACTAGAGGGCACAATTCTAAAAGGAGTAAAGGAACAGAGAGATCTGGGGGTATACTTACACAAAAGGTGGCAGGGCAGGTTGAGAAAGCGGTTAAAAAAGCAAATGGGATCCTGGGCTTTATAAATAGAGGCATAGAGTGCAAAAGTATGGAAGTCACGATGAACCTTTATAAAACACTAGTTCGGCCACAACTGGAGTATTGTGTCCAGTTCTGGGCACCGCACTTCGGGAAAGACGTGAAGAGCTTAGAGAGGGTCCAGAAAAGATTTACTAGAATGATTCCAGGGATGAAGGACTTTAGTTACGTGGATAGACTGGAGAAGCTGGGGTTGTTCTCCTTGGAACAGAGACGGTTGTGAGGAGTTTTGATAGAGGTATTCAAAATCATAAAGGGTTTAGACAGAGTAGATAGAGAGAAACTGTTCCCATTGGTGGAAGGGTCAAGGACCAGGGGACATAGATTTATGGTGATTGGCAAAAGAAGCAAAAGGCGACATGAGGAAAAACTTTTTTACACAGCGAGTGGTTAGGATCTGGAATGCACTGCCTGAGGGAGTGGTGGAGGCAGATTCAATCATGGCCTTCAAAAGGGAACTGGATAAGCACATGAAAGGAAAAAAAAATGCAGGGCTACGCGGGGGAAAGGGTGGGGTGGTGGGACTAGCTGGATTGCTCTTGCATAGGGCCAGCGTGGACTCGATGAGAAGGAAGGCCTCCTTCCTTGCTGTAACCTTTCTATGATTCTATCATTCTATGTGATGTGTCATATCAAGTCATGACTTCCCTAAAGGGTCCCTTTACTTGTCAGTAATGTGCAGCTTCTTACAGACACCTTGAGACCTAGACTAGAGTCAAGTAATTCCTGCTCCTAAACTGCTGCAGCTGGATTTGCAAATACAGACTGTAAGAGTCAAATATCCCATTTCTTACTGTATGGAACTGCTCCAACAGAAGGGGATGTTTGATGGTGATACTCTGGAAACTGTCCTGTTTACATTGTGGGCTGATTCCACTTACTAATAGCACAACAACAACTGTGCATGGCTGTTTGAAAATTAAATTGTTTTCTGGCGATGAACCCGCCAGCAATCCAAAAAATTATACACTGCCGGCCCAGGAAAGTGGGCAGAGCGATTGAAAAGAGACGGGCAGAAAAAGTGTCAGGTGCCGGCCATTTACATTTCGGAACATTAGAAACAGGAGTAAGTCATCCAGCCCTTTGAGGCATTCAGTTAGATCATGGCTGATCTGCACCTCAACCCCATCTTCCCACCTTTGATCCATGTCCCTTGATACTCTTATCAAACAAAAATCTATCCATCTCAGTCTTGAAAGCTCAAATTGTCCTAGCATCTACAGCCTTTTGGGGGGGGGGGGGGGAAAGAGATTCCAGATTTCTACTACCCTTTGTGTGAAAAAGTGCTTCTTGATTTTGCTCAAGATTGGTCTACTTCTCATTTTAAGAAATATGCCCCCTTGTTCTTCATTCCACCACCAGAGGAAATAGTTTCTCCATATCGACCCGATCAAATCCTTTTAACACCTCGATCAGTTCACCCCACAATCTCCCATACTCAAAGGAATACAAGCCAAGTTTATGCAACCTGTCCTCATTATTTAACCCTCTAAACGCTGCTGATGGCATACAACAACTTGCTTTCATTTAGCGCCTTTCACTTGGTAAAACATCCCAAGGTGCTTCACAGGAGCACTATCAGACAAGATTTGACACCGAGCCACATAAGGAGGTATTAGGACAGGTGACCAAAACCTTGGTCAAAAAGGTAGATTTTAAGGAGCGTCTTAAAGGAGGAGAGAGAGGTAGAGAGGCTGAGAGGTTTAGGGGGGGAATTCCAGAGCTTAGGGCCTAGGCAGCTGAAGGCATGGCCGCCAATGGTGTAGCGATTAAAATTGGGGGTGTGCAAGAGGCCAGATTTGGAAGAACGCAGAGATCTTGGAGGTTTGTCGAGCTGGAGGAGGTTACAGAAATAAGGAGGTGCGAGGCCATGGAGGGATTTGAAAACAAGTATGAAAATTTTAAAATCAAGGCATTGTCAAACCAGGAGCCAATGTAGGTCAGCGAGCATAGGGATGATGGGTGTAGGGGACTTGGTGCGAGTTAGGATAGAGTTTTGGATGAGCTCAAGTTTATGGAGGATGGGAGATGGGAGGGGTGGAGACAGGTGATGTTATGGAGTTGGAAGTAGGCGGTCTTGGTGATGAAGCGGATATGTGGTCGGAAGCTCATCTCAGGGTCAAATAGGACGCCAAGGTTGTGAACAGTCTTCTTCAGCCTCAGACAGTGGCCAGGGAGACTGATGGAGTCGGTGGCTAGGGAACAGAGTTTGTGGCGGGGTCCAAAGACAATGGCTTTGGTCTTCCCAATATTTGCTATCTATTCTGCTACCTGTCCCGACTCCATATGCTCTGCCAAGGGCAATTAGGGATGGGCAATAAATACTGGCCTCGCCAGCGACGCCCACATCCCATGAACGAATAAAAAAAAACCTTAGTCATCAGTCTACTATGTACGACCCTATCAAAGGCCTTTTGAAAATCAAAATATATTACATCTTCATCAAGATACCCTTGTCTACTCTTTGTTATTTCTTCAAAGAATTCAATAAGGTTGGTCAAGCATGACTTTCCTTTTTGAAATTCATGCTGACTAATCTTTATTATATTTTCAGTTTCAAGATGTCTTTCTATTACATCTTTGAATAAGGATTCCATTATCTTTTCTCCATCGATGTTAAGCCAACTGGTCTACAATTCCCTGGACTTGTTCTTCACCCTTTTTAAATATAGGAATAACATTAGCTGTCTGCCAGTCCTCTGGCACTACTCCCTTTCCTAATGAAATTTTACATATATGTAGTAGTGTCTCTGCTATTTCTTCCCTGTGTTTCTTTTTTATTCTTTCTTGAATTTTTATAGCGCTTTTCACAACCTCAGGACATCCCAAAGCACTTAACAGCCAATTAATTACTTTTGAAGTGTAGTCACCATTGTAATGTAGGATACACGACATCCAATTTGAAAACTGCAAGGTCCCAAAAACAGCAATGAGAAAATGACCTGTTAATCTGTTTTAGTGATGTTGGTTAAGGGATAAATATTGGCCAGGACACTGGGGAGAACTCCCCTGCTCTTCAAAATAGTTCCATGGGATCTTTTACATCCACCAAGGAAGGCAGGCGGGGTCTCAGTTTAACATCTCATCTGAAAGACTTTAAACCTGTGTTGCAGAGTGTGAAGACTGCACCAGCATTAAGTAAGGAGCAGCTGCTTACCAGTGTGTGTGTAAGTCACCATTCCAGCAATAACATCCGCCTGAGAGAAGCGGTCGACAATCTGGCTGTGTTTCTGTACCACTCCATGGAATGGTTGCCGCGCAATCATGAACAACAGCGTCTCATCATCGCTATCCATGTCAGTAGCATAGAGATTTTCTGCTGTAATGATGACTTTTTCCCCTTCAAGGCAATATAACATGGGGTTCAGACCAGGCTTCATCGCTGGAGGCTCATCATTCACTGGCAATACCTAGAGTGAAAATACAGAACACTGAAAAGACTTGTGCTGCAACAGAAACATCTGACTACCAGTCTCTTGTCTGTAACCTTTGAAACGAGGTTAAAGTTCACAGGGAACTAATGTTTCCCATATTCCTGACAAGATGTCAGGAAGAAGTCTATCACCAATTATCAAATGTTATTCCAGCTAACAAATTGATCAGTGTGCTGTGTTAAACATATTGGGGCAGATCTTGACTTTGTGCGATAATGTAAAATGGGTGATAGCAAGTCAGCAGCCTGTTTTACATCTCTCCCGATTTTTATTTCCATTGACTTCAAAAAAATAAATTCAATTGTTTTACATTATCGCACAAAGTCACAATCTACTCCACTGAGCCCTCTTTAAAAAAAAATCTAGTGTGATTAATAATCATTTTCAACATTAAATTGAATGACGATGGCACTTCTAGCACAATGAAGCCACCATTTACCTCAATTATACTGGGAGAAACAGCTTCCGACAAGATAATTAAAAGGAAAGGATACTCTGGGGAATAGTACTTTTAAATTACTTTGATGTAACAATGGGAAAAAATTGTTTGGAATATTTCCTGTCTGAGAAAAATATGTACCCTGTTTTATCTGTGTAAACCATGGAGGCCCCTCATGTACTCATAGAATCAAAGAATGGTTACAGTACAGAAGGAGGCCATTCGGCCCATTGAGTCTGTGACGGCTCTTTGTGAGAGCAATCCAGTTAGTCCCATTCCCCTGCTCTTTCCCCGTAGCCCTGAAAATTTTTTCCCTTCAAATATTTATCCAATTCCTTTTTGAAAGCCACGACTGGATCTGCTTCCACCACCTTTTCAGGCAGTGCATTCCAGAAAAGATTTTCCTCATGTAGCCTTTGGTTCTTTGGCCAATCATCTTAAATCTGTGTTCTCTGGTTCTCGACCCTTCCACCAATGGGAACAGTTTCTCCTTATTTACTTTATCTAAATCCTTCATGATTTTAAACACTTCTATCAAATCTCCTCTTAACCTTCTCTGCTCTAAGGAGAACAATCCCAGCTTCTCCAGTCTATCCACATAACTGAAGTTCCTCATCCCTGAAACCATTTTAGTAAATCTTTTCTGCACCCTCTCTAAGGCCTTCACATCCTTCCTAAAGTGCGGTGCCCAGAATTGGACACAGTTGTGGCCGAACCGGTGTTTTATAAAGGTTCAATATAACTTCCTTGCTTTTGTACTCTATGCCTCTATTTATAAAGCCCAGGATCCTGTGTGCTTTTTTTTAACTGCTTTCTCAACCTGTCCTGCCACCTTCAGAGATTTGTGCACATATACCCCCAGATCTCTCTGTTTCTGCACCCTCTTTAGAATTGTACTATTTAGTTTATATTGCCTCTCCTCGTTCTTTCTGCTAAAAGGTATCACTTCACACTTCTGTTTTAAATTTCATTTGCCATGTGTCTGCCCATTCCACCAGCCTGTCTATATCCTCTTGAAGTCTATCACTATCTTCCTCACTGTTCACTACACATTCAAGCTTCGCGCCATCTGCAAATTTTGAAATTGTGCCCTGTACACCCAAGTCCAAGTCACTAACATGATCAAAAAAAGCAGTGGTCCAAGTACCGACCCCGGGGAACACCACTGTACACCTCCCTCCAGACAAAAAACAACCGTTCACCACTGCTCTCTGTTCCCTGTCACTTAGCCAATTTAGTTCCCATGCTGCCACTACCTCTTTTATTCCATGGGCTTCAATTTTGCTGACAAGCCGATTATGTAGCACTTTATCAAACACCTTCTGAAAGTCCAGATACACAACATCAACCGCATTGCCCTCATCAACCCTCTCTGTTACCTCATCAAAAGACTCAATCAAGTTAGTTAAACACGATTTGCCTTTAACAAATCCGTGTTGGCTTTCCTTTATTAATTCATACTTGTCCAAGTGACTATTAATTTTGTCCCTGATTATCGTTTCTAAAAGCTTCCCCGCCACCGAGGTTACTTCAGCAGAAGCTATCACAAACCTCTGAAGTAGAGCTCTTTGATTGAAGTTTATGTTTCAGGAGTTGTTTTTAATCATATACTTATGTTTTATCTTCCTTCCCCTGCGTGTTGCTGCAGCAGCTATGCTGCAGTTCTAATCATGCCTGCCAAATTACCACATGTGTTAAAAGAATTGTTCTGCTAAGAACAGAAAAGATTAGGTGCACTTGAGAGGTATTCAAAATTATGAAGGGTTTTGATAG
This sequence comes from Heptranchias perlo, assembly GCF_035084215.1. Classification (NCBI taxonomy): domain Eukaryota; kingdom Metazoa; phylum Chordata; class Chondrichthyes; order Hexanchiformes; family Hexanchidae; genus Heptranchias; species Heptranchias perlo. The sequence continues at coordinate 138,555,503 of NC_090328.1, forward strand.
AGTAAATAAGGGGAAACTGTTTCCACTGGCAGGAGGGTCGGTAACCAGAGGACACAGATTTAAAGTAATTGGCAAAAGAACCAGAGTGGGGATGAGGAGAAATTTTTTTGAGCAGTGAGTTGTTATGTTCTGGAATGCACTGCCTGGAAGGGTAATGGAAGCAGATTCAACAGTAACTTCAAAAGGGAATTGGATAAACACTTGAAGGGGAAAGAATTGCAAGGCTATGGGAAGTGGGACGAATTGGATCGCTCTTTCAAAGAGCCAGCGCAAGCACGGTGGGCCGAATGGCCTCCTTCTGTGCTGTATGAGTCTGTGTATTCCCTTCCTGGTTTGTATAAGCACTTTCTCCTTTCCACCAGTCTCCCACCCATTCCCTCATTGAGGAATTGTCTCCAGAGTGTCTGGAACGAGCTGCCAGAGGCAGTAGTAGAGGCGGGTACAATTTTGTCTTTTAAAAAGCATTTGGACAGTTACATGGGGAAGATGGGTATCGAGGGATATGGGCCAAGTGCAGGCAATTGGGACTAGCTTAGTGGTATAAACTGGGCGACATGGACATGTTGGGCCGAAGGGCCTGTTTCCATGTTGTAACTTCTATGATTCTTCTATGATTCTATTTTATAGCTGCTCCAAGCGGCTGTTTAACCCTATCATACCATGCAATATTGATAGATTAGGTGAAGGGGCAAAACTGTGGCAAATGGAATTCAATGTAGACAAATGTGAGGTCATCCACTTTGGATCAAAAAAGGATAGAACAGGGTACTTTCTAAATGGTAAAAAGTTAATAACAGTGGATGTCCAAAGGGACTTAGGGGTTCAGGTACGCAGATCATTGAAGTGTCATGAACAGGTGCAGAAAATAATCAAGAAGGCTAATGGAATGTTGGCCTTTATATCTAGAGGACTAGAGTACAAAGGGGCAGAAGTTATGCTGCAGCTATACAAAACCCTGGTTAGACCGCACCTGGTGTACTGTGAGCAGTTCTGGGCACCGCACCTTCGGAAGGACATATTGGCCTTGGAGGGAGTGCAGCGTAGGTTTACTAGAATGATATCCGGACTTCAAGGATTAAGTTACAAGGAGAGATTACACAAATTGAGGTTGTATTCTCGAGAGTTTCGAAGGTTAAGGGGTGATCTGATCGAAGTTTACAAGATATTAAGGGGAACAGATAGGGTGGATAGAGAGAAACTATTTCCGCTGGTTGGGGATTTGAGGAGTAGGGGGCACAGTCTAAAAATTAGAGCCAGACCTTTCAGGAGCGAGATTAGAAAACATGTCTACACACAAAGGGTGGTAGAAGTTTGGAACTCTCTTCCACAAACAGCAATTGATACCAGCTCAATCGCAAAATTTAAATCTGAGATAGATAGCTTTTTGGCAACCAAAGGTATTAAGGGATATGGGCCAAAGGCAGGTATATGGAGTTAGACCGGCCAATTATTGCCCCATCTATCTACTCTCAATCATCAGCAAAGTGATGGAAGGTGTCATCGACAGTGCTATCAAGTGGCACTTACTCACCAACAATCTGCTCACCGATGCTCAGTTTGGCTTCCGCCAGGACCACTCTGCTCCAGACCTCATTACAGCCTTGGTCCAAACATGGACAAAAGAGCTGAATTCAAGAGGTGAGGTGAGAGTGACTGCCCTTGACATCAAGGCAGCATTTGACCGAGTGTGGCACCAAGGAGTCCAAGTAAAATTGAAGTCAATGGGAATCAGGGGGAAAACTCTCCAGTGGCTGGAGTCATACCTAGCACAAAGGAAGATGGTAGTGGTTGTTGGAAGCCAATCATCTCAGCCCCAGGACATTGCTGCAGGAGTTCCTCAGGGCAATGTCCTAGGCCCAACCATCTTCAGCTGCTTCATCAATGACCTTCCCTCCATCATAAGGTCAGAAATGGGGATGTTCGCTGATGATTGCACAGTGTTCAGTTCCATTCGCAACCCCTCAGATAATGAAGCAGTCCGAGCCCGCATGCAGCAAGACCTGGACAACATCCAGGCTTGGGCTCAAAAGTGGCAAGTAACATTCGCGCCAGATAAGTGCCAGGCAATGATCATCTCCAACAAGAGAGAGTCTAACCACCTCCCATTGACATTCAACGGCATTTCCATTGCTGAATCCCCCACCATCAACACCCTGGGGGTCACCATTGACCAGAAACTTAACTGGACCAGCCACGTAAATACTGTGGCTACGAGAGCAGGTCAGAGGCTGGGTATTCTGCGGCGAGTGACTCACCTCCTGACTCCCCAAAGCCTTTCCACCATCTACAAGGCACAAGTCAGGAGTGTGATGGAATACTCTCCACTTGCTTGGATGAGTGCAGCTCCAACAACACTCAAGAAGCTCGACACCATCCAAGATAAAGCAGCCCGCTTGATTGGCACCCCATCCACCACCCAAAATATTCACTCCCTTCACCACCGGCGCACAGTGGCTGCAGTGTGTACCATCCACAGGATGCACTGCAGCAACTCGCCAAGGCTTCTTCGACAGCACCTCCCAAACCCGCGACCTCTACCACCAAGAAGGACACGAGCAGCAGGCACATGGGAACAACACCACCTGCACGTTCCCCTCCAAGTCACACGCCATCCCGACTTGGAAATATATCGCCGTTCCTTCATCGTCGCTGGGTCAAAATCCTGGAACTCCCTTCCTAACAGCACTGTGGGAGAACCTTCACCACACGGACTGCAGCTGTTCAAGGCGGCTCACCATCACCTTCTCAAGGGCAATTAGGGATGGGCAATAAATGCCGGCCTCGCCAGCGACGCCCACATCCCATGAACGAATAAATTTTTTAAAAAGCCTTGATCTTATCAAATGGCAGAGCAGGCACGAGGGGCTAAATTGCCTACTCCTGTTCCTATGTTCTTATGAGTTTAATTATTTGTGAGTAGCCCCTTTCTGATCGGACACGTTAAAATGTATCAAAGTTTGATCTTTTTTTATTATTCGTTCATGGGATGTGGGCGTCGCTGGCGAGGCCGGCATTTATTGCCCATCCCTAATTGCCCTCGAGAAGGTGGTGGTGAGCCGCCTTCTTGAACCGCTGCAGTCCGTGTGGTGACGGTTCTCCCACAGTGTTGTTAGGAAGGGAGTTCCTGGATTTTGACCCAGCGACAATGAAGGAACGGTGATATATTTCCAAGTCGGGATGGTGTGTGACTTGGAGGGGAACGTGCAGGTGGTGTTGTTCCCATGTACCCGCTGCTCTTTGTCCTTCTAGGTGGTAGAGGTCACGGGTTTGGGAGGTGCTGTCGAAGAAGCCTTGGCGAGTTGCTGCAGTGCATCCTGTGGATGGTACACACTGCAGCCACAGTGCGCCGGTGGTGAAGGGAGTGAATGTTTAGGGTGGTGGATGGGGTGCCAATCAAGCGGGCTGTTTTGTCCTGGATGGTGTCGAGCTTCTTGAGTGTTGTTGGAGCTGCACTCATCCAGGCAAATGGAGAGTATTCCATCACACTCCTGACTTGTGCCTTGTAGATGGTGGAAAGGCTTTGGGGAGTCAGGAGGTGAGTCACTCGCCGCACAATACCCAGCCTCTGACCTGCTCTTGTAGCCACAGTATTTATATGGCTTGTCCAGTTATGTTTCTGGTCAATGGTGACCCTCAGGATGTTGATGGTGGGGGATTTGGCAATGGTAATCCCGTTGAATGTCAAGGGAAGGTGGTTAGACTCTCTCTTGTTGGAGATGTGTAAGGAATCTTACAACACCACGTTATAGTCCAACAGTTTTATTTGAAAATCACAAGCTTTCGGAGGCTTCCCCCTTCGTCAGGTGAGTCACCTGACGAAGGGGAAAGCCTCCGAAAGCTTGTGATTTTCAAATAAAACTGTTGGACTATAACCTGGTGTTGTAAGATTCCTTACATTTGTCCAACCCAGTCCATCACCGGCATCTCAACATTGTTGGAGATGGTCATTGCCTGGCACTTGTCTGGCACGAATGTTACTTGCCACTTATGAGCCCAAGCCAGGTCTTGCTGCATGCGGGCTCCGACTGCTTCATTATCTGAGGGGTTGCGAATGGTACTGAACACTGTGAAATCATCAGCAAACATCCCCATTTCTGACCTTATGATGGAGGGAAGGTCATTGATGAAGCAGCTGAAGATGGTTGGGCCTAGGACACTGTCTTGAGGAACTCCTGCAGCAATGTCCTGGGGCTGAGATGATTGGCCTCCAACAACCACTACCATCTTCCTTTGTGCTAGGTATGACTCCAGCCACTGGAGATTTTTCCCCGATTCCCATTGACTTCAATTTTGTTAGGGCTCCTTGGTGCCACACTCGGTCAAATGCTGCCTTGATGTCAAGGGCAGTCACTCTCACCTCACCTCTGGAATCTGATTGTGGCTTTGGAGATATTTTTGATCATTCAAACCCATTTTTAAAATCTAAGAGCACAAAATGAAGGAAATACATCGCAGCTGAGATAGCACATGAAAGAAAAAAGACGAGTTAATATTTTGGGTGTGACCATTGATTAGAACTCGTCCACACCAGGGAGCATATTTACCAACTGAATAGAATTCCTTTGTAAAACAGTTAATTGTCAAAGTGTTCACCAGCTTTGGTGAAAATTGACTTTTCTGAGAGTAAATGTTTTTTCCCACATTCTAATCTCATTCTGCTAATTCTGTACTCGTGTATTCCAGTTCAGCAATCAATTGAAGTTAAACTATTTGCTTGGAGTTAAATTATCGATACCCTCAGCATTTTAAACTGTTGGGTTGCATTCCCTCTGAATCTTCTTTTCTCCAATGAAAACACATTCATATCTCAATTTCTCACTTAATTTAGAATCCTGGAATCAACTCTATACAATGAGGTCTCATTGAAGGGAGGGTGCTGATAACTACACGTTACTCCAAATGGGAACCCACTAATGATTCATTAAAAAAATCTGATTTGACTTAAAAATTAACTTCACTTGATTAGTTGTTGAATTTCACTGCCATAAATTAGTTTGTATTATTGTTAATTTCTTTGTTAAATTATCATGTAGGATTGGCCACCCCCTTCCTCCCAATTAAAGGGGTGCTTTTAGAAAAAGGTCAGTAGCGTCCTTCCTGTAAAAGCAAAGACTTGATGATGTTGCTCACGCTAATCCTGTAATCCACTGATCCAATTCAAAGTAGAGCCTATTAAATGGTAGAGGAAACTTAATAATGTGTATCTGATTTTCATCAATTTACACTGATCTACATTAAAACCCATCAATTGGCAGTCAGCTAACACGAATACTGACATTATTATTGCACTGTAACAAAAATAAAAGTTCTTTTTGACTGGTTTGGCTCGATGGCTGTCTCTTTAAATCCAATTACAATACATAAGGGGGCTGCTTTTGAGTTCAGGTGGACTTCGGATGGAGCATTTGCGCCACTAACCCGAAGTCCTCAGCCAATAACATTTTGAGGGCCATGTTGTGCTCACAGAATGCTCTGCGTTCCGGAGTGAGGAGAGGAAATCTGATGGCCCCTCCGTATGCCAAGCCAGAAGCACAATATTAAAGTGAGGGGATTTGGGCGTGCCAGCAGCGGGCTGGAAGGTTTTTATAGGGCCAAGAGGAGCACAAAAATCTCTTTAAGAAAAACATTTTACTGTTTTTTGAGGGTCCTGCAGCGGTCCCTTAAAACGGCTGGTGAGGCCGCTCGTCGCCTGGTACCAATGGGTGAACAGAAGAACATAAGAACATAAGAAATAGGAGCAGGAGTAGGCCAATCGGCCCCTCGAGCCTGCTCCGCCATTCAATAAGATCATGGCTGATCTAATCCTAACCTCAAATCTAAATTCGTGTCCAATTTCCTGCCCGCTCCCCGTAACCCCTAATTCCCTTTACTTCTAGGAAACTGTCGATTTCTGTTTTAAATTTATTTAATGATGTAGCTTCCAGAGCTTCCTGGATCAGCAAATTCCACAGACCTACTACCCTCTGAGTGAAGAAGTTTCTCCTCATCTCAGTTTTGAAAGAGCAGCCCCTTATTCTCAGATTATGCCCCCTAGTTCTAGTTTCACCCATCCTTGGGAACATCCTTACTGCATCCACCCGATCAAGCCCCTTCACAATCTTATATGTTTCAATAAGATCGCCTCTCATTCTTCTGAACTCCAATGAGTAGAGTCCCAATCTACTCAACCTCTCCTCATATGTCCGCCCCCTCAACCCGGCATTAACCGAGTGAACCTTCTTTGTACTGCCTCGAGAGCAAGTATGTCTTTTCTTAAGTATGGACACCAAAACTGTATGCAGTATTCCAGGTGCGGTCTCACCAATACCTCGTATAACTGCAGCAATACCTCCCTGTTTTTATATTCTATCCCCCTAGCAATAAAAGCCAACATTCCGTTGGCCTTCTTGATCACCTGCTGCACTTGCATACTAACTTTTTGATTTTCTTGCACTAGGACCCCCAGATCCCTTTGTACTGCAGTACTTTCCAGTTTCTCGCCATTAAGATAATAACTTGCTCTCTAATTTTTCCTGCCAAAGTGCATAATCTCACATTTTCCAATATTGTATTGCATCTGCCAAATCTCCGCCCACTCACCCAGCCTGTCTATATCCCCCTGTAGGTTTTTTATGTCCTCCTCACTCTCCACTTTCCCTCCACTTTCCCTCCCATCTTTGTATCATCTGCAAATTTTGATATGTTGCACTCGGTCCCCTCCTCCAAATCGTTAATATAGATTGTAAAGAGTTGGGGACCCAGCACCGACCCCTGCGGAACACCACTGGCTACTGGTTGCCAGTCCCAGAATGAACCATTTATCCCAACTCTCTGCTTCCTGTTAGATAACCAATCCTCCACCCATGCCAGAATATTACCCCCAATCCAGTGATTCTTTATCTTGAGCAATAATCTTTTATGTGGCACCTTGTCGAATGCCTTCTGGAAGTCCAAATACACTACGTCCACTGGTTCCCCTTTATCCACTCTGTACGTTATGTCCTCAAAGAACTCAAGCAAATTTGTCAGACATGACTTCCCCTTCGTAAAGCCCCATGCTGACTTTGTCCTATTAAATTATGTTTATCCAAATGTTCTGCTGCTGTCTCCTTAATAATAGACTCCAAAATTTTACCCACCACAGATGTTAAGCTAACTGGTCTATAATTTCCAGCCTTCTGCCTACTACCCTTTTTAAATATGCTTTAGTACCTCAGAATTGTACTGGACTCCTACAACCGGCATAGGCCCCCGACTTTCACATTATAAATAAGCTCCTGTCTGACATTATAAATAAGCTCCTTGGTGAAGGCCCTCAGGAAAACGGCATGGGCTGAAGAGGCAGCTAAAACAGCCAATAACTCCGGTATTTACAGGGAGGTGGGGGCGTGTGTCAGCGGCTGGGAAACCCGGAAATTCTGGCGAATCCTGCCGAACTGAATGGCTGCCGGGTGGGAAAGCCTGCGGTGGATGGCAGGAGCTGGGCACCGCTGGGGATGCTGCCCGGGAATCGAGAAGATCGGGGAGAGAGGGAGAGATTGTGGGGGAGGGGGAGGAATCGCGAAGGCGGGTCTGAAAATCGCAGGGGAGAGATCGCTGTGGTGGGATCGATTGGGGGGTTGATGTTGTTGGGGGGGGGCAGTCAATCACTAGGAGGAGAGAAAGATCATGGCCGGGGGAAGCACTCCTGCTCCTTCTGTCCCACAGGCAGTGCTAGAAAAGCACTCACCTGTTGGATTTGGCAGTTCTCAACTCCCTTCAGCTGCTGGGTTTCCCAAGGCCTGGGAAACCTGGCCCGCAGCCATTAAATTCAAAGGCTCCCAAAATCTGAGGAACGGATCCTCATTTAAATATTATAATCACTGACCCGGCTCTCCAGACAGGTTACTTGCATGCCCCCAAACCTGCCATGGTAAAACCGGAAGTAGGCGTGTTCGCGATAGGTTTCACATTTTTACCGATTTAACCCCCACATCCTCTCCTGCCCGTTGTGCAGGGGTTAAAATTCGCCCAATGGAGTTAATAGCCAGCTGCAGCCAAAATCTTATACCAAGCTTAATTTGATACAAATGTTTCATATTTTATTCAGTGGACTGCAGAGCTTGAGGGAGCAGACAAGCTGCTTTCAAAGAAATACGCACTGTGATTTGTTCAGTTATGTGCATGATTGCCGTACTTAAGTCCAAAACTAGAGCTGAGACTTAAATAAAGCCAATTACATTGGTATGAGGGGTGAGTTGGTGGGAGTAGTTTGTAGGCCCCCGAATTGTAGCTATAACATTGGACAGAGTATTAATCATGAAATAATAGGAGCTTGTAACAAAGGTAATGCAGTAATTATGGGGGAATTTCATATAGACTGGGCAAGTTAAATTGGCAAAGGTAGTTTGGAGTTCATGGAATGCATTCGAGACAGTTTCCTAGAACTATACATCATGGAACATAGAGCTAGGGAACAGGCTATTTTAGATCTTGTATTGTGTAATAAAACAGGGTTAATTAGTAATCTCACAGTAAAGGATCCTCTGGGGAAGAGTGATCATAATATGATAGAATATTGAGTTTGAGGGTGACGTACTTAAGTCTGAAACTAGAGTCTTGAACTTAAATAAAGTCAATTACATAGGTATGAGGGGCGAGTTGGCGAAGGTAGATTGGGAAATTAAATTAAAGGATATGACGGTTGAAAAGCAACGGCAAACATTTAAAGAAATATTTCAATATTCTCAACAAATATACATTCCATTGAGAAATAAAAACTCCACGGGAAAAGTGATCCACCCGTGGCTAACTAAAGAAGTTAAGGATAGTATTATAGAATCATAGAATCATAGAAGTTACAACATGGAAACAGGCCCTTCGGCCCAACATGTCCATGTCGCCCAGTTTATACCACTAAGCTAGTCCCAATTGCCTGCACTTGGCCCATATCCCTCGATACCCATCTTCCCCATGTAACTGTCCAAATGCTTTTTAAAAGACAAAATTGTACCCGCCTCTACTACTGCCTCTGGCAGCTCGTTCCAGACACTCACCACCCTTTGAGTGAAAAAATTGCCCCTCTGGATCCTTTTGTATCTCTCCCCTCTCACCTTAAATCTGTGCCCCCTCGTTATAGACTCCCCTACCTTTGGGAAAAGATTTTGACTATCGACCTTATCTATGCCCCTCATTATTTTATAGACTTCTATAAGATCACCCCTTAACCTCCTACTCTCCAGGGAATAAAGTCCCAGTCTGTCTAACCTCTCCCTGTAAGTCAAACCATCAAGTCCCGGTAGCATCCTAGTAAATCTTTTCTGCACTCTTTCTAGTTTAATAATATCCTTTCTATAATAGGGTGACCAGAACTGTACACAGTACTCCAAGTGTGGCCTCACCAATGCCCTGTACAACTTCAACAAGACATCCCAACTCCTGCATTCAATGTTCTGACCAATGAAACCAAGCATGCTGAATGCCTTCTTCACCACCCTATCCACCTGTGACTCCACTTTCAAGGAGCTATGAATCTGTACTCCTAGATCTCTTTGTTCTATAACTCTCCCCAACGCCCTACCATTAACGGAGTAGGTCCTGGCCCGATTCGATCTCCCAAAATGCATCACCTCACATTTATCTAAATTAAAATCCATCTGCCATTCATCGGCCCACTGGCCCAATTTATCAAGATCCCGTTGCAATCCTAGATAACCTTCTTCACTGTCCACAATGCCACCAATCTTGGTGTCATCTGCAAACTTACTAACCATGCCTCCTAAATTCTCATCCAAATCATTAATATAAATAACAAATAACAGCGGACCCAGCACCGATCCCTGAGGCACACCGCTGGACACAGGCATCCAGTTTGAAAAACAACCCTCGACAACCACCCTCTGTCTTCTGTCGTCAAGCCAATTTTGTATCCAATTGGCTACCTCACCTTGGATCCCATGAGATTTAACCTTATGTAACAACCTACCATGCGGTACCTTGTCAAAGGCTTTGCTGAAGTCCATGTAGACCACGTCTACTGCACAGCCCTCATCTATCTTCTTGGTTACCCCTTCAAAAAACTCAATCAAATTCGTGAGACATGATTTTCCTCTCACAAAACCATGCTGACTGTTCCTAATTAGTCCCTGCCTCTCCAAATGCCTGTAGATTCTGTCCCTCAGAATACCCTCTAACAACTTACCCACTACAGATGTCAGGCTCACTGGTCTGTAGTTCCCAGGCTTTTCCCTGCCGCCCTTCTTAAACAAAGGCACAACATTTGCTACCCTCCAATCTTCAGGCACCTCACCTGTAGCGGTGGATGATTCAAATATCTCTGCTAGGGGACCCGCAATTTCCTCCCTAACCTCCCATAACGTCCTGGGATACATTTCATCAGGTCCCGGAGATTTATCTACCTTGATGCGCGTTAAGACTTCCAGCACCTCCCTCTCTGTAATATGTACACTCCTCAAGACATCACTATTTATTTCCCCAAGTTCCCTAACATCCATGCCTTTCTCAACCGTAAATACCGATGTGAAATATTCATTCAGGATCTCACCCATCTCTTGTGGTTCCGCACATAGATGACCTTGTTGATCCTTAAGAGGCCCTACTCTCTCCCTAGTTACCCTTTTGCCCTTTATGTATTTGTAGAAGCTCTTTGGATTCACCTTTGCCTGATCTGCCAAAGCAATCTCATATCCCCTTTTTGCCCTCCTGATTTCTCTCTTAACTCTACTCCGGCAATCTCTATACTCTTCAAGGGATCCACTTGATCCCAGCTGCCTATGCATGTCATATGCCTCCTTCTTATTTTTGACTAGTGCCTCAATCTCCCGAGTCATCCAAGGTTCCCTACTTCTACCAGCCTTGCCCTTCACTTTATAAGGAATGTGCTTACACTGAACCCTGGTTAACACACTTTTGAAAGCCTCCCACTTACCAGACGTCCCTTTGCCTGCCAACAGACTCTCCCAATCAACTTCTGAAAGTTCCTGTCTAATACCATCAAAATTGGCCTTTCCCCAATTTAGAATTTTAACTTTTGGGCCAGACCTATCCTTCTCCATAGCTATCTTAAAACTAATGGAATTATGATCACTGGTCCCAAAGTGATCCCTCACTAACACTTCTGTCACCTGCCCTTCCTTATTTCCCAAGAGGAGGTCAAGTTTTGCCCCCTCTCTAGTCGGGCCATCCACATACTGAATGAGAAATTCCTCCTGAATACACTCAACAAATTTCTCTCCATCCAAGCCCCTAATGCTATGGCTGTCCCAGTCAATGTTGGGAAAGTTAAAGTCCCCTACTATTACCACCCTATTTTTCTTGCAGCTGTCTGTAATCTCCTTACATATTTGCTCCTCAATTTCCCGTTGACTATTTGGGGGGCTGTAGTACAATCCTATCAAAGTGATCTCTCCCTTCTTATTTTTCAGTTCTACCCATATGGACTCAGTGGGCGAACCCTCGGATATATCCCCTCTCACTACTGCCGTGATGTTCTCCCTAATCAAGAACGCAACTCCCCCTCCTCTCTTACCTCCTGCTCTATCTTTCCTATAGCATCTGTACCCTGGAACATTGAGCTGCCAGTCCTGCCCCTCCCTTAGCCATGTTTCAGTAATAGCTATAACATCCCAGTCCCATGTACCCATCCATGCCCTGAGTTCATCTGCCTTGCCCATCAGACTTCTTGCATTGAAATAAATGCAGTTTAATCTAGTCTTCCCTTGGTCTTTGCCCTGCTTTCTCAGACCATCTGTCCGGTCATGTTCTGTACACTCTCCCTTACTGCCTTTTGTTTCTGTCACCACTTTATTTCCCACTGACTTCCTGCATCGGTTCCCATCCCCCTGCCACATTAGTTTAAACCCTCCCCAACAGCACTAGCAAACACTCCCCCTAGGACATTGGTTCCAGTCCTGCCCAGATGCAGACCGTCCAATTTGTACTGGTCCCACCTCCCCCAGAACCGGTTCCAATGGCCCAGGAATTTGAATCCCTCCCTCTTGCACCATCTCTCAAGCCACGTATTCATCTTAGCTATCCTGTCATTCCTACTCTGACTAGCCCGTGGCACTGGTAGCAATCCTGAGATTACTACCTTTGAGGTCCTACTCTTTAGTTTAACTCCTAACTCCCTAAATTCAGCTTGTAGGAAGAGGCTTATAATGTTGCCAAGAAGAGTAGTAAGCCTGAAGATTGGGAGTTTTAGAAACCAGCAAAGGACGACCAAAAAAATTGATAAAAAGGGAGAAAATAGAATGTGAAAGTAAACTAGCAAGAAATATAAAAATGGATTGTAAGAGCTTCTACAAGTATGTAAAAAGGAAGAGATTAGCAAAAGTAAATGTTGGTCCCTTAGAGGCTGAGATAGGAGAAATTATATTGGGGAATCAGAAAATGGCAGATGCGTTAAACAAATATTTTGTATCAGTCTTCACAGTAGCAGACATAAAAAACATACCAGAAATAGTGGGGAACCAAGGGTCTAATGAGAGTGAGGAACCTAAAGTAATTATTATCAGTAGAGAAAAAGTACTCCAGAAACTAATGGGACTAAAAGATGATAAATCCCCTGGACCTGATTGCCTGCATGCACGGGTTCTAAAAGAGGTGGCTGCAGAGATAGTGGATGCATTGGTTGTGATCTTCCAAAATTCCTTAGATTCTAGAATGGTCCCAGCGGATTGGAAGGTAGAAAATGTAACCCTGCTATTCAAGAAAGGAGGGAGAGAGAAAACAGGGAACTACAGGCCAGTTAGCCTGACATAAGTCATTGGGAAAATGCTGGAATCCATTATTAAGGAAGTGGTAAAAGGGCACTTAGAAAATCATAATATGATTCGGCAGAGTCAACATGGTTTTATGAAAGGGAAATCGTGTTTGACAAATTTATTAGGGTTTTTTGAGGATGTAACTAGCAGGGTAGATAAAGGGGAACCAGTGGATGTCGTATATTTGGATTTTCAAAAGGCATTCGATAAGGTGCCACATAAAAGGTTGTTACACAAGGTAAGGGCTCATGGGGTTGGGGGTAATATATTAGCATGGATAGAGGATTGGTTAACGGACAAAAAGAGAGTAGAGATAAACGGGTCATTCTCAGGTTGGCAGGCTAGTAGGGTGCCGCAAGGATCGGTGCTTGGACCTCAGCTATTTACAATCTACATGGACGAAGGGACCGAGTGTAATGTATCCAAGTTTGCTGACGATACAAAGCTCGGTGGGAAAGTAAGCAGTGAGGACACAAAGTGACTGCAGGTTAAGTGAGTGGACAAGTAGGTGGCAGATGGAGTATAATGTGGGGAAATATGAGGTTATTCACTTTGGTAGGGAGAATAGAAAAACAGAATATTTTTTAAATGGTGAAAAACTATTAAATTAAGTGTCCAGAGAGACTTGGGTGTCTTTGTACAAGAAACACAAAAAGTTGGCATGCAGGTACAGCAGACAATTAGGAAAGCAAATGGCATGTTGGCCTTTATTGCAAGGGGGTTGGAGCACAAGAGTAAGGAAGTCTTACGACAGTTGTACAGGGCTTTGGTGAGACCTCACCTGGGGTACTGCGTACAGTTTTGGTCTCCTTATCTAAGGAAGAATATACTTGCCTTGGAGGCAGTGCGACGAAGGTTCACTGGATTAATTCCTGGGATGAGAGGGTTGAATATGAGGAGAGGTTGAGTAGAATGGGCCTATACTCTCTGGAGTTTAGAAGAATGAGAGGTGATCTCATTGAAACATATAAGATTCTGAGGGGGGGGACTTGACAGGGTACATGCTGAGAGGTTGTTTCCCCTGGCTGGAGAGACTAGACGTGGAGGGCATAGTCGCAGGATAAGAGTGGGCCATTTAGGACTGAGATGAGGAGAAATTTCTTCAGAGAGGGTCGTGAATCTTTGGGATTCTTTACCCCAGAGGGCTGTGGATGCTGAGTTGCTACTATATTCAAGGCTGAGATCGATAGATTGTTGGACTCTAGGGGAATCAAGCGATCTGGGGATCGGGCAGGAAAGTGGAGTTGAGGTTGAAGATCAGTCATGATCTGAGTGAATGGCAGAGCAGGCTCGAGGGACCGTATGGCCTACTCCTGCTCCTATTTCTTATGTTTTCATGCCAATTATTTTTGAATGTGGTTGACACTTATTTAAATCCAGGAAGTCCAATTAACTATTTTTGGATATATTTAAGGTGCTGTAGCTGTTTGATACTTTGGTGTTAGTTTGGAATTCTTTAAAGAACAGTTTAAGTCACCACCAGCTATGGCAATGGTAAGAGATACAAAGAGAAAAGAAAGCTGCATTTCTGTTTTGTATGTCCCAGTTACTCAGTCTGTACTGTAAAGAAACTCTTATGTTCCAACCAACTCTCTTTCTCTGCTTTTCAAATTAATGTACATTTTGCTATTTAACCACAAATAATGCCATATCCAAATATCATGTAATAATAATGATAGAATATATATAACTTTAAAATGGCAACTGAATTACGTCTGCACGCCCTGGTCCAATTTTCCATGTCGTCTATGCCACTTCATTTGAAGACTGCAATTGATTTCAACTCCATGTGCAGTGCCATGGGAGATCGACTAATATATCACTATTAGTTATTTGCATGTTCATCTTTTGCAAAATAAAGGTGCTTAATAATTTAAGCTTAAAATGGGGTTTGAAGTTATGGTGCTCAGTTGCTTACTGAAGATGGGAGAGATCATAGGAACAGGAGTAGGCCATTCTGATCCTGCTCAGGCACAGGATAATTAAGTAGCTAAAAACAATGAACAGAAAGGTTATTCTGGTCATTATCCCAGGCATGTTACCTAGCTTACCAAGGGTAGTGAAGACATTCTCAAAGGCACAGGGATTTGATACTAATCTATGAGAGTGATCAAAGATATGGAAGATAAAAAATCTAGAGTAAGGGTAGAGACGACCCAAAAATGCATCATGTACCACAGGAACACGACTGCAAGCAACAGAGTGTAGAATATTTCACAAAGCATGAACCAGACAGAGGAGTGGGATTGCTTTAGGGATTTTTAAAAAATTAGTTGTTGACTTTTTGGAAGCTATTTAAAGAAGTAAACATAACAGCATAGGGGATGAAGAGCAGAAATGAATAACAGGGACAACAAAATAATGATTAGCAACCACTATTGATCAGGGTGCCCTGGCAAGGGGACACAAGAGTTCTGGTCTCGGAATACTGGGTTCACATCCAGCAAGGTACTTGTGTCCGATGGAAGTGGCGTGGTGAACCTCCACATTGCATCCCACCAGTTCTCCTGATAGGGAGAAGTGAGTCAGGCTATCGACCTGTCCGCATAAAAAGGGGTCTTCGTTATGGAAGCAACCCAGTTCATGATCTCCTGGATGTAAAGCAGTGGAAGAAATGGGTTGCCTCAAGGCACGGAAGAGAAGAAGAAGAAAAAGATTGATCACGCTAAAGGTGAATGAGCAGAGGGTGCTGTTTATGAAGTAAGAAACGTTGCAGGGAATCAGAATGTGGTAATTGGGGGAATCTCAGTATCCCAGACATAATTATATACCACAAAAGATTTGTAAATCTGAAATTCAACAAATAAGCTTGTGTCTTAAATGGCAGTTGCCAGAAACAGATTCAAAAAAAGAGATAATTTTGTCCCTTGTATTATTTAATGGGGAACAAGCTCTTATAATGTAAGTGTATTCGTGATCTACGCACTCTCATCCCACGTACTCCCCGCGTGGGAGACTTCTACTGCCTCCCAAAGATACACAAAGCCAACACACCCGGACGTCCTATCGTATCAGGCAACGGAACCCTGTGTGAGAACCTCTCTGGATACGTCGAGGGCATCCTGAAACCCATCGTGCAGGGAACCCCCAGCTTCTGTCGCGACACTACAGACTTCCTACAGAAACTCAGTACCCACGGACCAGTTGAACCAGGAACACTTCTCACCACGATGGACGTCTCGGCACTCTACACCAGTATTCCCCACGATGACGGCATCGCTGCGACAGCATCAATACTCAACACCAACAACAGCCAATCTCCAGACACCATCCTACAACTCATCCGCTTCATCCTGGATCACAATGTCTTCACCTTCGACAACCAGTTCTTTACCCAAACACACGGAACAGCCATGGGGACCAAATTCGCACCCCAATACGCCAACATTTTCATGCACAAGTTCGAGCGGGATTTCTTCACTGCACAGGACCTCCAACCAACACTATACACCAGATACATCGACAACATTTTCTTTCTATGGACCCACGGCGAGGAATCACTAAAGAGACTACACGATAACATCAACAAGTTCCATCCCACCATCAAGCTCACCATGGACTACTCCTCAGAATCAGTTTCTTTCTTGGACACACGAATCTCCATCAAAGACGGGCACCTCAGCACCTCACTCTACCGCAAGCCCACGGACAACCTCACGATGCTCCACTTTTCCAGCTTCCACCCTAACCACGTCAAAGAGGCCATCCCCTATGGACAGGCCCTGCGAATACACAGGGTATGCTCAGACGAGGAGGAACGCGATGGACACCTACAGACGCTGAAAGACGCCCACGTAAGAACGGGATATGACGCTCGACTCATCGATCGACAGTTCCGACGGGCCACAGCGAAAAATCGCATAGACCTCCTCAGGAGACTAACACGGGACGCAACCAACAGAGTACCCTTTGTCGTCCAGTACTTCCCCGGAGCGGAGAAACTACGCGATGTTCTCCGCAGCCTTCAACATGTCATCAATGATGACGAACACCTTGCTTTGGCCATCCCCACACCTCCACTACTCGCCTTTAAACAGCCACCCAACCTCAAACAGACCATCGTTCGCAGCAAATTACCCAGCTTTCAGGAGAACAGCGTCCACGACACCACACAACCCTGCCACGGTAACCTCTGCAAGACATGCCAGATCATCGACACAGATACCACCATCACACGAGAGGACACCACCCACCAGGTGCATGGTTCATACTCCTGTGACTCAGCCAACGTTGTCTACCTCATACGTTGCAGGAAAGGATGCCGCAGAGCATGGTACATTGGCGAGACCATGCAGACTCTGCGACAACGGATGAACGGACACCGCGCAACAATCACCAGACAGGAGGGTTCCCTCCCAGTCGGGGAACACTTCAGCAGTCAAGGACATTCAGCCACCGACCTTCGGGTAAGCGTACTCCAAGGCGGCCTTCGA
The DNA here is from genome assembly GCF_035084215.1 of Heptranchias perlo. NCBI lineage: Eukaryota > Metazoa > Chordata > Chondrichthyes > Hexanchiformes > Hexanchidae > Heptranchias > Heptranchias perlo. The sequence goes on from NC_090328.1 coordinate 138,572,679, forward strand.
GACACTCGACAACGCAAAATCGTCGAGCAGAAATTGATAGCCAAGTTCCGCACCCACGAGGACGGCCTCAACCGGGATCTTGGGTTCATGTCATGCTACACGTTACCCCACCAGCGAACAAATGTTATCTGTTTTTAATATAACGGGTCAGTTGCTGTCTTTTCTATGTTTCTACCTCTCTATCTCTGTTTTTTTTTGGTGATTTGTATATTCGGAGACCTTGTAGGTAACACCTGTCTGTCTGCACACTGATTGCCTTGGCAATGGGCAGTTGAAAAAACTGTCTGTAATCACCAGGCATTGTTCTGTGATTTTTCAATGCGATTTCATTTCGAGGATTTCATTTCCACAACATTCACCTGAGGAAGGAGGAAGCCTCCGAAAGCTTGTGAATTTAAAATAAAATTGCTGGACTATAACTTGGTGTTGTAAAATTGTTTACAAATGTAAGTGTAAGGAGCTTTTGTTTTGCCTCCAAATATCAGCTCCCATTGCCTATGAAACTCTTGTTTTTAATCAATGTATTTGCACTGACCTTAATTTCCAGAACACATTCAGCTGAATTTGAGCCATCTGTGGCTGAAAAGGTGACTTCATCATGCATTGCCTCAGAGTCATCATGATTGTACCTGTGAATCCAAGACATTTTCATTCATGGCTATTATTAAATCCTGTCAATGTAGCTGATCCAGCATCATCCACTGTAACTGGCAGAATTACTATGTTACAAATTAGGTGCAGGCAGGACAAGAGGTGACACCTTAACTGACAGCCTCAAATCTACAACAATGTCCAAAATCAGGTGAAAGTTATTTTAATGAACAAAATGTTACACCATGTGATGGCACTGATACAGTATGCAAATTACTAAAGATCCTTCCCCACTTCAGAGTTGAGAGCCGCTCAAGGGGAGACACAGCAACACCGAACCAACCTCTTGCTCCTCCCTGTCTCTTTGACCAAAAGCTCAGAGATGCTGCACTTCTGGATCTTGGCCATGGAGATCCAAGGGCTTCGAGTTGGGAGAATTCACAGGGTCAAGTGATTTCCCTCAGGAAATCAGTATGCATCACTGCTGCTGAGACTTTTCCATCATTTGTGTCAGTCAAATGCTCTCCCAATCAGCCAAAATCACAGCTACATAAAAAAGATTAAAGATGCAAATGTGTGCAGTCCTTTAGGCCACATGGAGTCTCCAATAGTGACGAAAAAATATTTGCCAAAATCCTGGCTCAACTCAGTGGCCTCAACTCAGTCCATTCAAATCAAACTGTTTAATTCATTTCCCATTCCCTTTAATATCCCACCGAGCTAATCCTATTCTCTTGCTCACTCCCCATATCCTTTAATATCCCAGCTACTCTAATCCCATTCTCAAACTCAGGGCACTCACACCTAGACTCTTCCAGCATCACATACGGCACTCCATCATTCATTTAATCTCACTCTATCTAATACCAGCACCAGCAGAGGTCCATTCATCCTGGGGGATTCAGAAAATCAATTTGAGGGCGGCACACTGGATGATCCAAAAAGCACAAGTGTGCAGAGCAGCTGGAGGTGGTCCAGGAAGCCGGACGGTGAGGTGGTCTTTTTCCCCACTCATTCCCCATAACTATTAATATCCCACCTAATCTAATCCCACTCTCTCACTCATTCCCCATAACTATTAATATCCCACCTAATCTAATCCCACTCTCTCACTCATTCCCCATAACTATTAATATCCCACCTAATCTAATCCCACTCTCTCACTCATTCCTCTTACCTTTTAATATCCCACCTAGTCTAATCCCACTCACCTGCTCACTCCCCATAACTATTAATATCCCACCTAATCTAATCCCACTCACTAATAATCCCACCCACTCCCCATACCCTTTAATATATCAGCTAGTCTAATCCCGCTCTCCCACTCACTCCCAATGCCCTTTATAGGTGAAGTAAATTTTCGCTTGTGCGAAAAAAACCAACATACATAATACATAACTACCCACGGCTTCTCTTCTCCAATACAAACTGTCGACTTAAACCCCTCTCCCCTGCCTTCTCCACCCTCACCTCAAGCAAGGGCGAGGAGCTCATAGAAAGTTACGGCACAGAATGAGGTTATTCGGTCCATCGTATGCATGCCGGCCGAAAAAGAACTATCCAGTTTAATCCCACTTTCCAGCACTTGGTCCGTAGCCCTGTACTTCAAGTGCACATCCAAGTACTTTTTAAATGAGTTCAGAGTTTCTGCCTCCACCACCCTTTCAGGCAGTGAGTTCCAGACTCCCACCATCATCTGGGTGAAAACATTTCTCCTCAGCTCCCCTCTAATCCTTCTACCAATTACTTTAAATCTATGCACCCTGGTCACTGACCCCTCTGCAAATGGAAATAGGTCCTCACTCTGCACTCTATCTAGTCCTGTCATAATTTTATACACATCAATTAAATCTCCCCTCAGCCTCCTCTGTTCCAAAGAAAACAACCCCAGCCTATCCAATCTTTTCTCAAAGCGAAAATTCTCCAACCCTGGCAACATCCTCGTAAATCTCCTCTGTACCCTCTAATCACATCCTTCCTGTAATGTGATGACCAGAACTGTACACAGTACTCAAGCTGTGGCCTAACCAATGTTTTATACAGTTTTAGAATAACCTCCCTGCTCTTATATTCTATGCCTCAACTAATAAAGGAAAGTATCCCTTGTGCCTTCTTAACCTCCTTATCGACCTGTCCTGCTATCTTCAGGGGTCTGTGGACATGCACTCCAAGGTCCCTCTGTTCCTCTATACCTCTCAGTATCCTCCCATTTATTGTATATTCCCTTGCCTTGTTTGTCCTCCCCAAATGCATTACCTCACACTTCTCCGGATTGAATTTGATTTGCCACTTTTCTGCCCACCTGACCAGTCCATTGATATCTTCCTGCAGTCTACAGCTTTTCTCCTCACTATCAACCACATGGCCAATTTTTGAATCATCTGCAAACTTCCCGATCAAGCCCCCCACATTCAAGTCCAAATCATTAATATATATCACGAAAAGCAAGGGACCTAGCACTGAGCCTTGCGGGACCCCACTGGAAACAGCCTTCCAGTCGCAAAAACACCTGTCAACCATTACTCTTTGCTTCTTGCCACTGAGCCAGTTTTGGATCCAACTCGCCACTTTCCCTTGGATCTCATGGGCTTTTACTTTTTTGACCAGTCTGCCATGTGGGACCTTGTCAAAAGCCTTGCTAAAATCCATGTACACGACATCAAACATGTTACCCTCATCGACCCTCCTTGTTACCTGCTCAAAAAATTCAATCAAGTTAGTCAGACACGACCTTCCCTTAACAAATCCACGCTGACTGTCCTTGATTAACCCATGCCTTTCCAAATGACGATTTATGCTGTCCCTCAGAATCGATTCCAATAATTTGCCCACCACTGAAGTTAGACTGACTGGCTTATAATTCCTCGGTCTCTCTCTTTCTCCCTTATTAAACAACGTTAGCAGTCTTCCAATCCTCTGGCACCACACCTGCAGCCAGGGAGGATTGGAAAAACAATGGTCAGGGGCTCTGCTATTTCCTCTCTTGCTTCTCTTAACAGCCTGGGATACATTTCATCCGGGCCTGGCGATTTATCTACTTTCAAAGATGCTAGACACCTTAATACTTCCTTTCTCATTATGTTTATACTACAATCTCTGCATCGTCCCCCTCTTTTGTGAAGACAAATGCAAAGTGTTCATTAAGACTGGGCATCCATGAGGCGCTGCGGGTCATCAGCAGCAGCACATTTGTATTCCAGCACAATCTGTAACCTCATAGCCCAGCATATTCCTCACTCTACCATTACCAACAAGCCAGGGGATCAACCCTGGTTCAATGAGGAGTGCAGAAGAGCATGCCAGGAGCAGCACCAGGCATACCTAAAAATGAGGTGCCAACCTGGTGAAGCTACAACTTAGGACTACATGCATGCTAAACAGCGGAAGCAACATGCTATAGACAGGGCTAAGCGATTCCACAACCAATGGATCAGATCAAAGCCCTGCAGTCCTGCCACATCCAGTCGTGAATGGTGGTGAACAATTAAACAACTAACGGGAGGAGGAGGCTCTGCAAACATCCCCATCCTCAATGATGGCGGAGTCCAGCACGTGAGTGCAAAAGACAAGACTGAAGCGTTTGCAGCCATCTTCAGCCAGAAGTGCCGAGCAGATGATCCATCGCGGCCTCCTCCTGATATCCCCACCATCAAAAAAGCCAGTCTTCAGCCAATTTGATTCACTCCACGTGATATCAAGAAACGGCTGATTGCACTGGATACCGCAAAGGCTATGGGCCCCGACAACATCCCAGCTGTAGTGCTGAAGACTTGTGCTCCAGAACTAGCTGCGCCTCTAGCCAAGCTGTTCCAGTACAGCTACAACACTGGCATCTACCCGACAATGTGGAAAATTGCCCAGGTATGTCCTGTCCACAAAAAGCAGGACAAATCCAATCCGGCCAATTACCGCCCCATCAGTCTACTCTCAATCATCAGCAAAGTGATGGAAGGTGTCGTCGACAGTGCTATCAAGCGGCACTTACTCACCAATAACCTGCTCACCGATGCTCAGTTTGGGTTCCGCCAGGACCACTCGGCTCCAGACCTCATTACAGCCTTGGTCCAAACATGGACAAAAGAGCTGAATTCCAGAGGTGAGGTGAGAGTGACTGCCCTTGACAAGAAGGCAGCATTTGACCGAGTGTGGCACCAAGGAGCCCTAGTAAAATTGAAGTTAATGGGAATCAGGGAGAAAACTCTCCAGTGGCTGAAGTCATACCTAGCACAAAGGAAGATGGTAGTGGTTGTTGGAGGCCAATCATCTCAGCCCCAGGACATTGCTGCAGGAGTTCCTCAGGGCAGTGTCCTAGGCCCAACCATCTTTAGATGCTTTATCAATGATCTTCCCTCGATCATAAGGTCAGAAATGGGGATGTTTGCTGATGATTGCAAAGTGTTCAGTTCCATTCGCAACCCCTCAAATAATGAAGCAGTCCGAGCCCGCATGCAGCGAGACCTGGACAGCATCCAGGCTTGGGCTCATAAGTGGCAAGTAACATATGCGCCAGACAAGTGCCAAGCAATGACCATCTCCAACAAGAGAGAGTCTAACCACCTCCCCTTGACATTCAATGGCATTACCATCGCCGAATCCCCCACCATCAACATCCTAGGGGTCACCACTGACCAGAAACTTAACTGGACCAGCCACGTAAATACTGTGGCTACAAGAGCAGGTCAGAGGCTGGGTATTCTGCGGTGAGTGACTCACCTCCTGACTCCCCAAAGCCTTTCCACCATCTACAAGGCACAAGTCAGGAGTGTGATGGAATACTCTCCACTTGCCTGGATGAGTGCAGCTCCAACAACACTCAAGAAGCTCGACACCATCCAGGACAAAGCAGCCAGCTTGATTGGCACCCCATCCACCACCCTAAACATTCACTCCCTTCACCACCGGCGCACAGTGGCTGCAGTGTGTACCATCCACAGGATGCACTACAGCAACTCGCCAAGGCTTCTTCGACAGCACCTCCCAAACCCGCGACATCGACCACCTAGAAGGACAAGGGCAGCAGGTACATGGGAACAACACCACCTGCACGTTCCCCTCCAAGTCACACACCATCCCGATTTGGAAATATATCGCCGTTCCTTCATCGTCGCTGGGTCAAAATCCTGGAACTCCCTTCCTAACAGCACTGTGGGAGAACCTTCACCACACGGACTGCAGCGGTTCAAGAAGGCGGCTCACCACCACCTTCTCAAGGGCAATTAGGGATGGGCAATAAATGCTGACCTTGCCAGCGACGCCCACATCCCATGAACAAATAAATTTTAAAAAGAACCATACCCACATCTTCCGCCTCCACACATAGGTTATCCTTACGGTCTCTAATAGGCCCTACTCTTTCCTTAGTTATTTTCTTGCTCTTTCGGCATTTATAAAACATTTTTAGGTTTTCCTTAACTTTATTTGCCAGTATTTTTTCATGCCCTCGCTTTACTTTCCTAATTCCTTTTTAATTTCACCACTGCATTTTCTATACTCCTCTAAGCTTTCTGCAGTATTGAGCTCTCGGTATCAGACATAAGCTTCCCTTTTTTGCCTTATCTTACCCTGTATGCTGCTGGTCATCCAGGGGGTTCTAGATTTGACAGTCCCACCCTTTTTCTTTGTGGGAGCATGTTTACTCTGAACCCCTTGAATGCCTCCCACTGATTTACCTTCAAGTAGATGTTTCCAGTCCATTTTTGCTAAATCACTTCTCAGCTTAGTAAAATTGGCCTTTCCCCAATTTAGAACTTTTACTCCTGTTCTATCTCTGTCCTTTTCCATAACTATGCTGAATCTAACTGAATTATGATCACTACCACCAAAATGGTCTCCCACTGATACTCCTTCCACCTGCCCAACTTCATTCCCTAAAACTAAATCCCATCTTGGTGGGCTGCTCATTGACTTCTTTATCACTACGACTGAGACTATCCGTTCAGATGCCTCTGCCGCTTCCCTCCCTTCCCTTACCCACCAAGCCAAACTTCCCCGAAGGTCCCTCCTTGCCCTAACCCTGAACTCGCATCTTTCTCTAGTTTCTCTCCTTTCTCCCCTCATGCCCTCTTCGAGCTCATCTTGACCATGAGACCCACTTCCTGCTCCCTCGACTCTATTCCCACCAAACTGCTGAGCACTCAACTTCCCTTCCTGGCCCCCATGTTAGTTGATATTGTTAACGGTTCCCTCTCCTCAGGTACTGTCCCCCTCCCCTTCAAATCTACCATCATCATCCCCCTCCTCAAAAACCCACCCTTGACCCCTCTGTCCTTGCAAACCGCCGCCTCATCTCCATCCTCCCTTTCCACTCTAAGGTCCTTGAACGTCTTTCCTGCAACTCCGTGTTTGAATCCCTCCAATCAGGTTTCCGCCCCTGCCACTGTACTGAAACAGCCCTGATCAAAGTCGCAAATGACATCCTATGTGACTGTGACCATGGTACATTACCCCTCCTTTTTCTTCTCAACTTGTCTGCAGCCTTTGACACAGTTGACCACAACATCCTCCTCCAATGCCTCTCCTCCACTGACCAGCTGGGTGGGACTACGCTCGCCTGGTTCCAGTCATAGCCAGAGAATCTCCTGCAATGGCTTCTCTTCCTGCCTGCGCACCTCTGGAGTCCCCTCCTATTTCTCATCTACATGCTGCACCTCGACGACATCATCCAAAAACACGTCAGGTTCCATTTGTATGCTGACGACACCCAGCTCTACCTCACCACCACCTCTCTCAACCCTTCCACTGTCTCTCATTTGTCACACTGCTTGTCCGACATCCAGTACTGGATGAGCAAAAATTTCCTCCAACTAAATATCGGGAAGACTGAAGCCATTGTCCTTGGTCCCCGCCACAAACTCCATTCCCTAGCCACCAATTCCATCCGTCTCCCTGGCAACTGTCTGAGGCTGAACCAGACCATTCACAACCTTGCCGTCCTATTTGACCTTGTGATGAGCTTCCAACCACATATCCGCTCCATCACCAAGACAACCTACTTCCACTTCTGTAACATCGCCCATCTCTGCCCCGCCTCAGCTCATCTGCTGCTGAAACCTTCATCCATGCCTTTGTTACCTCTAGACTTGACTATTCCAATGCTCTCCTGGCTAACCTCCCATCTTCCACCCTCCATAAACTTGAGCTCATTTATAACTCTGCTGCCCATATCCTAACTCGCACAAAGTCCCATCCATCCATCACCCCTGTGCTCGCTGACCTATATTGGCTCCCAGTCTGGAAACGCCTCGATTTTAAAATTCTCATCCTGTTTTCAAATCCCTCCATATTTCTGTAACATCCTCCAGCCGTACAATCCTTCGAGATCTCTGCGCTCCTCCAATTCTTGCCTCATGCGCATCCCCGATTTTAATCGCTCCACCACTGATGGCCGTGCCTTCAGCTGCCTGGGCCCTAAGCTCTGGAATTCCCTCGCTAAACCTCTCCGCCTCTCTACCTCTCTCTCCTCCTTTAAGACGCTCCTTAAAACCTACCTCTTAAATCAACCTGTCCTAATATCTCCTTATTTGGCTCGGTGTCAAATTTTGTTTGATAATGCTCCCTTGAAGCATCCTGGGATGTTTTACTACGTTAAAGGTGCTATATAAATGCAAGTTGTTGTTGTTGTTCATTACAACTGTACACAGTATTTGTATATATACATTTAAAAATTATACATTTATTTTCTGTGCAATATTTCAATGCCACAGTAAATCTGCTCACAACTGGGGCAATTCTTGCACCAGTAAAGTTTGTCATGCCCCAAAAGAAAGACTTCATACTTACATTGATGGGACCTTGTAAAAACACAAACACAGGTTGTCTGATTAATATTGACCAGTTCTGCTGTAATTTTGAACCTTTTATCCAGCCCAGGCCCTTCCATTTCACAATCCATAGATATCAACTGATGATACTATAAAGAGTGTATTCATTAGGGTAAAATACCCAAAATAAGCATTATATAACTAAACAATTATTTAGCTTTGACAAGTCAATTTGTGATGATGATATTTTAAACTTTTTCACTTGACATACCAGCCATTTTTGTAGCCCTTCTAAGTCTTTCAGCAATTTCAGTGCCAATTAGTGTTGGAACATGAGTCAATTCTGCACTGTGATTCTCAGTAACCAGGAGATAGGCTGAGATGCTATCTCAATTCACTAAAACCTTTATAGCAGGCAGAGAGAAGAAACTTATATCCCATCGATCTGGGCTAGATTCAAACTCTGGTTTCCAGATGTCAAAAGAACGTGAAACCCATTGCACCTACCAGACTTCCTCAAAGAATTCCTGCCAAAAGTACCTCTGGTGACTTTTGCCCAATACAACTATTACTGGTACACCATATGCTAGCAAAAATTCCTTACCTAACTTTAAATGTTCTGAGATCTTCTAAGGTGAACATGTTCCCTTCAATCATGGGAATTCCATCCACTTCTACCTCTCCATGCATTGGTTTCTTTTGAAGCATAACCCTGATATGGTCCTCCTTGGTGTCAACATCAGTCACCAGCATGTGGTCCACAGTAATCTGACTTGTGCCCCCTTCTTCTACATTCAGTTGGTTTGTAAATATCTGAAAAGAAAGAGAAAAACAATTTTTCATTTTCATCAGTTGCTTCAGGAGCAAAAAGAAACTACCACCTGGGAATTTCCACGAGGGTTCTCTGGTGGGAGATTGGCAGCACCTTCTGGAGAAATATCAAATGGCTAAAAACAGCTGTTTCTTGGTGGCGGGGGGGGTGGTTTCTGCCAATTTCCTGCCAAAGTTACAGCAGGAGTTTGGAAGAAACCAAGGGAAATTCACGGTTTATTAGTCAATAATACGGGAGAGTGGATATTCTTTCATGTAGCCCAGTGAGACCAGAGAAACTGGTTGTAACTGGCCGAATGAAGGTTATGTTACAACCCATCACCCACATAAAACTTTACAGTTATTTTTACATAATATTTGGGGTGGTTATGTCATTTTTGTACTGTGCTAAAAAGTCATCTGTGACCATGGAGTCCAAAAGTGTCCAAAGTAATGGTCTGTTCAAGATGGCAGTGATTATATCATGTGAATGGATGAAACAGCAGTTAAGCAAAGGTCATCTGATATATAACAAAAAGGGCCAGTAATAGTGAAAAGTGTTTTGTAGTAATGCTGGGAATTGATGCATAATAAATAACCTAAAGTTACAATATGTGTATGTACTCCTCCTCATGTGACACTTCTCTGCAGTGATAACACCAACAGACATTGACTCAAGTGAAAACCTCAAGCGAAGCAAGCTGGTTATTTGGGGTAATTCTTGAAAACTCAAATGTTCTCAAATTCAGTTCATTCTAGGTTTAGGTTGGCCTGTCCTTCAATAATGCCCTCAGTCCATGTGCATAATGGCGGGGGAAGGCAGCAGCCGATCCACTGCCATTTGCTGCTTGAGGCAAAGGAACAAAGTCGGATGAATTATCAGTAATAATTTTTTTAGCTATTTACCTGATTTAGTTTGACAGGGATCCTCAATCCCTGTTGTCTTATTGTGTGTCGATATTCTCTTGTGTCAATGGATATGTGGGGCAGTGAATTGAGCAGGGGAATGGGACTTACAAAGAGCCGGCACATGCTCGATGGGCCGAATGGCCTCCTTCTGTGCTATAACCATTCTATGATTCTATGCATATACACATGAACAAAATGTCCATATTTCATGTACGTATTCTTATTGTCCATATACCATCATAATCACCACCATGGCAGATAGTGGGTAACTAGCACACATCTAGAGTTGGAACAACAGAAACAAAGATGGTGAGATGGTATTCTACATTCAGTTATTCATCAAAGCATAATTTATGTGGCAAACATGACCAAACCCCAACATCATGGTAGCAGAGTATCTGCTGAAATTTCCTGCCATAGCTAGTGGCTGATCAGTGTGTGTGGGAATGGGGGCTGCCCATCTAATCATATCTCTTTTAGGGAGTGCACACATTATCTCTACCAGTACAGTGAGGGAGAATGTGTCTATGCTCCAGGGAGACCGGTGTATCTAGTCTCAACTAGTCCATGTCTTTTTAAACCATCAATGACCATAGAATAAAAAAAATACAACACCAGTGTGGTCAATTTTTATTTATATCGCCTGGTGTTGACGGGGCAGCAACAGCATCAAAATGGGATCAGTGGCCTTACCGCCCCATTGACAACGACAAAGAGATGACTTTTCGAAAGGGGCCAACACTGGGCGCCCAAAGTGTCCACCTGTCTCAGGTGGTAGATCCCTTTTAATATGCAAATCAGGGTCCGAGGATCCCAATTGCCATTTTAGGTTGGAATTGGTTGGAGAGTGCGCCTTGCCCCCGACATGATGCACAAACGATGGAGATGAAGGAGCCCTGCCAAGGTAAGTTTGAAATTATTTTTGTAGGGCCCAGAGGAGCAGGAGTGATCCTCTGAGCCCCACAAATATAATCTGAGTCGCTGCCGTCCCTGGTCTCCGAGCCTCCGCGATCATGGTCCCGTGCAGTTAGCTGCAGAGGTGGCAAAATATGAGAGGAGGCCTCAATCTGGCGAGCTGCATAGGGACGTCCGTCTGGCACTCCGTAGCTCACATGCCCGATGCTAATGAGGCCAGAGCCTCAAAATCGCAACTGTCTCTTTGGCACGGGTATGAGCAATTGGCAGGCACGCTCCACCGGTTGCTTGCTCTAAAGTCAAAATCGATCCCCAGTATCAGTGCATTGGAAGCTTAACATGAAAGTGCCTACCTCTGGAGCTTGATTGTCGACCGGGAGAACTGTAATATTGAAGCAGAGTCCAATTAAAGTGCCACCATGTTGATTGCTGACTGAAAAGAGAAACTGAAGGTGCTGTGGGTCTGGCCCTATATCCTGTATAAGAGGCATGTAGGCCACTTTCAGGTAGTTCACAGCATGCTGAAACAAAATAAAATAGGACACTTTATGTATCACAATAGTAGGTATAAGGCCAGTGAGAGAAGGAAAAACAATAAGAAAGCACAAGCCATATTTAAAGCCCTGTGTTAGGGAGCCAGGTTGGCTGTAAATACCTTCTAGGGTTCAATGGCATCAGTCGCTCCCTCAAGCGGTCTCAGCATCTGACTTTACGTGAGTTGCCCCACTGCTCTATATCTACTTGTACAACAACATAACACAAGGATGTGGCAATAGCATCACCTTGTGTTGCGGACCGGATATTCACACGTGTATTTGTTCAATTTATCCAAAGGCAAACCAAGTGAACACTTGGTGAAATGAGGCTTGATACAGATTGTTAAACTGCTTTATTTCACTTCAGGCGAACATAGAAACCAATATTTATGATATGATTTACTGTTTTCAATCATTACAACTTGTGTTGATATTTAATTCATATTTTCAAACGTGACACCCTGCATTCCATAATTTGTAAATTATGTAATAATCATAACTATAATACAAAAATCACTTGACCTCTAACAAGCTAATTTTACGAGCTACACAAACCAAAGGCTAATTAGGATCTTTGTGTAGAAGTAGCACCATTCTTTGGTAGCTGACTTCTTGACAGATTCTTGGGTGCCTGGGATATTGATCTCCACACTACACCGAACTTTCACCTGTGGCTCCTCGGAAGTGGTTGGTGAGCAGGAGCCACATCTCAGAAACCACTTCATTGGCGAGGATAAACCAAGTCAGGGTAGCCAGAAACTATTGCTGGTGGTGAAGAGCAATACCTACCTTCCAGTGCTTGCAAAATGACCATGCCAGGGCTGGCAGTGGAACCTTTCCGACTGGTTTTTGGCACCAAAGGTACAATATCCAAGTGTGTGGTAAACATAGGGCTATTTGCATGGTAAAAACCAAAAGCAACAGGTTATAGACAAAGCTAAGTGGTGCTACAACCAACAAATCAAAGCAAAGCTCCATCATCCCATCACATCCAGTCAAGAATGTGGTAGACAAGCAAGCAATTAATCGGAGGAGGAGGCTCCAGGAACATCTCTATCCTCAACTCTGGTGGAGACCAATATGCGAGTTCAAAAGACAAGGCTAAAGTGTTTGCAAGCATCTTCAGCCAGAAGTGCTAAATGGATAATCCTACTTGGCATCCAATGACACCACCATCACAGATGTCAATGTCCAGCCAATTTGGCATTAAGAAGCTGCTGTATACGCTGGATGCAGCAAAAGCTACGGGCTCTGATAGTGCTGCCTGTCGTGCTGAAGACTTGTGCACCAGAACTAGCAGGCTCCCTACCTACCCAAGCTATTCCAGTGCAGCTATGGCAGTGGCATCTACCCGACAATGTGGAAATGTGCCCAGGTGTGTTTTATCCACAAGAAGCAGGACAAATCTAATGAAGGTTATTAACGCCTTAACAGCTTCCTCCCAATTATCAGCAAGGTGATGGAAGTAATCAATCGTGCCATCAGGGGACAACGACTCACCAATAACCTGGCTGCCACCACTCTGTTTGGGCTCTGCCAGAACTATTTGGCTCCTAACCTTGCCGTAGCCTTGACCCAGACATGGACACAAGAGCTGAATGCCAAAGAAGTGAGAGCGGCTGCCCTTGATACCAAGGCAGCATTCCACTGCAAACCCCTGCAAAACTGAGGTCTGTGAGGGTCAATGGTAAAATCATCCATGGGCTGGTGTCATACATGACAGATAGGAAGACGGTCATGTTTGTCGGAGCCCAATTATCACAACCCAGGACATATCTGCAGGAGTTCCTTAGGGCAGCATCATTGGCCTTATCATCCTCAGCTGCTTCATTGATGATCTTCCCTCTGTCATAAGGTCAGAAGTGAGGCTATTTGTTGATGATTTTACAGTGTTCAGCTCCATTCATAATTCCATGAAGCAGCCCACACCAGCCTATAGCAGGATCTGGACAAAACACCGCCTGGGTTGACAAGTGGCAGATAATATTTGCATCACATAAGTACTAGGCAATGACCATTTCCATAAAGGGAAGCAGATTCAATAGTAACTTTCAAAAGGGAATTGGATAAATACTTGAAGGGAATGTGGAAAGAGCAGGGAATGGGACTAATTGGATAGCTCTTTCAAAGAGCCAGCACAGGTCATGGTCCGAATGGCCTCCTCCTGTGCTTTACCTTACTATGATACTGTGATATACCCCTGATCTTTTATTGTCATTGGGTTAATATCCTGCAATTTCCTTCTTAATACCATTTTGGGAACACCATCACCACAAGGACTGGAGTAGCTGAAGGAGATGACACATCACCACCTTCTTAGGGCAACTAAGGATGGATAATAAATGTGGCATGGTCAGCATCATCCAGATCTCAAGAACTAATAAAAAAGACACAATTTTGGCACTGTATGTTGTGGCTGGCCGCCATAGAGGAATTTTAAGAGTATCTAACACATATTTTTCTTTTGTGAACTAAAATAGTCATAATGGAATGCAATGCACCAATTGCAAAATTCTAATGTGGAGAAGGCACTTAGAGGGAGACGGATAAATCAAAGCAACAGCAAACACACCATCTTATTTAAATAGTAGCAGATCTCCTATGGTGTTGCTCATGGTGAGTTGCTGCTTTGAAACAACAGGGATGCTATCGACAAAGTAAGTGAACATTTAGAGGAAGCGCACACTATACGCAAAACTTTTAGTATATTATGCTTTAAACTCATAGGTTAAACAAGATACTTGATATGACATGGATTATACGATACTCTTGTTGAAGACCAACAATTAGTCTTTTGAATGGTTCAATGCTGTTTTTCACAGAACTACTTGCGATTATTGTAAGTTAACTGTTGTACCATGGCATCAATTCACACACTGCTGGTCTGAATGGATACATGGACAAGCTGGATGGATTGAATAGTTTTTCTGGCTCCTACTTTTTAATGTTCCTTGCTCACTAGTTTTGAAAGTAATAAATTTTAAATACCTGTGTGAATGATCTCAGCATCGGGACAGTGGAGTCTTTAACCAGTTTCTTCATGCTGTCTGTTAGAAACAGTTTCCCAGCATCAGACAGGCTCAATAGAGAAGGAGAGACACAATTAGACCTCAAGAGCTTCCAGCATTGGAACTTCATACATCATCATTCAACAATATTTAGGCACATGATTTGATTCTCTGTACACAAACACCAAATATTGTTTCGCCCAAAAGCAAAACTGGAGGGGAGGAAGAGTTGTAACTCCCTTTTAAAGCTGCACAGCCAACATCATTATCTTTTCAGCATTGACCAGAAACTCAACTGGAGTAACCACATAAATGTCGTGGCTATTAGAGATCAGAGACTGTGTTTTCTGCAGTGAGTGCCTCCCCAAAACCTCCCCACCTCCTCCTGACTCCACAAAACCTCCCCACCTCCTCCGGACTCCCCAAAGCCTCCCCACCATCTCCTGCCTCCCCAAAGCCTCCCCACCACCTCCAGACTCCACAAAACCTCCCCACCACCTCCTGACTCCACAAAACCTCCCCACCACCTCCTGACTCCACAAAACCTCCCCACCACCTCCTGACTCCACAAAACCTCCCCACCACCTCCTGACTCCACAAAGCCTCCCCACCACCTCCTGACTCCACAAAACCTCCCCACCACCTCCTGACTCCCCAAAGCCTCCCCACCACCTCCTGACTCCCCAAAACCTCCCCACCACCTCCTGACTCCACAAAACCTCCCCACCACCTCCTGACTCCACAAAGCCTCCCCACCACCTCCTGACTCCACAAAACCTCCCCACCACCTCCTGACTCCCCAAAACCTCCCCACCACCTCCTGACTCCACAAAGCCTCCCCACCACCTCCTGACTCCACAAAACCTCCCCACCACCTCCTGACTCCCCAAAGCCTCCCCACCACCTCCTGACTCCCCAAAGCCTCCCCACCACCTCCTGACTCCACAAAACCTCCCCACAACCTCCTGACTCCCCAAAGCCTCCCCACCACCTCCTGACTCCACAAAACCTCCCCACCACCTCCTGACTCCCCAAAACCTCCCCACCACCTCCTGACTCCACAAAACCTCCCCACCACCTCCTGACTCTACAAAACCTCCCCACCACCTCCTGACTCCACAAAACCTCCCCACCACCTCCTGACTCCCCAAAACCTCCCCACCACCTCCTGACTCCACAAAACCTCCCCACCACCTCCTGACTTCACAAAACCTCCCCACCACCTCCTGACTCCCCAAAACCTCCCCACCACCTCCTGACTCCACAAAACCTCCCCACCACCTCCTGACTCCACAAAACCTCCCCACCACCTCCTGACTTCACAAAACCTCCCCACCACCTCCTGACTCCCCAAAACCTCCCCACCACCTCCTGACTCCACAAAACCTCCCCACCACCTCCTGACTCCACAAAACCTCCCCACCACCTCCTGACTTCACAAAGCCTCCCCACCACCTCCTGACTCCACAAAGCCTCCCCACCACCTCCTGACTCCACAAAACCTCCCCACCACCTCCTGACTCCCCAAAGCCTCCCCACCACCTCCTGACTCCCCAAAACCTCCCCACCACCTCCTGACTCCCCAAAACCTCCCCACCACCTCCTGACTCCACAAAACCTCCCCACCACCTCCTGACTCCACAAAACCTCCCCACCACCTCCTGACTCCCCAAAACCTCCCCACCACCTCCTGACTCTACAAAACCTCCCCACCACCTCCTGACTCCACAAAACCTTCCCACCACCTCCTGACTCCCCAAAACCTCCCCACCACCTCCTGACTCCACAAAACCTCCCCACCACCTCCTGACTCCCCAAAACCTCCCCACCACCTCCTGACTCCACAAAACCTCCCCACCACCTCCTGACTCCCCAAAACCTCCCCACCACCTCCTGACTCTACAAAGCCTCCCCACCACCTCCTGACTCCACAAAACCTCCCCACCACCTCCTGACTCCCCAAAACCTCCCCACCACCTCCTGACTCCCCAAAACCTCCCCACCACCTCCTGACTCCACAAAGCCTCCCCACCACCTCCTGACTCCACAAAACCTCCCCACCACCTCCTGACTCCCCAAAACCTCCCCACCACCTCCTGACTCCCCAAAGCCTCCCCACCACCTCCTGACTCCCCAAAGCCTCCCCACCACCTCCTGACTCCACAAAACCTCCCCACCACCTCCTGACTCCCCAAAGCCTCCCCACCACCTCCTGACTCCACAAAACCTCCCCACCACCTCCTGACTCCCCAAAACCTCCCCACCACCTCCTGACTCCACAAAACCTCCCCACCACCTCCTGACTCTACAAAACCTCCCCACCACCTCCTGACTCCACAAAACCTCCCCACCACCTCCTGACTCCCCAAAACCTCCCCACCACCTCCTGACTCCACAAAACCTCCCCACCACCTCCTGACTCTACAAAACCTCCCCACCACCTCCTGACTCCACAAAACCTCCCCACCACCTCCTGACTCCCCAAAACCTCCCCACCACCTCCTGACTCCACAAAACCTCCCCACCACCTCCTGACTCCACAAAACCTCCCCACCACCTCCTGACTCCCCAAAACCTCCCCACCACCTCCTGACTCCACAAAACCTCCCCACCACCTCCTGACTCCACAAAACCTCCCCACCACCTCCTGACTTCACAAAACCTCCCCACCACCTCCTGACTCCACAAATCCTCCCCACCACCTCCTGACTCCACAAAGCCTCCCCACCACCTCCTGACTCCACAAAACCTCCCCACCACCTCCTGACTCCACAAAACCTCCCCACCACCTCCTGACTCTACAAAACCTCCCCACCACCTCCTGACTCCACAAAACCTCCCCACCACCTCCTGACTCCCCAAAACCTCCCCACCACCTCCTGACTCCCCAAAACCTCCCCACCACCTCCTGACTCTACAAAACCTCCCCACCACCTCCTGACTCCACAAAACCTCCCCACCACCTCCTGACTCCACAAAACCTCCCCACCACCTCCTGACTCCACAAAACCTCCCCACCACCTCCTGACTCCACAAAACCTCCCCACCACCTCCTGACTCCACAAAACCTCCCCACCACCTACATGGCACAAGGCAGGAGTGTGCTGGAATACTCTCCACTTGCCTGGATGGGTGCAGCTACAACAACACTGAAGAAGCTCGACACCATCGGCAGCCCATCCATCGGCTTAAACATCCACTCCCTCCACCACTGATATGCAGTGTGCACTATCTATAGGAAGCGCTGCCACAACTCGCCGGACATTTTGGCAGCAGCTCCCAAACCCATGACCTCCACCAACTAGGAGGAGGGCAGAAGGTGCATGAGAATACGTCCCCTCCGAGTCACACCCCATCCCGTTGTACACCGTCCCCTCCGAGTCACACCCCATCCCGTTGTACACCGCCCCCTTCGAGTCACACCCCATCCCGTTGTACACCGTCCCCTCCGAGTCACACCCCATCCCGTTGTACACCGCCCCCTTCGAGTCACACACCATCCCGTTGTACACCGTCCCCTCCGAGTCACACCCCATCCCGTTGTACACCGCCCCCTTCGAGTCACACACCATCCCGTTGTACACCGTCCCCTTCGAGTCACACACCATCCCGTTGTACACCGTCCCCTTCGAGTCACACCCCATCCCGTTGTACACCGTCCCCTCCGAGTCACACCCCATCCCGTTGTACACCGTCCCCTTCGAGTCACACACCATCCCGTTGTACACCGTCCCCTCCGAGTCACACCCCATCCCGTTGTACACCGTCCCCTCCGAGTCACACCCCATCCCGTTGTACACCGTCCCCTTCGAGTCACACCCCATCCCGTTGTACACCGTCCCCTCCGAGTCACACCCCATCCCGTTGTACACGTCCCCTCCAAGTCACACCCCATCCCGTTGTACACCGTCCCCTTCGAGTCACACACCATCCCGTTGTACACCGTCCCCTTCGAGTCACACACCATCCCGTTGTACACCGTCCCCTCCGAGTCACACACCATCCCGTTGTACACCGTCCCCTCCGAGTCACACCCCATCCCGTTGTACACCGTCCCCTTCGAGTCACACACCATCCCGTTGTACACCGTCCCCTTCGAGTCACACACCATCCCGTTGTACACCGTCCCCTTCGAGTCACACCCCATCCCGTTGTACACCGTCCCCTTCGAGTCACACACCATCCCGTTGTACACCGTCCCCTTTGAGTCACACACCATCCCGTTGTACACCGTCCCCTTCGAGTCACACCCCATCCCGTTGTACACCGTCCCCTCCGAGTCACACACCATCCCGTTGTACACCGTCCCCTCCGAGTCACACCCCATCCCGTTGTACACCGTCCCCTTCGAGTCACACACCATCCCGTTGTACACGTCCCCTCCAAGTCACACCCCATCCCGTTGTACACCGTCCCCTCCGAGTCACACCCCATCCCGTTGTACACCGTCCCCTCCGAGTCACACCCCATCCCGTTGTACACCGTCCCCTCCGAGTCACACACCATCCCGTTGTACACCGTCCCCTCCGAGTCACACCCCATCCCATTATACCCTGCCTGATTTTCTTTTCCACTGAAATCAATGGTGTAAAATGGGCTGCTGATTCGCTATGAGCCCATTTCACACTACTGACACAGGTCAATTTCTCCCCCTATTTGTACTATTGAACAATTAGCATTTGTTCATGATTTTAATCAAAGAACAAAATGTGCCAGAAATTGCTGCAATGGCTGGTTTGGCGGCGAATGACGTTAATTGGACTTTAATGCTCAACATTGACATCGCACTATACTTGCACCACAAATTGCTGGACATCGATAGGATAACAGCACAACGATGTCAATGTCACATCTGCAACCTCACGAACGTCATGCCCAATTGCATATTTCCTTAACCGATGAAACAAATGCATTGAGAAAGAAACAGAGTGAATGATGCAGTAGGAAATACGGTGAATAAGAGTCAAATTAGAGACAGAAAGAAGAATAAAGAGGGAAAGAAAGTTGATTAAGAGAGAGAGGAAAAAAAGAGTCAAAAAGGAACGGTAAAGAAAAAGTTAAAAAGAACAAGCAGAAGAGGACATTGTAACCCAGTTGTGTTTGGGGATTGTTGTATTGGTCCTTGAGAAGTTAATGAGTGAATGGCAGGGTAGGTGTGTGAAATGTACAAACATTCTTGACCCATGAAGTATAGAACCAGGATCAGGACTATGATCAGGAACAGTGGAACACCCAGTGGGTATGCCATTGCTCTGCTTTCATATGAACACAGGAATTGTTAGTTGAAAAAAGACCAAGGTCCATCTAGTTTGCCTTCTACCATCCTGGTAGTCGCATGATACAATGCCCTGTACAACTTCAACAAGACATCCCAACTCCTGCATTCAATGTTCTGACACAATGTTTTTCCCTGGAGAGTAGGAGGTTTAGGGGTGATCTTATAGAAGTCTATAAAATAATGAGGGGCATAGATAAGGTCGATAGTCAAAATCTTTTCCCAAAGGTAGGGGAGTCTATAACGAGGGGGCATAGATTTAAGATGAGAGGGGAGAGATACAAAAGGGTCCAGAGGGGCAATTTTTTCACTCAAAGGGTGGTGAGTGTCTGGAACGAGCTGCCAGAGGCAGTAGTAGAGGCGGGTACAATTTTGTCTTTTAAAAAGCATTTGGACAGTTACATGGGTAAGATGGGTATCGAGGGATATGGGCCAAGTGCAGGCAATTGGGACTAGCTTAGTGGTATAAACTGGGCGACAGGGACATGTTGGGCCGAAGGGCCTGTTTCCATGTTGTAACTTCTATGATTCTATGATTCTATAATGGAGTGGTTAACTAATCATAAAAATCAATCTTGATCAATTAGTCTTCAACAGACCCAGAGATGAGGAAACCACCAGTGGTGGAGAGCTTTGGGAATCATAGGTCCAAAATCACCTTTTTCCTCCCAAGAATGCTACACCTCCCATATGTCATGTCTCAAATTACTCATAAACTGTATCCTAAAATGTTATTTTCTGCAAGAAATCGTTCTAATTTGCATTTGAATGAACTCTTCTGAGTGTCGAAACAGCACTGCATCCTGAAAATTATTGCCTTCTAACACTAACAGGAGTGTGAATGGCAAGACTGACCCAAAAATACTACCATGACAGATAAATAGAACAACAAACCTTGAGGAACAATTCACTATCGACTGGAGTGAGACTCCACAACTTCACTGTTTCCTTTCTGGGCCTCCAAGCGTCATGTCAGGACCATAAATCACGTCATTAACAGGGTCCTCAACGACTTTATCAGCCCTAAATGGCTGCGGGTGGGAATACTTCGTGATAACGTCGTAAATCCAGAAATTTCACGATCGCCATTAAGTTCAATGGGTAGCCTCACGGCGAGAATGAACTTTTATCAGCTTTGGTGAGGCTAATAGCGGAGAGGCGAAAATCGTCCAGTAATTTGCGGAGAATCGGAACTCATAGATTATCTCTTTTACTCCGCAAATTGCTAGATTTTTTCAAATTATTAATGGCGAACACCAATCATTATAATGACGCAGCTTCCCAACAATTTCTGGCTCTATAGCTGTGCTCCAAGAAAGCAACAAGGAGATGGCATTAAATAAGAAGTATGCCAGAAACAGTATTTAACTCCACATCAGTTATGCTGTGGAATGAAATTACTTTTTCAATCTCTAACAGAGTTGTTATTACTATTAGCATTCAGAGCAACAATTGGAATGTTCTTCAACAAATGTTTTATGGTAGAATAGTTAGTATAAGAATACTATCAAGCAGAAATGGATCAGAGAATTCACTCTGATGGCCGCTGAAAGATCGGGGCTTTCATGGAAACTTAAGCATCAGCTACCCTAGTTCAGCAGTGAAGTAACTGCAATATGAATGGCTCGAAGTGCTTAAAGGAGCTGTATTGTCACAGTAAACACACTACTGTGTTTGAATACCAGGTAGGCAATGATGTGATCGCGTCACTGATTACATCTGTCATTACAAATTTATTACTCTATTTTAATTGTTGCTTTGTAATAAACAATATGTACTACAACACCATTTTGCAGTGACATCAAATACAGGGTTGGTTTTACTCCCCCTTTCTTCAAGTGAAACTTGGGCAGTTAAATAGCCAAATGCGCACAACTGCAATGAACTGAAACTGAGTTTCAGGGTTTGGGTTATTAACATAACAGTTGTTATGCTTTAACTGAAGCCTCTCAACCTGAATCTTAGTGACTCTCTTCTATAGCCCTCCCATGGCCTTCGCATCCTTCCTGAGCTAAATGACCAAAATTGGACACAATGGCCCAGAAATTTGATCGCACCCATGAACTTACATGCAGGGGTCAGGACGCGCACTGCACGCACCGGTCAACGTTGCTCAGGCATCCTGTATATTACAGGCTGCCTGCTGATTATCATCACTCAGGTGCCCACGCCTGTTTGGGGGCCGGATATTGGGCGTATCTGATACCACTTATAGGCAGCCAGTGCCTCTTAAAGGGGAGGTGCACTTTGGCTGTAGACCCCAGGGAAGGAGAGAAATGGCTGCTGGACCTGCAGCTCGTAACCCAGGTTCTCAGATGCAGTCTTGAAGGCCCTGGTCCATGTAGTGGACAGGAGGAAGGACATCCTCTTCCTCCCAGGAAGCCCTCCAGCCATCAATTCCGTCGCCAGTGGGAAGAGATGGCAGAAGAGGTCAATGCTAGGAACTTAGCTCCCAAGACACAGCTGCAATGCTGGAAAAAACTCAATGATCTCACCAGAGTTGTCAAGGTAACAATACTGCTCTTACTCTCTGCTCACATCTCCAGCCTCACCACTCACAATACTCCCCTCCCCATTTCCCTTCACTCTCCTACAATCACTGTACCACACCACTACACCTACTTCTCCTTACACACTTACTCACACACTCACCTCTATTGCAACCCATGCTTCCTCACAACTCACATCTGACACACTGCATACAAGCTATTCCACTATGACAGGCACATTTTCTGAACATCTCACAAGACTGTCATTAACACACACCCATCATTCTTGTAGAAGAAGGTCACATACAACTCCCTCCGCTTGAAGCGTGCTGGCCATCATAGGCAGGAGAAGAGTCATGGCCGTAGTGAGGGGCAATATTGGAGGAGACGTCACGCAGGCTTCCTTCACACCTTATCCTCTTTTTCCCTCATTACTTCCATCTCATCCAACACACTCTGCATGATAAACTGAAAATGCCTTTATCAGCCATTTCTTTCTCCCTTTACAATAAAGACTAACGCTAGTCCCTGTCTTTTACTTCAGGTGCTGAAGATGTGGAGTTACCTCTGCCACTCGAGGAAGAGGAGGGCCAGCCTTCCTGATGATGCAGCATCACTCGATCTCACCCTCGCAAGCACCAGTTCAGACACTGACACCACACATACTTTTCGAGGCTAGGCTACAGGAGGGGTCTCCTCAGGTGAGGAATCACTGGGTACAAGTGTGCAGGAGCTAGGGAGGGAGATAGGATGCTGCAGGTGCCAGCTCGCTGGAAGGCCGAGGTCACATACTATGTCTGCTGCAGAGGATTCAGGTGCTAACTTCGAGGGCCCAGCCTGCTGACAAAGGTTCAAGGGCATATACCAAGAAATGCTAGGTACACTGGTAACCTGAGAGTGAGCTTGTGCACAATATCTCAGAGCATGAAGGAGTCCAGCTCCAACCTGTCTCAAGCCTTCGCACAGAGCATGGAGAACATTTTGTCCAACATGGACCGAGCGGTCAGCTCCATCAACACAACAGTGGCGCCCACCATCATGGAGCCTCTAACAGCTGTCATGCATCCTCAGCTGCCATCTTGACTTTGGGGACCACCGCTGACAGGGGCTTCGACAGCATCTCATCACTCCTGCACTCTGTTCTCACGCAGAGCTGTAGGATTGCTGAGGCGCAGTCCCAGGAGAGTGGCCTTGGCTCCATGGGACAGGCACATGCTGTCATCCCTCAGAATCACACCATGCCTGCTCCCCCACCATCCACACTCCCAGGGCCCTTGTCAGTGCCACACAGCCAGCTGGGCCAGACTGCCCCGGCCAATGCCGAGATGCTGCAGTTCAAGGCTGTTCAAGGTCGCCCACCAGGGCCATTTGAAGTGTCCTCAATGGAAGCTCAGCAGCCTTCCACATCCCAATCTGTAGCCACTGGAGAAACACTTCATAGGAGCAGTAGGCTGGGAAACGCGCACAGCAGACAGACACTAAGGGTTTACACAAGAGTAATTCATTATTATTCCTGTTAACTGTTAGATAGAGATGGAATTGAGTTATTTGATAAATTAATTTTTTGTTCTGGATTTGGTGCTGGGGTTTATTTTTGTAGTAAAGTGAGGGCAAGACCCATAAGGCTAGTCTGAAGGAAGGCAATTGAACGGTGGTAGTAAGGACGGTGGTGAAAAGGACTGTGCAACTGTTGGTGTCTTGGGGATGGGAGGGATGATTTCGATGAAGCGGTCCTACACGAGCTGGTCTCTGACACCTCTGGCAGCTAGGAGCACTCGTGGTCGCTACCTTTCCTCCTCCCCCTCCTCCTCCTCCTTCTCCTGCTACACTTCTCGTTGCCTAGGCAGTGGTATGGGCTGATCCCACATGATGATAAAGCTGAGGAGCTGGATACCGCAAAGTGCCTCCGGAACGGTCCAAACAGTGGAGCATTGCTTCAGCACACCGATTGTTTGCTTCATCATGTTTCTTGTGGTGCCATGGCTCTCGTTGAAGGCCTGCTCTGCAGCTCTGGGCCTGGCAGACTGCAGCATCTCGGCATCGGCAGGGGCAGTGTGGCCCGGCTGGCTGTGTGGCACTAACAAGAGCCATGGGAGAGTGGGTGGCAGGGGAGCAGGCATAGTGTGATCCTGAGAGATGACGCACGTGCCTCGCCCATGGAGCCAAGGCCACTCTCCTGTGTATGGATTCCTCACAGGACTAATCAGCCTTGTCTGGAGGGGATATCACTTGTTGTCAAGGAGCCAGCACGTAACTTGATGGCCAGGTTGGAATAAAAACAGCACAGACAACTGGCGTAGGATGATTTTTTTTATTCATTCATGGCATGTGGGTGTCGCTGGCTAGGCCGGCATTTATTGCAATCCCAAATTGCCCTTGAGAAGGTGGTGGTGAGCCGCCTTCTTGAACCGCTGCAGTCCGTGTGGTGAAGGTTCTCCCACAGTGCTGTTAGGAAGGGAGTTCCAGGATTTTGACCCAGCGACGATGAAGGAACGGCGATATATTTCCAAGTCGGGATGGTGTGTGACTTGGAGGGGAACGTGCAGGTGGTGGTGTTCCCATGTGCCTGCTGCCCTTGTCCTTCTAGGTGTTAGAGGTCACGGGTTTGGGAGGTGCTGTTGAAGAAGCCTTGGCGAGTTGCTGCAGTGCATCCTGTGGATGGTACACACTGCAGCCACTGTGCGCCGGTGGTGGAGGGAGTTAATGTTTAAGGTGGCGGATGGGGTGCCAATCAAGCGGGCTGCTTTGTCCTGGATGATGTCAACTTCTTGAGTGTTGTTGGAGCTGCACTCATTCAGGCAAGTGGAGAGTATTCCATCACACTCCTGACTTGTGCCTTGTAGATGGTGGAAAGGCTTTGGGGAGTCAGGAGTTGAGTCACGAACCGCAGAATACCCAGCCTCTGACCTGCTCTTGTAGCCACAGTATTTATATGGCTGGTCCAGTTAAGTTTCTGGTCAATGGTGACCCCCAGGATGTTGATGGTGGGGGATTCGGCAATGGTAATGCCGTTGAATGTCAAGGGGAGGTGGTTAGACTCTCTTGTTGGAAACAGTCATTGCCTGGCACTTGTCTGGCGCAAATGTTACTTGCCACTTATCAGCCCAAGCCTGGATGTTGTCCAGGTCTTGCTGCATGTGGGCACGGATTGTTTCATTATTTGAGGGGTTGCGAATGGAACTGAACACTGTGCAATCATCAGTGAACATCCCCATTTCTGACCTGATGATGGAGGGAAGGTCATTGATGAAGCAGCTGAAGATGGTTGGGCCTAGGACACTGTCCTGAGGAACTCCTGCAGCAATGTCCTGGGCCTGAGATGATTGGCCTCCAACAACTATTACCATCTTCCTTTGTGCTAGGTATGACTCCAGCCACTGGAGAGTTTCCCCCTGATTCCCATTGACTTCAATTTTACTCGGGCTCCTTGGTGCCACACTCGGTCAAATGCTGCCTTGATGTCAAGGGCAGTCACTCTCACCTCACCTCTGGAATTCAGCTCTTTTGTCCATGTTTGGACCAAGGCTGTAATGAGGTCTGGAGCCGAGTGGTCCTGGCGGAACCCAAACTGAGCATCGGTGAGCAGGTTATTGGTGAGTAAGTGCTGCTTGATAGCACTGTCGATGACACCTTCCATCACTTTGCTGATGATTGAGAGTAGACTGATGGGGCGGTAATTGGCCGGATTGGATTTGTCATGCTTTTTGTGGACAGGACATACCTGGGCAATTTTCCACTTTGTCGGGTAGATGCCAGTGCTGTAGCTGTACTGGAACAGCTTGGCTAGAGCCTTGGCTAGTTCTAGAGCACAAGTCTTTAGCACTACAGCTGGGATGTTAGAGTCATAGAGTCATAGAGTCATACAGCACGGATAGAGGCCCTTCGGCCCATCGTGTCTGCGCCGGCCATCAAGCCCAGTCTACTCTAATCCCATATTCCAGCATTTGGTCCGTAGCTTTGTATGCTGTGGCATTTCAAGTGCTCATCCAAATGCTTCTTGAATGTTGTGAGGGTTCCTGCCTCCACAACCCTTTCAAGCAGTGAGTTCCAGACTCCAACCACCCTCTGGGTGAAAAAGTTCTCTCTCAAATCCCCTCTAAACCTTCCGCCTTTTACCTTGAATCTATGCCCCCTTGTTATAGAATCCTCAACGAAGGGAAAAAGCTCCTTCGAGGCCCATAATCTTTACCGTATCCAGTGCACTCAACCTTTCTTGATATCACGTGGAGCGAAAAGAATTGGCTGAAGACTGGCTTCTGTGATGTTGGGGATCTCAGGAGGAGGCTGAGATGGATCATCCACTCGGCACTTCTGGCTGAAGATGGTTGCAAACGCTTCAGCCTTGTTTTTTGCACTCACGTGCTGGGCTCTACCATCATTGAGGATGGGGCTGTTCACGGAGCCTCCTCCTCCCATTAGTTGTTTAATTGTCCACCACCATTCACGACTTGATGAGGCAGGGCTGCAAAGCTTTGATCTGATCCGTTGGTTGGGGAATCGCTTAGCTCTATCTATAGCATGTTGCTTCCGCTGTTTAGCATGCCTGGGGTGATCCCCTGGCTGGATGATAATGGTAGAGTGAGGAATATGCCGGGCCATGAGATTACAGATTGTGCTGGAATACAATTCTGCTGCTGCTGATGGCCCACAGCGCCTCATGGATGCCCAGTTTTGAGCTGCTAGATCTATTCTGAAACTGTCTAGCGCAGTGGTAGTGCCACACAACACGATGGACAGTGTCCTCAGTGTGAAGACAGGACTTCGTCTCCACGAGGACTGTGCGGTGGTCACTCCTACCAATACTATCATGGACAGATGCATCTGCGACAGGTGGATTGGTGAGGACAAGGTCTAGTAGGTTTTTCCTTCGTGTTGGTTCGCTCACCACCTGCCACAGGCCCAGTCTGGCAGCTATGTCCTTCAGGACTCGGCCAGCTCCGTCAGTAGTGGTGCTACCGAGCCACTCTTGGTGATGGACATTGAAGTCCCCCACCCAGAGTACATTCTGTGCCCTTGCTATCCTCAGTGCTTCCTCCAAGTGCTGCTCAACATGGTGGAGTACTGATTCATCAGCTGAGGGAGGGTAGTAGGTGGTAATCAGCAGGAGGTTTCCTTGCCCATGTTTGATCTGATGCCATGTGACTTCGTGGGGTCCGGAGTCAATGTTGAGGACTCCCAGGGCCACTCCCTCCTGATTGTATATCACTGTACCGCCACCTCTGGTGGGTCTGTCCTTCCTGTGGGAGGACATACCCAGGGAAGGTGATGGAGGAGTCTGGGACGTTGGCTGATAGGTATGATTCTGTGAGTATGGCTATGTCAGGCTGTTGCTTGACTAGTCCGTGGGGCAGCTCTCCAAATCCTGGCGCAAGTCCCCAGATGTTAGTGAGGAGGACCTTGCAGGGTCGACTGGGCTTGGTTTGCCTTTGTCGTGTCCGGTGCCTAGTGGTCCGATGCCGGGTGGTCCGTCCAGTTTTATTCTCATTATGTCTTTTTGTAGCGGGATTATACAACTGAGTGGCTTGCTCGGCCATTTCAGAGGGTGGTTTAAATTCAACCACACTGTTGCGGGTCTGGAGTCGCATATAGGCCAGACCGGGTAAGGACGGCATGTTTCCTTCCCTAAAGGACATTAGTGAACCAGATGGATTTTTACGACAATCCGGTGGTTTCATGGCCACCATTACTGATACTCGCTTTTTATTCCAGATTTTATTTAAATTCCCCAGCTGCCCTGGTGGGATTTGAACTCATGTCTCCGGATTATTAGTCCAGGGATAGAGTCATGACAGCTGTCAGGATATTGGGCACAGACCTATATGATGTGCTGCCTGTAGTGCAAACCTGCTGGACGTTGAGGTAGTGGAATCCCTTACGATTGATTAGGTATCGTCAAGGTGCCCAAAATATAACCATTGATAAACATGCCAGGCCAATGATAGGGAGCACACAAGGCAATGTGTGTGCTAGCTATGGCACCTTGCACACTGGGGAAGCCTGCTACACGGGTGAAGCATGGTGCTCTCTCGTCCTGTTTCATTCTGTCCATGGGGGAATGAGATGCAAGTGTTCCTCCTGGTGTAGAGACCTTGGTGACCTCCCTGACACAACGGTGGACTGCAAACTGGGAGATCTTGCTGATGTCACCAGCTGCAGCCTAAAAGGAGCCTATGACATAAAAGCTAAGGGCCACAGTGAACTTGACAGCCACAGGCAGTGGTGTCCATGCCCTGGTGTGAGGCTCGAGTTGCGGCTGCAGCAGGTGACAGAGCTCAGTGACAGCCTCCTTTGTAAAGTGAAGGAGCCTCATTCATTGTCCTCAGTTAAGTTCATGTAGGCAAAGTATTCCTTGAATACCCACAGTGGGTATAGCCTCCTGGGCAGTGCCTCCTCCTCCCTCTTGTGGCAGTTGCTCCTGCTCTCTGCTGTCTGCTGTTTTCCTTGCTGCTCCCCTTCCTCATCCAGCCCTGAAGACAACCCATGAGACCACCCATGACTGCAGTCAAGCTATTTGAAGCAGCCAACACCACCAGCAAAATCTTGTTTTGTGCCGACTTAACTTTCCAGAGTGATGAAAAACACCAAGAAATTACCAGTAGTTAACCAACAGCTTGAAACGTCAAACCAACAACTAACCATTAAGTTCTGCATCACCCCTTTGAATAGCGCTGGTGAAGGGTCCTTCCTGCCGTTTCAAACTACATGTTGCTAGTTTTGTTTACCAACTCCTTTTAGAGTTTGGCCATTTAATGTCTACATCCTCTCCTTATTCTTCTCTAATGTATTACCACATATGCTGTGGGTTGGGGTTTAAACTAATTTGGCAGGAGGATGGACACCAGGATATCGCATTGAAAAGGAGAAATAAGGGTCACAAAGAATCGGGAGAGAAAGATAGCACTTGAGCAAGTAATAGTACAGTGGTGGTGGGATCAGGCTAAGAAGGAGTACAAGCAAGTCTTGGACTGGTTTGCGGTGCATGTGTGTAAATGCATGAAGTATGGTAAAGAAGGTTGGTGAGCTGCAGGCGCAAATAGCCACATGGGAATATGATGTTGTTACGGCAGCTGGGGAATTTAAATTCAATTAATTAAATAAAATCTGGAATTAAAATACTAGTATCAGTAATGGTGGCCATGAAACTACCGGATTGTCGTAAAAACCCATCTGGTTCACTAATGTCCTTTCGGGAAGGAAACCTGCCGTCCTTACCCGGTCTGGCCTATATGTGACTCCAGACCCACAGCAATGTGGTTGACTCTTAATTGCCCTCTGAAATGGCCTAGTAAGCCACTCAGTTGTAAAATCTCGCTAAAAAAAGTCACCACACGGACTGCAGCGGTTCAAGAAGGCGGCTCACCACCACCTTCTCAAGTGCAATTAGGGATAGGCAATAAATGCCGGCCTCGCCAGCGACGCCCACATCCCATGAATGAATAATAAAAAAATAACAGAGACCTGGCTCAAAAAAGGGCAGGATAGGGTACTAAATATTCCTGAATAAAAGGTGTTCAGGAAAGACAGGGAAGAAAAGATAGGAGGCAGGGGGCAGTATTGAATAAGGAGAATATTGCAGTACTGGAGAGAGACGGTGTCCTGGAGGAGTCAAGGACAGAATCTATTTGGTTAGAGTTAAGAAATGAAAGAGGTGCCATTACACTACTGGGTGTATTCTATAGGCCACCAACTAGTGGGAAGGAGATAGAGGAGCAAATTTTCAGGGAAATTAAAGAGAGGTGCAAAAGCCATAGAGTAGTGATAACTGGGGACTTCAACTATCCTAATATAGACTGGGATAACAATAATAATATAAGGGGCAAAGAGGGGGAGGAATTTTTGAAGTGTGTTCAGGATAACTTTCTTAATCAGTACGTTTCCGGCCCAATGAGGAAGGAGGCATTGCTGGATCTGGTTCTGGGGAATGAGGTGGGCCAAGTGGAGCAAGTGTCAGTGGGGGAGCATTTAGGGAACAGCGATCATAGTATCATAAGGTTTAGAATAGTTATGGAAAAGGACAAGGACCACTCCAAAGTAAAAATAGTCAATTGGAGGAGGGCCAATTTTAATGGGATGAGAACAGAGTAAGCTTGGGTAAATCGGGATCAAAAATTGGCAGGCAAAACTGTAATTGAAGAATGGGCAACCTTTAAAGAGGAAATGGTTCGGGTACAGTCTAGGCACATTCCCACGAGGCACAAAGGTGGACAAATAAAGCCAGAGCTCCCTGGATGACAAAAGAGATAGAGAGTAAGGTGAAACGGAAAAAAAGGAGCGTATGACAGATGTCAGGTTGATAACACAAGTGAGAACCATATAGAATATAGAAAGTTCAGAGGGGAATAGAAAAAGGAAATGAGGAGCAAAGAGAGAGTATGAGAATAGACTGGCGGCCAACATAAAATGGAATCCAAAAGTCTTCTACAGGCATGTAAACAGTAAACGGATAGTAAGAGGAGGGGTGTGGCCGATTAGGGACTGTAAAGGAGATCTACTCATGGAGGCAGAGGGGATGGCCGAGATACTAAATGAATACTTTACATCTGTCTTTACCAAGGAAGAAGATGCTGCCAGAGTTTCAGTAAAGGAAGATGTAGTTGAGATACTGACTGGGCTAAAAATTGATAAAGAGGAGGTAATTGAAAGGCTAGCTGTATTTAAAGTAGATTAGTCACCCGGTCCGGATGGGATGCATCCTAGGTTGCTGAGGGAAGTAAGGGTGGAAATTTCAGAGGCACTGGCCATAATCTTCCAAACATCCTTAGATACGGGGGTGGTGCCAGAGGACTGGAGAATTGCAAATATTACACCCTTGTTCAAAAATGATAAACTCAGGCAGTCTCCCTTGTGGTCAGTCTACATCCCTTCTTGTGTGGGAAAATATTTAGTTGCGACAATTAAAGGCAAATCGTGTTTAACCAACTTGATAGAGTTTTTTGATGAGGTAACAGAGAGGGTAGATGAGGAGAATGCAGTTGATGTGATGTATATGGATTTTCAAAAAGCGTTTGATAAAGTGCCGCATGGTAGGCTTGCTATTAAGATTGTGGCCCATGGAATAAAGGGGGCAGTAGCAACATGGATACAAAATTGGCTAAATGACAATGACAGAGTAGTGGTGAGCAGTTGTTTTTCGGACTGGAGGGAGGTGTACAGTGGTGTTCCCCATGGGTCACTGCTTTTCTTGATATACATTAATGATATGGACTTGGGAGTACAGGGCACAATTTCAAAATTTGCGAATGACACAAAACTTGGAAGGGTAGTGAACAGTGAGGAGGATAGTGATAGACTTCAAGAGGATATAGACAGGCTGGTGGGATGGGCAGACATGTGGCAGATGAAGTTTAACTCAAAAAAATGCGAGGTGAGACATTTCAGTAGGAAAAATGAGGAGAGGCAATATAAACTAGAGGGCACAATTCTAAAAGGGGTGGAGGAACAGAGAGATCTGGGGGTGTATGTGCATAAATCGTTAAAAGTGGCGGGGCAGTTTGAGAAAGCGGTTAAAAAAGCATACGGGATCCTGGGCTTTATAAATAGAGGCATAGAGTACAAAAACAAGGAAGTCATGATGAACCTTTATAAAACACTGGTTCGGCTACAACTGGAGTATTGTGTCCAGTTCTGGGCACTGCACTTTAGGAAGGATGTGAAGGCCTTGGAGAGGGTGCCGAGGAGATTTATCAGAATGATTCCAGGGATAAGGGACTTAAATTACGTGGATAGACTGGAGAAGCTGGGGTTATTCTCCTTGGAACAGAGAAGGTTAAGAGGAGATTTGATAGAGGTGTTCAAAATCATGAAGGGTTTAGACAGAGTGGATAGAGAGAAACTGTTCCCATTGGCGGAAGGGTCAAGAACCAGAGGGCATAGATTTAAGGTGATTGGCAAAAGAAGCAAAGGTGACATGAGTGGTTAGGATCTGGAATGCACTGCCTGAGGGGGTGGTGGAGGCAGATTCAATCATGGCCTTCAAAAGAGAACTGGATAAGTACTTGAAAGGAAAAAGTTTGCAAGGATATGGGGATAGGGCAGGGGAGTGGGACTAGCTGGATTGCTCTTGCATAGAGCCAGCGCGGACTCGATGGGCCGAATGGCCTCCCTCCGTGCTGTAACCTTCTATGAGTCTATATTTATCCCTACAAATTTCATTTGACATTGAAGTGCCCAATCCACTAACCTATGTCCACCTGAAGTCACTTAGAATCATAGGGGGAATTTTAACATATCCACGACAGGCAGGTGAGGGGGGGGGGAGTGGGGAGGGGTGGGGGGGGGGGGTGCGGGGGTGGTTACATTGCTAAAAGTGGAAAATCTGAGCCCAAACCGTTGCAAACACATCTATTTCCGGTTTCACTGCGGTGGGTTGGGAGGTGGCCACGTAGTCCGCATTGGAGAGGAGGGTCAGTGATTATAATATTTAAATGAGCCTGCGTTCCTCAGATTTTGGCAGCCATTTAAATCTGGCTGGCTGGGTTTCCCAGGGCTCGGGAAACCGGGGAGCTGCCAACTTCAACAGGGTGGGCCAGGAGGCGCATGAGTGCTTCCCGCTGGCCCCCTAAGCAAACCTGCCACGATCCTCCGACGCCCCCGCGATCTCTAAAAGTTTTGCCACCACCGACAATAGGCTGACTGGCCTGTACTTACCAGGTTTATCCCTTTCCCCTCCAGTCCTCTGGCACCACTCCCACATCCAAGAAGGATTGAAAGATTGTGGCCAGAGCCGCTGTTATTTCCACCCTTACTTCTCTCAGCAACCGAGGATGCATCCCATCCGGACCTGGTGACTTTTACATTTTGAGTGCTGCCAACCTTTTAATTAGCTCCTCCTTGTCTATTTTTATCCTATCCAATTTCTCTACCCCTTCTCATTGGCAGCATCCTCTTTTTCTGTGAAGACAGATGCAAAGTACTCATTTAGTACCACAGCCATGCCCCGTGCCTCCACAAGATTTCCTTTCGAGTCCCTAAGTGGCCCCACCCTTCCTTTGACCATACTTTTCTTCTTCATATGTTTATAAAAGACTTTCGACTCCCCTTTTATGTTAACCACTATTCATTTCTCATAAAAAATATGCCCCTCTTATTCATTCTGCTCTGCACTTTCTATACTATGTTTGAATTATTATCATGAATTATTCTATACTCTGTTTGAATTTGTATTATGAACCTGACATTTATCATAGAATCATAGAATTACAGGACGGAAGGAGAACATTCGGCCCATCGAGTCTGTGCCAGCTCTATGCAAGAGCCATCCAGCTAGTCCCACTGCCCCGCCCTATTACCGTAGCCCTGCACATTATTTAGTTTCAATTACTTATCCAGTTCCCTTTTGAAGGCCATGATTGAATCTGCCTCCACCACCCCCTCGGGCAGTGCATTCCAGATCATAACCACTCGCTGTGTAAAAAAGTTTTTCCTCATATCGCCATTGGTTCTTTTGCCAATCACCTTAAATCTATGCCCTCTGGGTCTTGACCCTTCCGCCAATGGGAACAGTTTCTCTCTATCTACTCTGTCTGGACCCCTCATGATTTTGAACACCTCTATCAAATCTCCTCGCAACCGTCTTTGCTCTAAGGAGAACAACCCCAGCTTCCCCAGTCTATCCACGTAATTTAAGTCCCTCATCCCTGGAATCATTCTGGTAGATCTCCTCTGCACCCTCTCTGAGGCCTTCACCTCCTTCCTAAAGTGCGGTGCCCAGAACTGGACACAATACTCCAGTTGTAGCTGAACCAGTGTTTTATAAAGGTTCATCATGACTTCCTTGCTTTTGTACTCTGTGCCTCCATTTATAAAGCCCAGGATCCCATTTACTTTTTTAACCGTTTTCTCAACCTGACCCGCCACCTTCAACGATTTGTGCACATATACCCCCCGATCCCTCTGTTCCTCCACCGCTTTTAGAATTGTGCCCTCTAGTTTATATTGCCTTTCCTCATTTTTCCTACTGAAATGCGTCACCTCGCATTTTTTCGCGTTAAACTTCATCTGCCATGTGTCCGCCCATGCCACCAGAGTGTCTATGTTCTCTTGAAGTCTGTTGTTATCCTCCTCACTGTTCACTATTTCCTGTCATTTAGTCAATTCTGTAACCACTGTCCCCTTTATTCCATGGGCCGCAATCTTAATAGCAAGCCTACCATGTGGCACTTTATCAAACACTTTTGAAAATCCATATACACCACATCAACTGCATTGCCCTCATCTACCCTCTGTTACCTCATCAAAAAACTCTATCAAGTTGGTTAAACACGATTTGCCTTTAACAAATTGCTGGCTTTACCTAATCAATACACACTCATCCAAGTGACTGTTAATTCTGTCCCGGATTATCTTTTCCAAAAGTTTCCCCACCACTGGCGTTAAAGTGACTGGCCTATAGTTGCTGGGTTTATCTTTACACCCTTTTATCATAAGCCTCCTTTCAATTTCATCTCAATACCTTTATTCATCCAGGGAGCCCAAGATTTGGATGTCCTACCTTTTCGCCTCCTAGGAATGTGTTTCGTCTGTACCTGAACTATCTCCTCCTTGAAGGCCTCCCACTGATCATATACTGTTTTACCTGCCAATCTTTGTTTCCAATCCACCTGGGCCAGATCCCTTTTCAACTCAATGAAATTGAGTTGAGTATCTTAACCGTTGATATTTCCTCGTCCCTTTCCATAACTGCTCTAAACATAATGATATTATAAGAATATAAGAAATAGGAGCAGGATTAGGCCTTATGGCCCCTCGAGCCTGCTCCGCCATTCAATAAGATTATGGCTAATCTTCGACCTCAACTCCACTTTCCCGCCCAATCCCCATATCCCTTGATTCCCTTAGAGTCCAAAAATCTATCTATCTCAGTCTTGAACATACTCAACAACTGAGCATCCACAGCCCTCTGGGGTAAAGAATTCCAAATATTCCCAACTCTCTGAGTGAAGAAATTCCTCCTAACTCAGTCCTAAACGCCCAACCCCTTATCCTGAGACTATGTCCCCATTTCGAGACTCTCCAGCCAGGGGAAACATCCGCTCCGCATCTCCCCTGTCAAGCCTTCTTATAATCTTCTATGTTTCAATGAGATCACCTCTCATTCTTCTGAACTCCTGAGACTATAGGCCCATTCTACTTAATCTTTCACCATAGGACAACCATCTCATCCCAGAAATCAATCTAGTGAACCTTTGTTGTACCCCCTCTAAGGCAAGTATATCCTTCCTTAGGTAAGGAGACCAAAACTGCACACAGTACTCCAGGTGTGGTCTCACCAAAACCCTATATAATTGCAGCAAGACTTCCTTACTCTTGTACTCCAACCCCCTTGTTATAAAGACCAACATACCATTTGCCTTTCTAATTGCTTGCTGGAGGCTAACTTTCTGTGATTCATGTACAAGGACACCCAAATCCCTCTGAATGCCAACATTTAATAGTTTCTCACCATTTGAAAAAATTCTGTTTTTCTATTTTTCCTGCCAAAGTGAATAACCTCACATTTCCCCACATTATGCTCCATCTGCCACCTTCTTGCCCCCTCACTTAACCTGTCGATATCCCTTTGCAGAATATTTGCGTCCTCCTCACAGCTTACTTTCCCACCTAGCTTTGTATCGTCAGCAAACGTGAATACATTACACTCAGTCCCTTCATCTAAATCATTAATATAGATTGTAAATAGCTAAGGCCCAAGCAACGATCCCTGCAGCACCCCACTGGTCACAACTTGCCAACCCAAAAATGACCCGTTTATTCCTACTCTCTGTTTTCTGTCCATTAACCAATCTTCAATCCATGCTAATATATTACCCCCAATCCCATGAGCCCTAATCTTGTGTAATAACCTCTTGTGTAGCATCTTATCGAATGTATTTTGAAAATCCAAATATACTATATCCACTGGTTACCCCTCATCTACTCTGCCAGTTACACCCTCAAAAAACCCTAATACATTTGTCAAACATGATTTCCCTTTCATATAACTGTGTTGACTCTGCCTAATCATGTTATGATTTTCTAAGTGCTCTGTTACTATGTCCTTAATAATAGATTCTAGCATTTTCCCAAGTCAGTTCTGACTTTATTGTGGCCAACATTTATAGTGGTGGAGTGGCACTCGAGGAATTTTGGCTCCGTAATCTCTCCGACCGATTTCAAACACCACACTGACAGACTTTAAGATTTAGGATGAAAACTATGAGTCACATTATTAAGAAGTGACATTAACAGAAGCATCATTAAAGGAAGTTATGTTAAACCTTTCTAAACACTGGATCGTCACAGCTGGAGTATTGTGTCCAATTCTGGGCACCGCACTTTAGGAAGGATGTGAAGGCCTTTGAGAGGGTGCAGAAAAGATTTACTAGAATGGTTCCAGGGATGAGGGACTTCAGTTACGTGGATAGACTGGAGAAGCAATGATTGTTCTCCTTAGAGCAGAGAAGATTAAGAGGCGATTTGATAGAAGTGTTCAAAATCATGACTGGTTTAGATAAAGTAAACAAAAAGAGAAACTGTACCCATTGGCAGAAGGGTGGAGAACCAGAGGACAGATGTAAGGTGATTAGCAAAAGAACTAAAGGCAACACGAGGAAAAAATGTTTTACACAGTGAGTAGTTATGATCTGGAATGCGCTGCCTGAGAGGGTGCTGGAAGCAGATGCAATCGTGGCTTTCAAAAAGGAATTGGATAAATACTTGAAGGGAAAAAATTTGCAGGGCTCTTGTTTGATCCAGGTCTCTGTTATTGCCACTATATCACAACCCCATGTGGCCTGCAGCTCACCAATCTTATTTATCACGCTCTGTGCATTTACTCGCATGCACCCCAAACCAGCCTTAATCTGCTTTACATTCTTTCCCCTGTCTGATCAGTCCTCTTTCTGGACTACTCTTCATTCTAATGTTGTTTGTATCCCCCAATCCTCCAGGCACCTTGTTTCTCCTCTCTGATGCTTCATCATAATTCCCTCCCCTGCCAAATTAGTTTAAACCTTCCCCCACAGCACTAGTTAACCACCCCGCAAGGACATTGGACCCAGCCCTATTTAGATGCAACCGTCTACCTTTTATAGGTCCCTCCTGCCCCAGAACTGGTACCAATGCCACTTACAGGACTCTTCACAGTTAACCACCTATTGATGTGTTATCTGCAAATTTTGATATTATGCCCTCTATACCCAAGTGCATATCATTTATATGTATTGAAAATAGCAATGAACTCAATACCAGCCCTGGAGGACAACACTGTTTGCATCCTCCCAGTCTGAAATACATCCATTAATTATTACTCTCTGTTTTCTTTCCTTTAGTCAACTTCCTATCAATCCTGTAACACAATAATACCCAGGCCTAGAAATTTGAGGAGGCCCATTTTTTGGCGCTCAGGGGAGCAGAGTAAATACCAATGTTGGAACTGGGACGTAAAGCAGGGCTTAGGCTCATTGCAAAAGACAAGGGTCTGCTTCAGGTGTGGATAAAGGATGCCTCTTGTTTGTCCTCACCCAATATGGCAGTCGGCGCACTTCCGGACGGAAGCGTGCGTGCGTTTCCTGCTTGATTTAGCTGTGATGATCTGGAATGCACTGCCTGAAAGGGTGGTGGAAGCAGATTCAATAGTAACCTCAAAAGGGAATTGGATAAACATGTGAAGTGAAAATAATTACAGGGCTATGGGGAAAGAGCAGGGGAGTGGGACTAATTGGATAGCTCTTTCAAAGAGCCGGCACAGGCACGATGGGCCAAATGGCCGCCTCCTGTGCTGTACCTACTATGATACTGATCAGTCACTCTAATCTATATGTGCCAAATTTTGCAATCATCTGCCAATAAGGGAATTGCTAAATTTAGTGACATTGTAAGCACATCCTTTTTCAATTAAATTTATGGTATCACCACACATTGTGGCTAGAGCAGTTCTTCCCCTATATATTATTCAATCACAAAGTGAACCAAAACAAAACTGCAAAATATTTTGCCGGGTATGATGATGTCATTTATAATAATCTAGCATACTTATAATGTGTGAATGATTCTGGCCTGCATGTACCTACCCAAGTATTGAAGTAAAGAATGGCGGGGTTGTTATTGTATATATGATCTCCCTGTCAGGCGACTCTGTGTCTGTGAAATGCAACTGGTTCTTTGTCAGGTACGCTATCTCAGTCTCCTTGACAACAAGATGGCGTACAACCTCCGGTGTCTCTTTGGGAAGCTGATCATCCACCGGCGTAATGTGAACAATTACAGTCTGCAATGAAATTAACTTTGTGAGAAAAGACTATCAGAGTTTCACAGCATTAAAGAATAAAATGACACAGATAACATGTTAATGAAATACCACTGCACACAATAAACTTAAATGTTCAACTTAAAGCTTTTTAAACATTCCCAATGTTTATAGGGGTGACTTTGTATGGCCAGTTTTCTCAGTATGGATGGGTGGTGGGGACACCTCCTTCACCGACTGTGTTATCGGGAAACCACAGACACCGTGTCTGCAATTTTCCAATTCGTGTGGCCAACAGGTGAGGCTCACCACTGTTACATCCACACTGTGAGTTGGGCCTTGTGTGGCTATTGGGGGAAATTTTGGTAGAGTCCAATCAGATGTTCAAAAAAGGGGAGAGGGATAGTCCAGGTAACTACAAGCCAGTCAGCCTAATGTAGGTGGTGGGGACACAATAATCCAGGACAAAAATAATTATCGCATGGATTAATCAATGACAGCCAGTATGGATTCGTTAAAGGCAAATCGTGTTTAACTAACTAGGTTGAGTTATTTCATGAAGTAACGGGGAGGGTTGATGAAGTTGGTACAGTTGATGCTGTAGATATGGACTTTCAAAAGGCATTTGATAAAGTACCACATAATAGACTTGTCTGCAAAATTGAAGCCCATGAGATTAAAGGGACAGTGGCAGCTTGGATACAAAATTGGCTAATGGACAGAAAGCAGAGAGCAGTGGGGAACGGTTGTTTTTCAGACTGGAGGGAAGTATACAGTGGTGTTCTCCCAGGGGTCAGTATTAGGACCACTGCTCTTGTTGATATATATTAATGACCTGGACTCGGGTATACAGGGCATAATTTCAAAGTTAGTAGATGACACGAAACCTGGAAATGCAGTAAAAAGTGAGAAGGATAGTAACAGACTTCAGGAGGATATAGACAGACTGGTGAAATGGGCAGACACATGGCAGATGCAATTTAACGCAGAGAAGTGTGAAGTGATATATTTTGGTAGGATGAATGAGGAGAGGCAATATAAACTAAATGGTACAATTTTAAAGGGGGATCCAGGAACAGAAAGATCTGGAGGTTTACGTACACAAATCTTTGAAGATGGCAGGACAATTTGATACGGCTGTTAAAAAGGCATACGGGATCCTTGGCTTTATAAATAGAGG
The DNA here is from genome assembly GCF_035084215.1 of Heptranchias perlo. NCBI lineage: Eukaryota > Metazoa > Chordata > Chondrichthyes > Hexanchiformes > Hexanchidae > Heptranchias > Heptranchias perlo. The sequence goes on from NC_090328.1 coordinate 138,612,377, forward strand.
CATAGAGTACAAACGCAAGGAAGTTATGCTAAACCTTTATAAATCACTGGTTAGGCCTCAGCTGGAGTATTATTATCGATGTAGGGACAGCATTGGAGGAGGCCATTCGGCCCATCGTGCCTGTACTGGCTCTTTGGAAGAGCTATCCAATTAGTCCCATTCCTCTGCTCTTTCCCCACAGCCCTGTAAACGTTTTTTCCTTCAAGCATTTATCGAATTCCTTTTTGAGAGTTACTATTGAATCTGCTTCCACCGCCCTTTCAGGCAGTGCATTCCAGATCATTACTCGCTGGGTTAAAAAAATGTTTCTTCATGTCACCTCTGACTCTTTTGCCGATCGCCTTAAGTCTATGTACTCTGGTTACTGACCCTTCTGCCACTGGAAACAATTTCTCCTTATTTACTCTGTAAAATCCGTTCATGATTTTGAATATCTCTATCGAATCTCCCCTTAACCTTCTCTGTTTGAAGGAGAACAACTCCAACTCCTCCAGTCTCTCCACGTAACTGAAGTCCCTTGTCCCTGGTACGATTCTAGTAAATCTCTTCTGCAGCCCCTCTAAGGCCTTGACATCCTTCCTAAAGTGTGGTGCCCAGAATTGAACACAATACTCCAGCTAAGGCCTAGCCAGTGTTTTATAAAGGTTTAGCATAACTTCCTTGCCTCTATTAATAAAGCCCAGGATCCTATATGCTTTTTAACAGCCTTCTCCACTTGTCTTGCCACCTTCAAAGATTTGTGTATGTGTACCCCCAGGTCTCTCTGTTCCTGCATTCCCTTTAAGATTGTACCATTTAGTTTATATTGCCTCTCCTCAGTCTTCCTACCAAAATGCATCACTTCACACTTCTCTGCATTAAATTTCAGCTGTCATGTGTCTGACCATTTCACCAGTCTGTCTACGTCCTCCTGAAGTCTGTTACTATCCTCCACAATGTTTACTACATTTCCGAGCTTCATGTTATCTCCAAGCTTTATATTATACCCTCTGTGCTCAAGTCCAGATCATTAATATATATCAAAAAGACTAGTGGTCCTGATACTGACCCCTGGGGAACACCACTGTATACTTCCCTTCAGTCCAAAAACAACTATTCACCACTACTTTCTGCTTTCTGTCCCCTAGCCAATTTTGTATCCATGCTGCCATTTTAATCCCATGGGCTTTAATTTTGCTAACAAGTCAGTTATGTGGTACTTTTTCAAATGCCTTTTGAAAGTCCATATACACAACATCAACCGCACTACCCTCAACGAAGAACTCAATCAAGTTAGTCAAACACGATTTTCCTTTAACAAATTGTGTCCAATTCTGGACACCACATCTTAGGGACAATGTCAAGGCCTTGAAGAGGATGTAGAGGAGATTTTCTAGAATGGTATCAGATGTGAGGGACTTCAGTTACGTGGAGAGACTAGAGAAGCTGGAATTGTTCTCTTTAGAACAGAGGTTAATGGGAGGTTTAATAGAATCATGAAGGATTTTGATAAAGTAAATAAGGAGAAACTGTTTCCACAGGCAGTAGGGTCGGTAACCAGAGGGCACAGATTTAAAAGAGCCAGAGGTGAGATGATTTTTTTATGCAGCAAGTTATGATCTGGAATGCACTGCTTGAAAGGATAGTGGAAGCTGATTCAATAATAACTTTCAAAAGGGAATTGGATAAATACCTTAAGGGGAGAAAATTGCAGGGCTATGGGGAAACAGCAGGCGAGTGGGACTAATTGGAAGCTCTTTTAAAGAGCCGGGCACTGGCACAGTGAACCGATTGGCCTCCTGTACTGTAAGATTCTATATTGCTGGGTGTTTTTATGATACACATGCACGATGCATTCCAGCATGTTCTTTGCCTAAAATAGTCCAATGTTTGATTGGAGGAAGTGGTTTATGAAATGTTGCTAAGCTGTGCTGAGGTACTTTGAGTTCACGGGTTAAACTGATCGCACTGAGACAGACTGTAACACAATACATGTTCTTTGTGACGCAGGGGCAGGGGGAATTAAAACATTATACACAGCTCTCTGTAAATGCTTTATGGAATAGTTTGCTCGAATAAATCTTTAATAAGTTTGTGTTGTGCTTTACACCATGAACCTTCAACTTTGATCACTTCTCATTGAAAATACTGAAGCTGAGTTTCTATCAAAGGCCAAGTCAGGTAAAGTTAGTCTGTGGGTGAACCATGCAAGTCAGAAGGTCTGAAGTTTGATTCTTGATCTGTGCTGAGTTAGCTCATCTCAGCCGGAGGAGCTCCAACTGGCCTCAGCATCCATGGGGTAGGAAGGAGAAGATGCAGGGTTCCTGCTCCTGATCGCTATTCAGTGATTCCTGCTGTCAAATCAGCTTGAGAATTGCCACATGGACAAATTTTGTCTTTTTGCCCTCATTTGCTAAAGGCAATGATTCATGCTGGGATACAGTTGCTGCCATTTCTCCAGTACCTCACCCGAACCTTTCATAATTTTGGAAACCTCTATTTGATCCCCTCTATTCTAGCGAAACAATCCCCAATTTTTCTAGTCTTTTTTCATAACGATACCATAATATGGGTGTCCTGAAAGATTCATGTTATTTGACGCAGACAGGTACCTGAGGATCAGAGTAGTTTGGTGGGTCGTGGCTGTCGGACAGAATAAACTCAAAGGAATCTTCAAATACTTCTCCTCCCAAGTGACGGTAATAGATCGCAGCATTGACGAGATCTCTCTGCAGGAACCTACTGATGGGATATCCTGGTGCAGGCAAGCAACAATAAACAGACAAAGCAGGTTAATAGACAGTGACTGAAATATCATAAATTAAGGATGCCACAGCGCCCCGAGTGGCCTAGATGGTAAATATATCACCCGGTATATACCAAGGCACAAAGACCATGAAGGCCCCAGCACAGGTTCAATTTGTGACCTGTGCTGAGTTAGCAGATTTCAACCAAGACAGCAGTTTAGGCACTACATTTGGACTCAGGAAGGGTTCTCGCTCAAGAACATTATCCCAGTGACTCCGGCTGGAAAGTATGCATGTATCAATGCCGGTTGTGGACAGGGATCTGGCTTGGTTGTGATGTTCCTCACAGCCAAAGAGCTGGCACTGACCGTCAAGGATCACACAGGAAGAAAAGCCATTTGGAAAAACCTCTCCCTCCAAAAAGGGCATCAGTGGGTTTTCTGCTGCCACTGTCCCAGGGTATACTGCCACGCCTCTCCTTCTGGTCTATGGTGCATGCAGAAAAATAGGCTGGGTTGCTGAACCCTGCCTCCCTTTCATTTATGTGCTACGGGATGGTGGCCTTGTCTGCTGGGATAAGGAGGAAAATCCCAGACAGGACGGGGTGCAGCTTTAGGCCACCCAGTCTGACATTCCTTTATTTTCCTTTACCAAGAAAGGACAATACAGTCTTGTGTGCCGACTGCAATGGCACATGTAGGACAACATCCAGGCTTGGGCTGATAAGTGGCAAGTAACATTCACGCCAGACAAGTGCCAGGCAATGACCATCTCCAACAAGAGAGAGTCTAACCACCTCCCCTTGACATTCAACGGCATTAGCATCACCAAATCCCCCACCATCAACATCCTGGGGGTCACCATTGACCAGAAACTTATCTGGACCAGCCATATAAATACTGTGGCTACAAGAGCAGGTCAGAGGCTGGGTATTCTGCGGTGAGTGACTCACCTCCTGACTCCCCAAAGCCTTTCCACCATCGACAAGACACAAGTCAGGAGTGTGATGGAATACTCTCCACTTGACTGGATGAGTGCAGCTCCAACAACACTCAAGAAGCTCGACACCATCCAGGACAAAGCAGCCCGCTTGATTGGCATCCCATCCACCACCTTAAACATTCACTCTCTCCACCACCGGCGCACAGTGGCTGCAGTGTGTACCATCCACAGGATGCACTGCAGCAACTCGCTAAGGCTTCTTCGACAGCACCTCCCAAACCCATGACCTCTACCACCCAGAAGGACAAGAGCAGCAGGCACATGGGAACAACACCACCTGCACGTTCCCCTCCAAGTCATATACCATCCGACTTGGAAATATATCGCCGTTCCTTCATCGTCGCTGGGTCAAAATCCTGGATCTCCCTTCCTAACAGCACTGTGGGAGAACCTTCACCACACGGACTGCAGCGGTTCAAGAAGGCGGCTCACCACCACCTTCTCAAGGGCAATTCGGGATGGGCAATAAATGCCGGCCTTGCCAGCGACGCCCACATCCCTTGAACGAATAAAAAAAAAACCCCAGCAACACAATCTTTGTTCTATGGGTGCAATGACAATTTGTTCAGAGCAATATATTTTACAATTATCTCCTCTGAAAGCTCCGAGATGGTCATCGCCCTTTCATTTATCTCCTGTCACCTTACTTGGGTTGCATCTGTCAAAATGAAAGGAAACGATTTAATTCTTTATATTAACCTTAGCATTTGAGTGAGTTTCTTTTAGCAATGTTCAATTAGTAAAGGGGATTCCAGTCAGCCAGTGGTTTAGCTGATTGAATTTTAAGGATCACAATTAGTGTTGCACAAAGTCAGGCACGAAGATGCATTTAAATGGTTTAGAGCCCCCTTTGATGAGGGGTTTAAGAAAAAAAGGGTCTGATGGTCTGTGGGGGTTATGAGACAGTGCTCAACTACTCTGTAATAAATTAAATGAGGAGGGTGGCAGAGGACTGGATGACTGCAAATGTTACACCCCTGTTCAAGAAAGGGGAGAAGGATAAACCCGGCAATTACAGGCCAGTCAGCCTGGTGGGGAAACTTTTACAGACAATAATCTGGGACAAAATAAATTGGCACTTGGAAAAATATGGGCTAATAAATGAAAGTCAGCACGGATTTGATTGAGTTCTTTGATGAAGTAATGGAAAGGGTTGATGAGGGTAATGCGGTTGATGTAGAGTATCTGGACTTCCAAAAGGCATTTGATAAAGTATCACATAATAGACTTGTTAGCAAAATTAAAGCCCATGGGATTAAAGGGACAGTGGCAGCGTGGATACAAAATTGGTTAGGGGATAGAAAGCAGAGAGTAGTGGGGAACGGTTGTTTTTCAGACTGGAGGGAAGTATACAGTGGTGTCCCCCAGGGGTCAGTATTAGGACCACTGCTCTATTTGATATATATATAAATGAGCTGGACTTGGGTATAGAGGGTATAATTTCAAAGTTTGCAGATGACACAAAACTCGGAAATGTAGTAAATAATGTGGAGGATAGTAACAGACTTCAGGAGGACACAGACAGACTGGTGAAATGGGCAGACACATGGCAGATGAAATTTATCACAGAGAAGTATGAAGTGATGCATTTTGGTAGGAAAAATGAGGCGAGACAAATATAAACTAAATGGTACAATTTTAAACAGGGTTCAGGAACAGAGAGACCTGGGGGTGTACATATACAAATCTTTGAAGGTGGCAAGACAAGTTCAGAAGGCTGTTAAAAAAGCATATGGGCTTTATTAATAGAGGCATAGAGTACAAAAGCAAGGAGGTTATGCTAAACCTTTATAAAACACTGGTTAGGCCTCAGCTGGAGTATTGTGTTCAATTCTGGGCACCATACTTTAGGAAGGATGTCAAGGCTTTAGAGAGAACATAAGAAATAGGAGCAGGAGCAGGCCATATGGCCCCTCGAGCCTACTCCGCCACTCAATCAGATCATGGCTGATCTTCAACCACAACTCCACTTTCCTGCCCGATCCCCATATCCCTGGATTGCCTTAGAGTCCAAAAATCTATCTAGCCTTGAATGTACTCAACGACTCAGCATCCACAGCCCTCTGGGATAGAGAATTCCAAAGATTCACAACCCTCTGAGTGAAGACATTCCTCATCTCAGTCTTAAAATGCCAACCCCTTATCCTGCGACTATGCCCTCTCGTTCTAGACACTCCAGCCAGGGGAAACAACCTCTCAGCATCTACCCTGTCAAGCACCCTCAGAATCTTATGTGTTTCAACGAGATTACCTCTCATTCTTCTAAACTTGAGGCCCTTTCTACTCAACCTTTCACAGACTCATAGAAAGGTTACAGCATGGAAGGCGGCCATTCGACCCATCAAGTCCGTGCCAGCTCTATCCAAGAGTAATCCAGCTAGTCCCACTCCCCACTCTATCCCCGTAGCCCTGCAAATTTTTCCTTTCAAGTACTTATCCAGTTCCCTTTTGAAATCCATAATTGAATCTGCCTCCACCACCCCCTCGGGCAGTGCATTCCAGATCATAACCACTCGCTGTGTAAAAAGGTTTTTCCTCATGTCACCTTTGGTTCTTTTGCCAATCACCTTTAATCTATGTCCTCTGGTTCTTGACCCTTCCGCCAATGGGAACAGTTTCTCTCTATCCACTCTGTCTAGATCCTTCATGATTTTAAATACCTCTATCAAATCTCCTCTCAATCTTCTCTGTTCCAAGCAAAACATCCCTAGCTTCACTAATCTATCCACGTAACTGAAGTCCCTCATCCCTGGAACCATTCTAGTAAATCTCCTCTGCACCCTCTCGAAGGCCTTCACCTCCTTCCTAAAGTGCGGTGACCAGAACTGGACACAATACTCCAGTTGTGGTCGAACCAGTGTTTTATAAAGGTTCGTCATGACTTCCTTGCTTTTGTACTCTATGCCTCTAAAGCCCAGGATCCCGTTTGTTTTTTTAACCACTTTCTCAACCTACCCTTCCACCTTCAATGATTTGTGCACATATACTCTCAGATCTTTCTGTTCCTGTACCACTTTTAGAATTGTGCCCTCTAGTTTATATTGCCTCTCCTCGTTCTTCCTACCGAAATGTATCGCTTCGTATTTTTCTGCGTTAAATTTCATCTGCCACGTGTCCGCCCATGCCACCAGCCTGTCTATCTCCTCTTGAAGTCTATCACTATCCTCCTCACTGTTCACTACACTTCCAAGTTTTGTGTCATATGCAAATTTTGAAATTGTGAGCTGTACACCCAAGTCCAAGTCATTAATGTATATCAAGAAAAGCAGTGGTCCCAGCACTGACCCCTGGGGAACACTACTGTACACCTCCTTCTGGTCCGAAAAACAACCGTTCACCACTACTCTCTGTTTCCTGTCACTTAGTCAATTCTGTATCCATGCTGCTACTGCCCCCTTTATTACATTTACACCACATCAACTGCATTGCCCTCATCGACACTCTCTACTACCTCATTAAAAAACTCTATCAAGTTAGTTGAACACGATTTGCCTTTAACAAATCCGTGCTGGCTTCCCTGATCAATCCACACTTGTCCAAGTGACTGCTAATTCTGTCTCAGATTATCGTTTCTAAAAGTTTCCCCACCACTAAAGTTAAACTGACTGGCCTGTAGTTGCTGGATTTTATCTTACAGCCTTTTTTGAACAAGGGTCTAACATTTACAACTCTCCAGTCCTCTGACACCACCCCCGTATCTACAGATGTTTGGAAGATTATGGCCAGCACCTCTGCAATTTCCACCCTTACTTCCCTCAGCAACCTAGGATGCATCACATCCAGACTGTGTGACTTAACTACTTTAAATACAGCTAGCTTTTCTAGTACCTCCTGTTTATCAATTTTTAGCCCATCCTGTATCTCAACTACATCTTCCTTTAGAGACTCTGGCAGCATCTTCTTCATTGGTAAAGACAGATGCAAAGTACTCATTTAGTACCTTGGCCATCCCCTCTGCTTCCGTGAGTAAATCTCCTTTTTGGTCCCTGATCAGCCCCACCTCTCCTCTTATTACCCGTTTACTATTTATATGCCTATAGAAGACTTTTGGATTCTCTTTTATGTTTGCCGCCAGTCTATTCTCCTACTCTCTCTTTGCCCCTCTTATTTCCTTTTTCACTTCCCCTCTCAACTTTCTATATTCAGCCTGGTTTTCACTTGCATTATCAACCTGACATCTGTCATACACTTCTTTTTTCTGCTTCATCTTACTCTATCTCTTTTGTCATCGAGGAAGCTCTGGCTTTAGTTGCCCTACCTTTTTCCCGCATGGGAATGTACCAAGACTGTACATGAACCATCTCATCCTTAAAGGTCACCCATTGTTCAATTACAGTTTTGCCTGCCAATCTTTGATTCAAATTTACCCGGGCCAGATCTGTTCTCATCCCACTGAAATTGGCCCTCCTCCAATTGGGTATTTTTACTTTAGAGTAGTCCATGACCTTTTCATCATCTCCCCATAGGACAACCCTCTCATCCCAGGAATTAATCTAGTGAACCTTCGTTGCACCGCTCCTAAGGCAAGTACATCCTTCCTTAGATAAGGAGACCAAAACTGTACGCAGTACCCCAGGTGAGGACTCACTAAAGCCCTGCACAATTGTCGTAAGACTTCCTTACTCTTGTATTCCAACCCTCTTGCAATAAAGGCCAACATGCCATTTGCTTTCCTAATTGCGTGCTATACCTGTATGCTAACTCTGAGTTTCTTGTACCGGGACACTCAAGTTTCTCTGGACACCAACATTTAATAGTTTCTCACCATTTAAAAAAGATTCTGTTTTTCTATTCGTCCCACCAAAGTGAATAACCTCACATTTCCCCACATTGTTCTCCATTTGCCACCTTCTTGCCCACTCACTTAACCTGTCTGTGTCCCTTTGCGGACTCTTTGTGTCCTCCTCACAGTTTACTTTCCCACCTAGCTTTGTATCGTCAGCAAACTTGGATACATTACATTCGGTCCCTTCAACCATGTCATTAATATAGATTGTAAATAGCTGAGGTCCAAGCACCGATCCTTGCGGCACCCCACTAGTTACAGCTGTGCAGAGGGTGCAGAAGAGATTTACTGGAATGGTGCCAGGGTTGAGGAACTTCAATTATGTGGAGAGAATGGAGAAGCTGAGAACCTTCTCCTTCGAACAAAGAAGGTAAAGAGGAGATTTGATGGACGTGTTCAAAACCGTGAACGGTTTTGACAGAATAAACGAGAAGAAACTGTTTCCAGTGGCAGACGGGTCAGTAACCAAATGACACAGATTTAAGGTGATTGGCGAAAGGGCCAGGGGCAACATGGGGAAACATTTTTTTATGCAGCGAGTTGTAATGGTCTGGAATGCACTACCTGAAAAAGATTTAAATGTAACTTTCAAAAGGGAATTGGATGAATGCTTGAAGGGAAAAAGTTTACAGGGCTATGGGGAAAGAGCAGGGGAATGGGATTAATTTGATAGCTTTTTCACAGAGCCGGCATAGGCACGATGGGCTGAATGGCCTTCTCCTGTGCTGTACCTGCTATGATACTATGAGGTGTGTAGACAGAGTTTGGAATGCAGGATGGTTTTCGGATTGGAACCAGCAGTGACAGATGCAGTAAATCTGGGCCTGTCGACAGGTGCCCCGATGCCACTATCCACCGGTATTCTGCGTCAGTATATCCCTCCCTTTGTCCAAAGTTAAAATGCAAAGAAAAGGTTAAAGCCTCACAGCAAACATCAGAAATTGTAGTTGTTGTGAGGAGAAAATGGTACACGCAAAAGGCTGCGGGTTTCTTTTGTTTTCAGTGGATTATTTCTTTAAGAAGCCTGTGTTTGGTTTCAGAGCCCACAACTTGAAGCACTTTTTCAAACTGCAATGTTAACCCCTTCTGTGTAAGAATGTTACAAAGATTTGGTTTAACTATGAAAGTTAACTTTTTCTTCAGCAATATTCAGTATTTTTTGTAGTCATTTGGAAAGGCGCCTAAAGAAAGAAGATGTAATTTTGCTGTTCTGTGTTGTGTTAGTTTAAGATATTGAATCCTTCTGTTTTTGGGCCTGAATTAAATTAGAGTTATTGAGGTTAACTAACCTATCAAATTTTATTATGACCACAGTAGGATTCTGGTTATTGTAAATTATGTGAACAATCTCTAGACATGAGATTATCATGATAATTTTGAAAAGATAAAATGGACTCAGGCACAATATTTCGGAGGAAAAAAAAAGGTCCAAGAAGAGTTGAAGTAAAATAGTAAGAAAAAAAGTAATATGTTGATAATCAAGTTGGGAACTTATAACCTATGTTTTAAGGGGAAATGATTTTTAGCTTATTGGACAGTAAGCTTCCTGCAGGGCTCAAGAATGAGATGAAATGGTAATATAATAGGATGTGTAAAATTGGATGAGAGAAATTGATTGAGGATATAAGATAGAAACAGGAAAATCGCACCACTAAATGGGGTCTAAAGTCATCACCCTAGGTGATCATGCGTGAATTTCAGGAACCAAATTAAAGGGGTTAGGGAAAGATGTGTGAGTACATCCATGAGTAACATAAATCACCTGGGCATGATTCACCAAATGGTATCAATCTGGTATCAATGTACAATCTAGTGAAAGTCAGGAAGGTGTAGTTAAGAATAGTTAATTGATAGCTTTCTCTTGGAGATGGTTGTGTCCTTGCCTATAATGAAGAGTGGAAAAAAAATGCTTTCGGTAGCCTGGCCACTACCCGAGACATTGGGACCAACCAGGGGGAGATAAGCAAAGACCTCCAGACACATTTCAACTTTCGATAAGATAACCAGAAAGCAGGAATGGCTTGTAGCTGATGTCACATTTGGCATGATCTTGGGATTCTGCTGTGCGTGCAAATGTGAGGCAACTAGCATGTGGAATGCATGATGAAGATGCACTGAAGAACGGGTCTCAGACATGCTCAGTTACACTGACAACACCATCACGAGACAAATCATACTATTTTGTCCTTGTACAAGGCCTTGGTCAGGCTTCATTTACGAACTTACGAACAATGACAGACAGGAAAAGGTCCTCTGGTCCATCCAGCCTGTGGGTGATATGCAGGCTTTGGAAAGGGCTGCTATATTAATTCCCAGCTTAAAGCATCTTGGTTATCAAGATGGGCTAGAAGAGCTGGGACTCTACACTTAATAGAGAAGCGGAAACTTAGGGGTGATCTGATTGAGGTTTATAAGATGACAAAAGGATGGATTGCATTCCAGTTGACAGTTTGTTCCAATTAAATGCATTAGGGAGGATCAGGAGTCATAATTTTAAGATGTACAAGGCAAGATCCACGTTAGATGTTAGGAGGTGGTCCTTTTCCCAGAGAATAGTTGACCTCTGGAACAGACTGCCGGCTCGTGCGGTGGATGCCGATTCACTGAATTCCATCAATTCCATCTGGCTGGAGCGGAGATCACCGCGTACAAAAGGTAGGTAATGTAATGCATTGAATTCAGAGCCAGAGTGATCTCTGGACTAATTTCAATCGCCAAAGGGGTCGAAGAGGAATTTCACAGATTTTTTTTCCCCCAAATTGACCTGGGTTTTTAAATCTGGTTTTTCGCCTCTCCCAGAAGATCACATGGTGTGGGGTGGGGAGTATATAGAATCATAGAAGGTTACAGCACGGAAGGAGGACATTCGGCCCATCAAGTCCGCACCGGCTCCATGAATGAGCAATCCAGCTAGTCCCACTGCCCCGCCCTATCCCCGTTGGCCTGCACAATATTTTCCTTTCAAGTACTTATCCAGTTCCCTTTTGAAGGCCACGATTGAATCTGCCTCTACCACCCCCTCAGGCAGTGCGTTCCAGATCATAACCACTCACAGTTTTTCCTCATGTCACCTTAAATCTATGTCCTCTGGTTCTTGACCCTTCCGCCAAGGGGAACAGTTTCTCACTATCCACTCTGTCATGATTTTGAAAACCTCCAACAAATCTTCTCTCAACCTTCTCTGCTCCAAGGAGAACAAACGCAGTCTCTATATATTGTGTTACATAAGGTATCACGATTGCGTGGGACAGGCTGGATGGACCAAAGGGTCTTTTCCTGTATAACAATGCTCATAAGTTCGTAAATGGTTAATGTGACACAGGAGAGTGCAAAAAGCTTTTAATCAAGCTTTTAATCACATGCTCCATAGAGAAACCGACTTTGTAATGAAATAATCAGAATAGAGTTAAACACTCAGGTATCCATCAGAGGAATGGAAATTCAAGAAGAGAAAGACATAAAATTGGAAATTCCAAGATTCAAGGTGAACTCCCAAAATTGAAATTAAGATTATATATGACATGGATAATGTAAAAGAGTACTGGAGGATCTTTTCATAGAATCAAAGAATCTTGGAAAGGTTACAACATGGAAGGAGGCCATTCGGCCCATGGAGTCCATGCCGGTTCTATGCAGGAGCAATCCAGTTAGTCCTACTCTCCCGCTCCATCCCCGAGCCCGACAATTTTTTTCCTTTCAAGTACTTATCCAGCGCCCTTTTGAAGGCCATGATTGAATCTGCCTCCACCACCCCCTCGGGCAGTGCATTCCAGATCCTAACCACTCGATGTGTAAAAAAGTTTTTCCTCATGTCACCTTTGGTTCTTTTGCCAATCACCTTAAATCTATGTCCTCTGGTTCTTGACCCTTCCGCCAATGGGAACAATTTATCTCTATCTACTCTGCTAGACCCTTCATGATTTAGAATACCTCTATCAAATCTCCTCGCAACCATCTCTATTCAAAGGAGAACAACCCCAGCATCTCCAGTCTATCCACGTAACCAAAGTCCCTCATCCCTGGAATCATTCTAGTAAATCTCTTCTGCACCCTCTCTAAGGCCTTCGCAGCTTTCCTGAAGTGCATTGCCCAGAACTGGACACAACACTCCAGTTGTGGTCGAACCACTGTTTTATAAAGGTTCATCATGACTTCTATACTTTTGTACTCTATGCCTCTATTTATAAACCCCTTTTAGAGTTGCGCCCTCTAGTTTATATTGCCTCTCCTCGTTCTTCCTACCGAAATGTATCACTTAGCATTTTTCTGCCTTAAATTTCATCTGCCACGTGTCCGCCCATTCCTCCAACCTGTATGTCCTCTTGAAGTCTATCACTATTCTCTTCACTGTTTACTACCCTTCCAAGTTTTGTGTCATCTGCAAATTTTGAAATTGTACCCTGTACTCCCAAGTCCAAGTCATTAATATATATCAGGAAAAGCAGAGGTCCCAGCACTGACCCCTGGGGAACACCACTGTACACCTCCCTCCAGTCTGAAAAACAACCATGAACCACTACTCTGTTTCCTGTCCCGTAGCCAATTCTGTATCCATGTTCCTGCTGCCCCCTTTATTCCATGGGCCACAATCTTGATGATAAGCCAACCATGCGGCACTTTATCAAAAGCCTTTTGAAAGTCCATATACACCACATCAACTGCATTGCCCTCATCTACCCTCTCTGTTACCTCATCAAAAAACTCTATCGGGTTAGTTAAACACGATTTGCCTTCAGCAAATCTGTGCTGACTTTCCCTAATCAATCCACCCTCGTCCAAGTGACTGTTAATTCTTTCCTCACCACTGAGGTTAAACTGACTGGCCTGTAGTTGCTGGGTTTATCCTTACACCCTTTTTTGAACAAGGGTGTAACATTTGCAATTCTCCAGTCCTCTGGCACCACCCCTGTATCTACTGATGTTTGGAAGATTATGGCCAGGACCTCCGCAATTTTCACCCTTTCTTCCCTTAGCAACCGAGGATGCATCCCATCCGGACCGGGTGATTTATCTACTTTAAATACAGCTAGCCTTTCAAGTACCTCTTCTTTATCAATTTTTAGCCCATCCAGTATCTCAATTATATCTTCCTTTACTGAGACTCTGGCAGCATCTTCTTCCTTGGTAAAGACTGATGTAAAATACTCATTTAGATCTCCTTTATGGTCTCTAATCGGCCCCACCCCTCCTCTTACTACCCGTTTACTGTTTACATGCCTGTAGGAGACTTTTGAATTCCCTTTTATGTTGGCCGCCAGTCTATTCTCATACTCTCTCTTTGCCCCTCTTATTTACTTTTTCACTTCCCCTCTGAACTTTCTATATTCTGCCTGGTTCTCACTTGTGTTATCAACCTGACATCTGTCTTATGCCCCTTTTTTCCATTTCATCTTATTCACTATCTCTTTTGTCATCCAGGGAGCTCTGGCTTTAGTTGCCCTACCTTTCTCCCTCGTGGGAATGTGCCTAGACTGTACCTGAATCATCTCCTCTTTAATGGCCGCCCACTGTTTAATTACAGTTTTCCCTGCTAATCTTTGATTCCAATTTACCCGGGCCAGATCTGTTCTTATCCCACTGAAATTGGCTCTCCTCCAATTGAGTATTTTTACTTTAGAGTGGTCCGTGACCTTTTCCATAGCTATTCTAAACCTTATGATACTATGATCACTGCTCCCTAAATGCCCCCCCGCTGACACTTGCTCCACTTGGCCCACCTCATTCCCTAGAACCAAGCCCAGCAATGCCTCCTTCCTCATTGGGCCAGAAACGTACTGGTTGAGAAAGTTATCCTGAACACATTTCAAAAATTCCTCCCCCTCTTTGCCTCTTATATTATTATTGTTATCCCAGTCTATATTAGGATATTGAAGTCTCCAGTTATCACTACTGTATAGTTCTTGCACCTCTCTGGAATTTACCTGAAAATTTGCTCCTCTATCTCCTTCCCACCAGTTGGTGACCTATAGAATACACCCAGTAGTGTAATGGCGCCTGTATTATTTCTTAATTCTAACCAAATAGATTCTGTCCTTGACCCCTCAAGGGCATGCTCTCTCTCCAGCACTGTAATATTCTCCTTAATCAATACTGCCACCCACCCCCCCCTCCTTTCTTTCCTTCCCTATCTTTCCTGAACACCTTGTATCCAGGAATATTTAGTATCCAATCCTGCCCTTTTTTGAGCCAGGTCTCCGTTATCACCCAGGTGGCTATTTGCACCTGCAACTCACCAACCTTATATGCCACGCTTCGTGCAATTACACACATGCACTCCTAACCTATCTTAGGTCTTCTCGTATTCTCTCTTAGTCTGATCCCATCGAATACTGTACCATTTCTTACTCTAGTGCTATCTGTCTCTCCCAATCCTTTGTGCACCTTATTTCTCCTTTTTAATGCTACATCCTGGTGCCCATCCACCTGCTCACAACATTCAAGAAGCATTTGGATGAGCACTTGAAATGCCATAGCATACAAGGCTACGGACCAAATGCTGGAATATGGGATTAGAGTAGACAGGGTTGATGGCCTTCGCGGACACGATGGGCCGAAGGGCCTCTATCCGTGCTGTATGACTCTATGACTCTATGACTCTAAGTCTATCATGTGCTACTTTATCAAATGCCTTTTAAAAGTCTATATACACAACATCAACTGCACTACCCTCATCAACCCTCTCCATTACTTCATCAAAGAACTCAATCAAGTTAGTCAAACGCGCTTTTCCTTTAACAAATTCGTGCTGACTTTCAATTATTAGCCTATATTTTTCTAAGTGCCAATTCATTTTGTCCCAGATTATTGTCTCGAAGAGCTTCCCCACCACCAACGTTAGGCTGACTGGCCTGTAATTGCTGGGTTTATCCCTCTCCCCTTTTTGAACAGGGGTGAAACATTTGCAATCCTCCAGTCCTCCGGCACCGTCCCCATATTTAAGGAGGATTGGAAGATTGTGGCCAGAGCTTCCACAATTTCCATCCTTACTTCCCTCAGTAACCTAGGATGCATCCCATCTGGACCGGATGACTTTTCCACTTTGAGTGCTGCCAATCTTTTAAGAACTTCCTCTTTATCTATTTTCATCCTAGCCAATATCGCTACTACCTCCTCCTTTACTGCTAAATGTCAGCATCCTGTTTCCAGTGAAGACGGCTGCAAAGTAATGGTGGCCATGAAACTACTGGATTGTCGTAAAAACCCATCTGGTTCACTAATGTCCTTTGGGGAAGGAAACCTGCCGTCCTTACCCGGTCTGGCCCAGATGTGACTCCAAACCCACAGCAATGTGGTTGATTCTTAATCGCCCCCTGAAATGGCCAAGCAAGCCACTCAGTTGTACAATCTCGCAACGAAAAGTCATATTAGGAATAAAACCGGACGGACCACCCGGCATCGGACCACTAGGCACCGGACACGACAAAGGCAAACCAAGCCCAGTCGACCCTGCAAAGTCCTCCTCACTAACATCTGGGGACTTGTGCCAAAATTGGGAGAGCTGGCCCACAGACTAGTCAAGCAATACTCACAGAATCATACCTTTCAGCCAATGCCGCAGGCTCTTCCATCACCATCCCTGGGTATGTCCTGTCCCACATGCAGTACAGAGATGGCGGTACAGTGGTATAGAGACAGGAGGGAGTGGCCCTGGGAGTCCTCAACATTGACTCCAGACCCCATGAAATCTCATGGCATCAGGTCAAACATGGGCAAGGAAACCTCCTGCTGATGACCACCGACTGCTCTCCCTCAGCTGATGAATCAGTCCTCCTCCATGTTGAGCACCACTTGGGAGGAAGCACTGAGGGCAGCAAGGGCTCAGAATGTACCCTGGGTGGGGGACTTTAATATCTATCACCAAGAGTGGCTCGGTAGCACCACTACTGACCAAGCTGGCCGAGTCCTAAAGGACACAGCTGCCAGACTGGGCCTGCGGCAGGTGGTGAACGAACCAACACGAGGTAAAAGCGGACTTGACCTCATCCTCACCAATCTACCTGTCGCAGACGCATCTGTCCATGATAGTAATGATAGGAGTGACCGCCGCACCGTCCTCGTGGAGACAAAGTCCTGTCTTCGCACTGAGGACACCATCCAATGTGTTGTGTGGCACTATCACCATGCTAAATGGGATACATTCAGAACAGATCCAACAGCTCAAAACTGGGCATCCATGAGGCGCTGTGGGCCATCAGCAGCAACAGATTTGTATTCCAGCACAATCTGTAACCTCATGGCCCGGCATATTCCTCACTCTACCATTACCAACAAGCCAGGGGATCAACCCTGGTTCAATGAGGAGTGTAGAAGAGCATGCCAGGAGCAGCACCAAAAATGAGGTGCCAACTGGTGAAGCTACAACACAGGACTACATGCATGCTAAACAGCGGAAGCAACATGCAATAGACAGAGTTAAGCAATTCCACAACCAATGGATCAGATCAAAGCTCTGCAGTCCTGCCACATCCAGTCGTGAATGGTGGTGGACAATTAAACAACTAACAGGAGGAGGAGGCTCTGTAAACATCCCCACCCTCAATGATGGTGGAGTCCAGCATGTGAGTGCAAAAAACAAGGCTGAAGTATTTGCAGCCATCTTCAGCCAGAAGTGCCGAGTGGATGATCCATCTCGGCCTCCTCCCATTATCCCCACCATCACAGAAGCCACTCTTCAGTCAATTCGATTCACTCCACGTGATATCAAGAAACGGCTGAGTGCACTGGATACAACAAAGGCTATGGGCCCCGACAACATCCCAGCTGTAGTGCTGCAGAATTGTGCTCCAGAACTAGCCGCGCCTCTAGCCAAACTGATCCAGTACAGCTACAACACTGGCATCCACCCGACAATGTGGAAAATTGCCCAGGTATGTCCTGTCCACAAAAAGCAGGATAAATCCAATCCGGCCAATTACCGCCCCATCAGTCTACTCTCAATCATCAGCAAAGTGATGGAAGGTGTCGTCGACAGCGCGATCAAGCGGCACTTACTCACCAATAACCTGCTCACCGATGCTCAGTTTGGGTTCCGCCAGGACCACCCAGCTCCAGACCTTATTACAGCCTTGGTCCAAACATGGACAAAAGAGCTGAATTCCAGAGGTGAGGTGAGAGTGACTGCACTTGACATCAAGGCAGCATTTGACCGAGTGTGGCACCAAGGAGCCCTCGTAAAATTGAAGTCAATGGGAATCAGGGGGAAAACTCTTCAGTGGCTAGAGTCATACATAGCACAAAGGAAGATGGTAGTGGTTAGGAACATAGGAACAGGAGTAGGCCATTCAGCCCCTCGTGCCTGCTCCGCCATTTGATAAGATCATGGCTGATCTGTGATCTAACTCCATATACCCACCTTTGGCCCATATCCTTTAAAGCTTTGGTTGCCAAAAAGCTATCTATCTCAGATTTAAATTTAGCAATTGAGCTAGTATCAATTGCCGTTTGCGGAAAAGAGTTCCAAACTTCTACCATCCTTTGTGTGTAGAAATGTTTTCTAATCTCACTCCTGAAAGGTCTGGCTCTAATTTTTAGACTGTGCCTCCTACTCCGAGAATCCCCAATCCTGGGGATTTGTCACTCTTTAGTGCTATTATTTTCTTCATTACTGTTGCTTTACTTATATTAATTTTATCGAGTCCCTGTCCCCGATTCAATATTAGTTTTCTTGGGATTTCCGGCATGCTATCCTCTTTATCTACTGTAAATACTGACGCAAAGTAATCGTTCAACATGTCCGCCATTTCCCCATTGTCAATGACAATTTCCCCACTTTCAGTTTTTAAGGGGCCAACACTGCTCCTGACCACCCTCTTTTTCCTAATGTAACTATAAAAATTCTTCGTATTGGTTTTGATATCCCTTGCAAGTTTCTTTTCATACTCTATTTTTGTAGCTCTTACTATCTGTTTTGTGCCCTTTGCTGATCTTTGTATCTTTCCCATTCGCCAGGATCTGTGCCATTTTTTGCCTTTTTGTATGCCCTTTCCTTATGTCTTATACTGTCCCTTACCTCTTCGAGTTCTTGCCCCTCAGGCGTATAAACCGATTCTGTATCACGTTAAATGTTTCTTTAAACATTTCCCACTGATCATCAGTCGTTTTACCCATTAACAGATTTGCCCAGTTTACTGTGGACAGTCTCTGTCTCATCCCATTGAAGTCGGCCTTACCCAAGTCTAGAATCTCAGCAGCTGACTCAATTTTTTCCCTTTCAAACACTGCCTTGAACTCGATCATGTTATTGGAGGCCAATCATCTCAGCCCCAGGACATTGCTGCAGGAGTTCCTCAGGGCAGTGTCCTAGGCCCAACCATCTTCAGCTGCTTCATCAATGACCTTCCGACCATCGTAAGGTCAGAAATGGGGATGTTCGCTGATGATTGCACAGTGTTCCGTTCCATTCACAACCCCTCAGATAATGAAACAGCCAGTGCCGACATGCAGCAAGACCTGGACAACTTCCAGGCTTGGGCTCATAAGTGGCAAGTAACATTCGCGCCAGACAAGTGCCAGGCAATGACCATCTCCAACAAGAGAGAGTCTAACCACCTCCCCTTGACATTCATTGGCATTACCATCGCCGAATCCCCTACTATCAACATCCTGGGGGTCACCATTGACCAGAAACTTAACTGGACCAGCCACATAAATACTGTGGCTACAAGAGCAGGTCAGAGGCTGGGTATTCTGCGGCGAGTGACTCACCTCCTGACTCCCCAAAGCCTTTCCACCTTCTACAAGGCACAAGTCAGGAGTGTGATGGAATACTCTCCACTTGCCTGGATGAGTGCAGCTCCAACAACACTCATGAAGGTCAACACCATCCAGGATAAAGCAGCCCGCTTGATTGGCACCCCATCCTCCACCTTAAACATTCACTCCCTTCACTACCGGCACACAGTGGCTGCAGTGTGCACCATCCACAGGATGCACTGCAGCAACTCGCCAAGGCTTCTTCGACAGCACCTCCCAAACCCGCGACCTCTACCACCTAGAAGGACAA